>NC_138231.1:15925330-16137830 GCF_964197995.2 Scardinius erythrophthalmus
AGGTGGCGCTACAGCAACCAAAAGTTCAAAATCGCTCATAACTCTTAGACCGTTTGTCCCAGGATCAAGTGTCTTATACCGTTGGAATCCTTGGCTCAAGGCAGACAAAATGGCTATCTCCGATTTGGATGTAGGCAGGGAAAATTTTCTTTTATGTTGAATTTTGTCCAAAACCTACTTTTGCGAACTAGTCCCTGGTTTTTCGCCCGATCGGAACCAAACCAGTCTAGGACAATTCTCTGGACTCTCTAGATCAATAATTATCAAACAAAAGTTGAACTTTGGCATTTGCGTGGCTATAACAGGGTCATTTAGAAAAGGGGCGTGGCAAAATACGCTCAAAAGCCTATAAATCCCAAAGGAAAACTCAGAACTTCACCAAAATTGATGAGCATATGTGTCAGAACATGGTGAGGAAGCATGCAGAGTTTCATGGAGATCGGACCATAGGTGGCGCTATAACTGGCAAAAAGCCTTCATTATGACCGCCGCTAGCGTAGCTAGCGAAAGCGGATTGTCAAAGTTTTTTTTTTTTTTTTTCCCGTCACCTTACTGAATTTTTCGTCAACGATACCAGGGACACCGAAGCACCGGGGAACATGAAATTTGGTGGGCATGTAGCCGAGGATGAAGAAATTTTTATGGTATGTTGGTCTACTAGACTTTTACGGAAAAATTTCGTTTGGTCCCCGGGGGCCACTCCCCCCCCCCCCCGCGCTGGGGCCCCCTTAAATTTTTCGTCAACGATACCAGGGACACCGAAGCACCGGGGAACATGAAATTTGGTGGGCATGTAGCCCCACTAGACTTCTAAGGAAAAATTTCGTTTGGTCCCCGGGGGCCACTCCCCCCCCGCGCTGGGCCCCCCCAAACCCCAAAAAATGCAGTTTTTCCTAAATAACTACCTGCACCGTGGCACCGAGGATGAAGACATTTTTATGGTATGTTGGTCTACTAGACTTTTACGGAAAAATTTCGTTTGGTCCCCGGGGGCCACTTCCCCCCCCCCCCGCGCTGGGGCCCCCTTAAATTTTTCGTCAACGATACCAGGGACACCGAAACACCGGGGAACATGAAATTTGGTGGGCATGTAGCCCCACTAGACTTCTAAGGAAAAATTTCGTTTGGTCCCCGGGGGCCACTCCCCCCCCCGCGCTGGGCCCCCCCAAACCCCAAAAAATGCAGTTTTTCCTAAATAACTACCTGAACCGTGGCACCGAGGATGAAGAAATTTTTATGGTATGTTGGTCTACTAGACTTTTACGGAAAAATCTCGTTTGGTCCCCGGGGGCCACTCCCCCCCCCGCGCTGGGGCCCCCTTAAATTTTTCGTCAACGATACCAGGGACACCGAAGCACCGGGGAACATGAAATTTGGTGGGCATGTAGCCCCACTAGACTTCTAAGGAAAAATTTCGTTTGGTCCCCGGGGGCCACTCCCCCCCCCGCGCTGGGCCCCCCCAAACCCCAAAAAATGCAGTTTTTCCTAAATAACTACCTGAACCGTGGCACCGAGGATGAAGACATTTTTATGGTATGTTGGTCTACTAGACTTTTACGGAAAAATTTCGTTTGGTCCCCGGGGGCCACTTCCCCCCCCACGCTGGGGCCCCCGTAAATTTTTTGTCAACGATACCAGGGACACCGAAACACCGGGGAACATGAAATTTGGTGGGCATGTAGCCCCACTAGACTTCTAGGGAAAAATTTCGTTTGGCCCCCGGGGGCCACTTCCCCCCCCCCCCCGCGCTGGGGCCCCCGTAAATTTTTCGTCAACGATACCAGGGACACTGAAACACCGGGAAACATGAAATTTGGTGGGCATGTAGCCCCACTAGACTTCTAAGGAAAAATTTCGTTTGGTCCCCGGGGGCCACTCCCCCCCCCCCCGCGCTGGGCCCCCCCAAACCCGAAAAAATGCAGTTTTTCCTAAATAACTACCTGAACCGTGGCACCGAGGATGAAGACATTTTTATGGTATGTTGCTCTTAAGGGCCCACATCAACCTAGCCCATAATCACTCATTTGTGATTTGCGCCCCTCCCATAAAAAATGAAAATGCAATATTATTCTGCTTTAATCGCCCCTATCTTCAGTGGAGATGTTCAGAACTGCACCATATTTCATGTGTATGATTAACTTGACATCCTCTGGGGGTATCCTCTGCTAAGTTTTGTAGAATTTCATCCATGGGGGGGGTATAAAATAAATTAATTTATGTGCACATTTAGTGACTGTACACTCATCGGCCTGTAGATGGTGCTGTTGAGCGAAGGGTTGCTGGTTTAGGATGATACTGTCACACACACACATGCAGGAATACAAACAAACGCAAGCATGCACACACACTGACATCCACACGCACAGACACACACCCATACACACACATACAAATCCACATGCACAGACACACAAACACACACGCGCACACATGTACGCACAGACACACACACACAGACACACACATACACAAACACACACACATACACACACACACACAGACAGGCATGCACATACTATTACTTTTTTTAGGTATATACATAAACACGCAATACAGCCAAATTACTCCACGTCATTTATTTTTGTGGAAAGCCAGTGCAGGCCTGAGCGGCGGTCATATTTTGTACCGCGATGCGGTACATCTAGTTCTTATTAGGGGTTCAAGCATGAAATGCTGAAACCCTATTGTAATTGTAAGGATTCGTAAAACGCATCGCGCAGGACAAACCGTAAGGCCTAGAGACTTGAAACCTGGCCAGATGGTAGGCCTCAATTTGGGGACAACCTATCAGAGTATGACCCTGATTGGCCCATAGGTGGCGCTACAGCAACCAAAAGTTCAAAATCGCTCATAACTCTTAGACCGTTTGTCCCAGGATCAAGTGTCTTATATCGTTGGAATCCTTGGCTCAAGGCGGACAAAATGGCTATCTCCGATTTGGATGTAGGCAGGGGAAATTTTCTGCTATGTTGAATTTTGTCCAAAACCTACTTTTGCGAACTAGTCCCTGGTTTTTCGCCCGATCGGAACCAAACCAGTCTAGGACAATTCTCTGGACTCTCTAGATCAATAATTATCAAAAAAAAAGTTGAACTTTGGCATTTGCGTGGCTGTAACAGGGTCATTTAGAAAAGGGGCGTGGCAAAATACGCTCAAAAGCCTATAAATCCCAAAGGAAAACTCAGAACTTCACCAAAATTGATGAGCATATGTGTCAGAACATGGTGAGGAAGCATGCAGAGTTTCATGGAGATCGGACCATAGGTGGCGCTATAACTGGCAAAAAGCCTTCATTCTTATTAGGGGTTCAAGCATGAAATGCTGAAACCCTATTGTAATTGTAAGGATTCGTAAAACGCATCGCGCAGGACAAACCGTAAGGCCTAGAGACTTGAAACCTGGCCAGATGGTAGGCCTCAATTTGGGGACAACCTATCAAGAGTATGACCCCGATTGGCCCATAGGTGGCGCTACAGCAACCAAAAGTTCAAAATCGCTCATAACTCTTAGACCGTTTGTCCCAGGATCAAGTGTCTTATATCGTTGGAATCCTTGTCTCAAGGTGGACAAAATGGCTATCTCCGATTTGCTCGCCCTTCAGGCGCCAATTTGAGTAAATTGCATTTTTTTGAAAAACCTATTTTTGCGAACTTCTCCTAGGTTTTTTGCCCGATCGGAACCAAACCACTGCAAGAATATTCTCTGGAGTCTGACAATCAGTAATCATCCAAAAAATTCAAAATTTCAATTAATGGTCGATAAGGGGACCAAAATATTTGATGGCACCAGGGCCACTTTTACTAAAACGGTTATAAATTGTGAACACAAAGAGATTTTTTTGCTAAACTTGGGATACATCTTCCTAAGCTCAATCTGAGATCACTTGAAAAAAATCGCAACAATTGTCCACTTGGTGGCACTATAAAATGGTTATAACTTGTGAACAGAAAGAGATATTTTCGCAAAACTTGGGACACATGTTCATGAGCTCATTCTGAGGTCACGTGAAAAAAATCATGACAATTGGCCACTTGGTGGCACTATAAAATGGTTATAACTTGTGAGCGGAAAGAGATATTTTCGCTAAACTTGGGACACATGTTCATAAGCTCAATCTGAGTTGACATGAAAAAAATCTTGACAATTGGCCACTTGGTGGCGCTATAACAGTGAAAAAAATCATAACAATTGCTATAAGCGCACCCAACTGTTAGTCTGCTGAAAATTGGCACGCAGTGTCTTTGTCCAGGGTGCCATGATAGTCTATGAGAACATTGGTGTATCTCAAAAAACTCAGTATACGTCATTGGCACAATGCCTTGAAGGAGCCTTAGAAGTTTCAAGCCAGTGTTTTTTCACAGGAGTGACCTCCTAAGACTCCTGAATCCTTGCCGAGTCCAACAATACCAAACATGACAGGTTTCGCCCATAGACTGTAAAAAATATGGACAAAGCGTCTGTGACGTCACCCATAGACTTTCTGCAGAACGGTTTTGAAGCCTTTTATGGGGGGTATGGGCGGCACCATCTTGGAAAATCTTGGGAAATCCTAACCCCGCCCACCTTCTGACGCAGCGCGTCACTCAGCTCGCTCTGCTACTCCGGTTATCTCTGTGTATATTTTAGGCAACGGAATATGTTATAAAACACCATACTAACTCTTTTTTTTTCATTTAAAGAAATCTTAATATTATAGCCACACAAATGTGGTTCAGGCAACGCGTATTGATTATATTCACTGCACATAGTTTGCATATTTATAAAAAAAAACAAAATATAAAACACAAACCTGCCTCTTTTCGTTTTAAATATAATATAAAAATATTAAACATTTTGAATCACTCAGCTCGCTCTGCTACTCCGGTTATCTCTGTGTATATTTTAGGCAACGGAATATGTTATAAAACACCATACTAACTCTTTTTTTTTCATTTAAAGAAATCTTAATATTATAGCCACACAAATGTGGTTCAGGCAACGCGTATTGATTATATTCACTGCACATAGTTTGCATATTTATAAAAAAAAACAAAATATAAAACACAAACCTGCCTCTTTTCGTTTTAAATATAATATAAAAATATTAAACATTTTGAATATGGTCCAGGCAATATGTGCATTTGTACTAAACAACAGATTTTGCAGTAAACAACATATAGATCATCTTCGTTGTGTTAAAATTTAAAATGACAAAACTCAACCCAGTCTCTTTTTGTTAAATTTCAGTTGTATCAATATTAGCCATTATAAAAGTATAAGTAAAAGGTATAAGAAGCTATACAAATAAAGCAAACAATTCAGTCAAACACACAAAGTCAGCGCTCGATCTAGTCTAACAATACAACAGTAAAGTTAAATAGTTTATAAAGTTATGAAACTTCCCCTCAGCAAAAACGTTTGGCCAGGGAACAAATTATAGTTTCACAAAACCAAAAATCGCCCGTTGGATATAGACAAGACGAATTATATCTCATGTTTAACCACTACAGAGACCCCAGGGTCAGCGGCGAACGACTAGCCGAGGAAAAGCTGTTCCAGGCAGGGTACATGCGCCGAGCGCCCGGTCATCATCGCTGGATCTCACAACTGGATAAAATTTTCATAAATCTTTAAATAAACCACAGATTTGAGCTTTAAATAACTACATTCTCGCCTGAAAAACTCTTAAAACTACATTTCATGATACAGAAACCGTAGTATTATATTTCAACTGTGTTAAAAAATGGCGCTTCTTATGTTGTCATTCTCCTTGGCCCAGCCATTATTATTATTATTCTGCCGTAAAACGCATCGTGCAGCCCAAACCGTAAGTGCTGGAGACTTGAAACTTTGCCAGATGGTAGTACAAAATCGAGGAAAGGTTGACAAAGTATGACCCCGATTGGCCAATAGGTGGCGCTATAGCAAGCAAAAGTATGAAATCGCTAATAACTCCTAGACGGTTTGTCATAGAATCAAGTGTCTTATATCACTGTAATCCTTGGCTCAAGACGGTCAAAACGTATATCTCCGATTTCATTTCCGCCTAGGAAAATTTTCCGCCATTTTGAATTTTGTCAAAAACCTACTTTTGCAAACTAGTCCTAGGTTTTTCGTCCGATCGGAACCAAACCAGTGCAGAAATGTTCTCTGGAGTCTGAATATCAATAATTATCGAAAAAAAGTTTAAATTTGATTCACGGTTGCTAAGGGGCGCCAAAATGTTAGTTGTGGGAGGAGCCTATTTGACTAAAACGGCTATAACTCGAGAAGTAAACTAGGTATCTTCACCAAACTCGGTACACATGTGTAATAGTTCAATTCGAGGTCACAGTAAAAAAAACGCAACGATTGAACACTAGGTGGCACTATAACTTGAAAAAAACCATGAAAAGGGCTATAACCACCTGACCATTTGTCCGATTGACTTGAAAATTGGTATGCTGTGTCTTGGTCCAAGGTGCCATGTATGCCTATGAGGACATGGACGTATCTCAAAAAACATGGCCGCCATCGGCCAATGAAGTTTGAGCACCTATTAGACAAGGTTAACGGAGGCTGATCGGAACGAAACTGGATGGGCATGTTCGACTCATGGCCCAAGAGGTCTGTAAGAATTTTGAAAGAAATCGGCCACTAGTTGGCGCTAACGAGTTTTTCCGTCTCTGTGATCACGTGGTGTTGCATACATCCAAAAAATATGCATATCAGTTGATAGATCTCCTCATACTGAACAACTTTGCCTCAAGAACCATTGCTGTCAATCAAACCGTTCATTTAATATTCGCAAACATGTTAAAAACCTACTTTTGCGAACTAGTCCTAGGATTTTTGCCCGATCGGAACCAAACCAGTCTAGGACAATTCTCTGGACTCTCTAGATCAATAATTATCAAAAAAAAGTTTAACTTTTGCATTTGGATGGCTATAATAGGGTCATTTATAAAATGGGCGTGGCAAAATACACTAAAAAGCCTATAAATCCTAAATGAAAACTCAAAACTTCACAAAAATTGGTGAGCATATCGTCGCATCACGCCGCGTATCTCCCGCCCTGTGGAGGCATCTCGCGGTCTAAGCGTCTCTGGAAGCTCAGCATTGGATAGCCGAATAACTCTGTGAGGTAAAGTATCAGCAAACGTTTGTTTTGACAACTGTTCAAGTTTATTATATATTCGCAATATATTTACAACTGTTATTTACCAGTAAATGGTCTAGACGAAGTAATTGTCACTGTTTATTGTGGAGATGTAAACGCACGGGCCTGTTAACTTAAGCAATACTTTTAAGGTAGTCTAATATTTTTCTGACTAATAAATTACTGACACAGTAAAGGGTAGATTTAAATAAAGAATAACGAAAAAAAAAGAACAAATGAAATTTAAATAAAGAAAAATGACATTTAATTAAAGAAAGAAAAAACGAAAATTAAAGAAAAAAACGAAATTTAAATAAAGAAAAACGAAATTTAAATAAAGAAAAACGAAATTAAGTTAAATTAAAAACGAGATTAATTTAGACTGATAACGGGTAAAAAGGCTAATAGCCTACATGTTGGGTCCGTGTACTTTTTCGTCCATTCATTATTCTATTTCGGAATGAAAGATGAAATGTAAAAAAAAGGGTGCAGCTTGTTTTTTGTTTTTTTTTGTTTAAAAGAAAAAAAAAACAGAAATGGCTATTTTTTTTGTACATAGCATAGCCTACTTTGTTGTGATTTTTAGTATCATAATGATTAATAAATGCAAGCACAATTATCCGTGAACTTGATTTGAAGCCTTTCAACTTGTGTGTGTGCAAAATTCAGAATTAAATGAATGTGCAGCAATTTGTACAAATAGAGTCTGTAGGTCTACTATATTGTTGAAAGTATGAAAAGTGAACAGCACGAGTAACAGGATGCACAATTTGAGACGGATCAGACATGATTTTGACCACTTCATTAAGTTTGGTTTTGTAGAAAGCCTTTCTTTAAAGTGAATTTCGTTTTGTATAAATTGTATCTTAATTTTAATCAATTTTTCATCAGCCGATTGCCTGGAGTGGATTTAATAAATAAGAGGCAAATATATAGCAGACAATATAATCATGGAGGCGCCCGCGCGGTCACTTGCATTGCACGTTAACTGGAGCTCATCTCATCCTAACTTAACGAAACTCAGTGTATGCCTCACACAGACATGAGAAAGACATCAAATACACATAGCTTGAAAAGTCTTTTAACGAAATAATTCAAAACGAAAAGAAAAAGGCTACTCTCTGATTATGTATGATTATATGATCATAGCCTAGCCTATTTTGTGAATTGTTCATTCCCGGTTGGCACACATTTTGCCTTTACAAAAGTGCCGCACTAGGCAATTGCCTAGTTCGCCTATATGGACACGCCGGCCCTGGGGTCAGCAATGAGTGTATTGATTCATTGTCCCTTCATAGTTTGCAAGAGACATTTAATAAACTGAGCGTATTTAATAAACTGAGACGTAGGCTATTTAATAAACTGAGCGTAGCCTATTCATCTGTCAATATGAAACGCGACTTGGCCATTCTAATTATTGATCGGAAGAACGCGTATCGACCACCGTTACTGTAAAATATGCACGTATGTCCATTTAAACTCGATTTTGGTCAAATGTCGATTATATCATTACACTGGCAATAATATGGTTACATTTAAAGATGCTGTACCAAGTATGACAACGCTACGTTCAACTGATTTTGAAATTAGGTGTTTTTTTCACTTCCTGAAAAGTAACCGTTTTGGACATACGTGAGTTTCATCGGGCAGCGACGATATGTAACATAACATCATTAACAAGCATGCCAGATTTTATGGACATCGGTCCAAAGGTGGCGCTATAACTGTTAAAAAGCTTTAAAACCATATATTTCCTATGGTAAATTGCCTGTATTGAGTGTAAATGGTGTTTTCCATCTATTATGTCAGTGGTTAGATGCTTGCTAAATAAAACTTGATAACTTTTATGCTTAAAAACCCTTAAAGGCCTTAATAGCTTGAACCCCGATAAATGCTGCTTGCAGCTTTAATTATTATTAGGGGTTCAAGCACGAAGTGCTGAAACCCTATTGTAATTGTGCTGATTTTTAGGGGTTCAAGCACGAAGTGCTGAAACCCTATTGTAATTGTGCTGATTTTTAGGGGTTCAAGCACGAAGTGCTGAAACCCTATTGTAATTGTACTGATTTTTATTATTATTAGGGGTTCAAGCACGAAGTGCTGAAACCCTATTGTAATTGTACTGATTTTTATTATTATTATTATTATTATTCTCCCCTAAAACGCATCGTGCAGCCCAAACCGTAAGAGCTGGAACCTTGAAACTTGGCCAAATGGTAGTCCTCAATTTGGGGAGAACCTATCAAAGTATGACCCAGATTGGCCCATAGGTGGCGCTATAGCGACCAAAAGCGCGAAACTGCTCATAACTCCTAGACCGTATGTCGTAGACTCAAGTGTCCTATATCATTGGAAAGCTGGACGCCTGAAGGTCAAAACGTATATCTCCGATTTTATTTCAGGTATGCAAATTTTTCCGCCATTTTGAATTTTGTCAAAAACCTACTTTTGCGAACTAGTCCCTGGTTTTTCGCCCGATCGGAACCAAACCAGTGCAGAAATGTTCTTTGGAGTCTGAAGATCAATAATTATCGAAAAAAAGTCGAAATTTCGATTCCTGGTCGCTAGCGGGTGATAAATTAATGTTGTGGGAGGAGCCTATTTTACTAAAATGGCTATAACTCGAAAAGGAAATGAGATATCTTCACCAAACTTGGTACACATGTGTATGAGTTCAATTTGGGGTCATAGTAAAAAAATTTCGACGATTGATCACATGGTGGCGCTATAACATGAAAAAAACATGAAAAGGGCTATGACCACGTGACCGTTTGTCCGATTGACTTGAAAATTGGTATGCAGTGTCTTGGTCCAAGGTGCCATGTATGTCTATGAGGACATTGGCGTACCTCGAAAAACATGACAGCCATCGACCAATGAAATTTGAGCACCTATTAGACAAGGTTAACGGAGGCCGATCGGAACGATACTCGATGGGCATGTTCAACTCATGGCCCTAGAGGTCTGTAAGAATTTTGAAAGAAATCGGCCACTAGTTGGCGCTAACGAGTTTTATGGCTCTGTAATCACGTGGTGTTACACTTATTGTCACAAAATGCATATCATTTGATAGATCTGCTCATGCTGAACAACTTTGCCTCAAGAACCATTGCTGTCAATCAAACCGTTCATTAAATATTCGCAATTATGTTAAAAACCTACTTTTGCGAACTAGTCCTAGGTTTTTTGCCCGATCGGAACAAAACCAGTCTAGGGTAATTCTCTGGACTCTCTAGATCAATAATTATCAAAAAAAAGTTCAACTTTAGCATTTTTCGCATGGGTATATTGGGTCATAATGAAAATGGGCGTGGCAAAATGCATTTAAAAGCCTATAAATCCTAAACGAAAACTCAGAACTTCACAAAAATTGGTGAGCATATGTACCATAACAGTCTAAACAAGCATGTAAAATTTCATGAAGATCGTACGATAGGTGGCGCTATAACTGTTAAAAAGCTTTGAAAACCATATATTTCCTATGGTAAATTGCCTGTTTTGGCTGTAAATGGTCTTTTCCATCTATTATTTCAGTGGTTAAAAGCTTTACAAATAAAACTTAATGTCTTAAATGCTTATGTGCTTAAAGGCCTTAAATGCTTGAACCCCGATAAATGCTGCTTGCAGCTTTAATTATTATTATTATTATTCTGCCGTAAAACGCATCGTGCAGCCCAAACCGTAAGGGCTAGAGCTTTGAAACTTTGCCAGATGGTAGTACAAAAATCGAGGAGAGGTTATCAAATTATGACCTCGATTGGCCCATAGGTGGCGCTATAACAACCAAAAGCGCGAAAGTGGTCATAACTCCTGGACCGTATGTCGTAGACACAAGTGTCTTATATCATTGGAAAGCTGGTCGTCTGACGAACAAAACGTATATCTCCGATTTCATTTCCGTCATGATAGATTTTCCGCCATTTTGAATTTTGTCGAAAACCTACTTTTGCGAACTAGTCCCTGGTTTTTTGCTCGATCGGAACCAAACCAGTGCAGAATTGTTCTCTGGAGACTGAAGATCAATAATTATCGAAAAAAAGTTGAAATTTCGATTCAGGGTCGCTAGGGGGCGCAAAATTAACGTTGTGGGCGGAGCCTATTTTACTAAAATGGCTATAACTCCAGAAGTAAATGAGGTATTTTCAACAAACTTGGTACACATATGTAAGAGGTCAATCTGAGGACACGGTAAAAAAATCGCGGCGATTGGCCACATGGTGGCGCTATAACATGAAAAAAACATAAAACAGGCTATAACCACCTGACCGTTAGTCCGATTGACTTGAAAATTGGTATGCAGTGTCTTGGTCCAAGGTGCCATGTATGTCTATGAGGACATTGGTGTATCTCAAAAAACATGGCCGCCATTGGCCAATGAAGTTGAGCACCTATTAGACAAGGTTAACGGAGGCCGATCGGAACGAAACTCGGTGGGCATGTTCGACTCATGGCCCTAGAGGTCTGTAAGAATTTTGAAAGAAATCGGCCACTAGTTGGCGCTAACGAGTTTTATGGCTCTGTAATCACGTGGTGTTAGATATATTGTCACAAAATGCATATCATTTGATAGATCTGCTCATGCTGAACAACTTTGCCTCTAGAACCATTGCTGTCAATCAAACCGTTCATTAAATATTCATGAATATGTTAAAAACCTACTTTTGCGAACTAGTCCCTGGTTTTTTGCCCGATCGGAACCAGACCAGTCTAGGACAATTCTATGGACTCTCTAGATCAATAATTATCAAAAAAAAGTTGAACTTTTGTATTTGTATGGCTGTAATAGGGTCATTTATAAAATGGGTGTGGCAAAATACACTCAAAAGCCTATAAATCCTAAATAAAAACTCAGAACTTCACAAAAAGTGGTCAGCATATGTGACATAACATCATTAACAAGCATGAAAAATTCTATGGAGATCGTACGATAGGTGGCGCTATAACTGTTAAAAAGCTTTAAAATCATATATTTCCTATGGTAAACTGCCTGTATTGGCTGTAAATGGTCTTTTCCATCTCTGATCATATAATTTTCATATCATAATGTTCAAAACTAGTGCAATACAATTCTCTGGACTCACTAGATCAATAATTGTCAGAAAAAGTTGAACTACTTCATTTGGATAGCTATAATAGGTTCACTTCAAAATCTGGCCTTTACCAAGTGTCCCCGAAAGCCTATATCTCTTTAATCAATGCTCAGACCTTCTTAAAAACAAGTCAGAACGTGTGAAATATCACCCTGAACAAGCATGAAAATTTTCAGACAGATCGGACAAAATTTGCCTCTATAACAGTTAAAAAGGTGAAAATGATATGAATTAATGGCATGTTAAGCCAATAAGTGGTATTTTACTGCCCCCCGCTGTTTAAAATAGTCATTTTCTCATATTGGAATTGGTATCAGCCATGGTAAATCATGATAAATGATGGTGTGTGTGTGTGTGTGTGTGTGTGTGTGTGTGTGTGTGTGTGTGTGTGTGTGTGTGTGTGTGGTACAAATATAACAAAGGTTTTATTTTCCAACATGAAAACAAACATAACAGAGTGCTAGTGCACAAACAATAACCGACAATGATAATGGATGAGAGGGGAACTTAAATACACAGATCAAGACAAGGACAACAGGTGACGGTTATGATGATGAGGAGCAGGTGATGATGAGGAGGGTGATGAGGAGCAGGTGCAGGTGATGACGACAGATGGTGAATGTGATGAAGACAGAAGGTGAATGTGATGAAGGTGAATGTGACACCAATATCACTGAAACATTTGTGTGTGTGTGTGTGTGTGTGTGTGTGTGTGTGTGTGTGTGTGTGTGTGTGTGTGTGTAGCATTATTGTGTGTAGCATATGTAGCAATTATGCATTATTGAGTTAACATGGAAACACTGGTTTGCTTTAGTGCAGAAAACTGGTCAAAATCATGAGGTTTAAAGTGAAAGTGAGCCAATAAGTGGTCTTCTACTGCCCTCTGCTGGCCATTCTACTTATTAATTAAATTTTTCCACATGTGCTTGCATTTATACTTGAATACACACTAAAAATCACTTATATAGCAATAACTATTATAACACAATCATATTTTGTCAGTGTTAATCACTTTATTTGCACTGACACTTCAAATAATTGCTAGTAATGTGGTAAATCATGGTAAATCATGGTTAACTATGCTCTCTGTGTGTGTGTGTGTGTGTGTGTGTGTGTGTGTGTGTGTGTGTGTGTGTGTGTGTGTGTGTGTGTGTGTGTGTGTGTAAGCATGCATTGAGTTAACATAGATAAACTGGTTTGCTTTAGTGCAGAAAACTGGTTTAAAGTGAAAGTGAGCCAATAAGTGGTCTTCTACTGCCCTCTGCTGGCCATTCTACTTATTAATGAAATATTTCAACATGTGCTTGCATTCATACTTGAATACACACAAAAAAAATCACTTATATAGCAATAACTATTATAACACAATCATATTTTGTCAGTGTTAATCACTTTATTTGCACTGACACTTCAAATAATTGCTAGTAATGTGATAAATCAGGCTAGAAACATGGTAAATCAAAGTAAATAATACTAGATTGTCGTTTATCTCCTGGTAAATAATACTAGAACGTGGTATATCATGGTAAATCACGGTTAACTATGCTGTGTGTGTATGTGTGTGTGTGTGTGTGTGTGTGTGTTTGTGTGTGTGTGTGTGTGTGTGTGTGTGTGTGTGTGTGTGTGTGTTTGTGTGTGTGTGTGTGTGTGTGTGTGTGTGTGTGTGTGTGTGTGTGTGTGTGTGTGTGTGTGTGTGTGTGTGTGTGTGTAAGCATGCATTGAGTTAACATGGAAAAACTGGTTTGCTTTAGTGCAGAAAACTGGTTTAAAGTGAAAGTGAGCCAATAAGTGGTCTTCTACTGCCCTCTGCTGGCCATTCTACTTAATAATGAAATATTTTACATGTGCTTTTGCATTCATACTTGGACACACACTAAAAATCACGTATATAACTAACTATTATAACACAATAATATTTTGTCAGTGTTCATCACCTCATTTGCACTGACACTTCACATATTTGCTAGTAATGTGGTTAATCATGCTAGAAACATTGTAAATCATAGTAAATAATACTGAAATGAGGTGTATCAAGGTAAATCATGCTAGAATCCTAATAAATCATTCTGGAACATGGTATATGATAGTAAATCATGCTAGAATCATATTAAATAATTCTAGAATGTGGCAAATCGTTGTGGGAGGAGCCTATTTTACTCAAATGGCTATAACTCAAGAAGTAAATGAGATATCTTCACCAAACTCAGTACACATGTGTATGGGTTCAATTTGAGGTCACAGTAAACAATTCTATGGAGATCGGAGCATAGGTGGCGCTATAACTGTTAAAAAGCTTTAAAACCATATATATCCCATGGCAAATTGCCTGTATTGGCTGTAAATGGTCTTTTCCATCTATTATGTCAGTGGTTACATGCTTGCTAAATAAATCTTAATAACTTTTGATGCTTTTGTGCTTAAATGCCTTAAAGGCCTTAACTGCTTGAACCCCGATAAATGCTGCTTGCAGCTTTAATTAGGGGTTCAAGCACGAAGTGCTGAAACCCTATTGTAATTGTACTGATTTTTATTAGGGGTTCAAGCACGAAGTGCTGAAACCCTATTGTAATTGTACTGATTTTTATTATTATTATTATTATTATTATTATTATTATTATTATTTTTCTTCTGCCGTAAAACTCATCGTGCAGCCCAAACCGTAAGAGCTGGAGCTTTGAAACTTTGCCAGATGGTAGTACAAAAATCGAGGAGAGGTTCAGAGAATATGACCCCAATTGGCCCATAGGTGGCGCTATAGCAACCAAAAGCGCGAAACTGCTCATAACTCCTAGACCGTATGACGTAGACTCAAGTGTCTTATATCACTGGAAAGCTGGAAACCTGAAGGTCAAAACGTATATCTCCGATTTCATTTCCTGTATGCAAATTGTCCGCCATTTTGAATTTAGTTGAAAACCTACTTTTGCGAACTAGTCCTAGGTTTTTTGTCCAATTGGATCCAAAACAGTGCAGAAATGTTCTCTGGAGTCTGAATATCAATAATTATCGAAAAAAAGTCGAAATTTCGATTCCTGATCGCCAGGGGGTGATAAATTAATGTTGTGGGAGGAGCCTATTTTACTAAAATGGCTATAACTCGAGAATGAAATTAGATATCTTCACCAAACTTGGTGCACATGTGTATGAGTTCAATCTGGGGTCACAGTAAAAAAATCGCGACGATTGATCACTAGGTGGCGCTATAATATGAAAAAAACATGAAAACGGCTATGACCACGTGACCGTTAGTCCGATTGACTTGAAAATTGGTATGCAGTGTCTTGGTCCAAGGTGCCATGTATGTCTATGAGGACATTGGCGTATCTCGAAAAACATGGCCGCCATCGACCAATGAAATTTGAGCACCTATTAGACAAGGTTAACGGAGGCCGATCGGAACGAAACTCGATGGGCATGTTCGACTCATGGCCCTAGAGGTCTGTAAGAGTTTTGAAAGAAATCGGCCACTAGTTGGCGCTAACGAGTTTTACGGCTCTGTAATCACGTGGTGTTACACTTATCGTCACAAAATGCATATCATCTGATAGATCTGCTCATGCTGAACAACTTTGCCTCAAGAACTAATGCTGTCAATTAAACCGGTTATTAAATATTCGTAATTATGTTATAAACCTACTTTTGCAAACTAGTCCTAGGTTTTTCGCCCGATCGAAACCAGACCAGTCTAGGACAATTCTCTGGACACTCTAGATGAATAATTATCAAAAAAAAGTTGAACTTTTGCATGTAGATGGCTGTAATAGGGTCATTTAGAAAAGGGGCGTGGCAAAAAACACTAAAAAGCCTATAAATCCTAAATGAAAACTCAGAACTTCACAAAAATTGGTGAGCATATGTGACATAACATCATTAACAAGCATGCCAATTTTTATGGAGATCGGACGATAGGTGGCGCTATAACTGCTAAAAAGCTTTAAAACCATATATTTCCTATGGTATTTCCTGTAAATGGTCTTTTCCATCTATTATGTCAGTAGTTACATGCTTGCTAAATAAAACTTAATCACTTTTGATGCTTTTGTGCTTAAAGGCCTTAACTGCTTGAACCCCGATAAATGCTGCTTGCAGCTTTAATTATTATTATTATTATTATTCTCCCCTAAAACGCATCGTGCAGCCCAAACCGTAAGAGCTGGAACCTTGAAACTTGGCCAAATGGTAGTCCTCAATTTGGGGAGAACCTATCAAAGTATGACCCAGATTGGCCCATAGGTGGCGCTATAGCGACCAAAAGCGCGAAACTGCTCATAACTCCTAGACCGTATGTCGTAGACTCAAGTGTCCTATATCATTGGAAAGCTGGACGCCTGAAGGTCAAAACGTATATCTCCGATTTTATTTCAGGTATGCAAATTTTTCCGCCATTTTGAATTTTGTCAAAAACCTACTTTTGCGAACTAGTCCCTGGTTTTTCGCCCGATCGGAACCAAACCAGTGCAGAAATGTTCTTTGGAGTCTGAAGATCAATAATTATCGAAAAAAAGTCGAAATTTCGATTCCTGGTCGCTAGCGGGTGATAAATTAATGTTGTGGGAGGAGCCTATTTTACTAAAATGGCTATAACTCGAAAAGGAAATGAGATATCTTCACCAAACTTGGTACACATGTGTATGAGTTCAATTTGGGGTCATAGTAAAAAAAATTCGACGATTGATCACATGGTGGCGCTATAACATGAAAAAAACATGAAAAGGGCTATGACCACGTGACCGTTTGTCCGATTGACTTGAAAATTGGTATGCAGTGTCTTGGTCCAAGGTGCCATGTATGTCTATGAGGACATTGGCGTACCTCGAAAAACATGACAGCCATCGACCAATGAAATTTGAGCACCTATTAGACAAGGTTAACGGAGGCCGATCGGAACGATACTCGATGGGCATGTTCAACTCATGGCCCTAGAGGTCTGTAAGAATTTTGAAAGAAATCGGCCACTAGTTGGCGCTAACGAGTTTTATGGCTCTGTAATCACGTGGTGTTACACTTATTGTCACAAAATGCATATCATTTGATAGATCTGCTCATGCTGAACAACTTTGCCTCAAGAACCATTGCTGTCAATCAAACCGTTCATTAAATATTCGCAATTATGTTAAAAACCTACTTTTGCGAACTAGTCCTAGGTTTTTTGCCCGATCGGAACAAAACCAGTCTAGGGTAATTCTCTGGACTCTCTAGATCAATAATTATCAAAAAAAAGTTCAACTTTAGCATTTTTCGCATGGGTATATTGGGTCATAATGAAAATGGGCGTGGCAAAATGCATTTAAAAGCCTATAAATCCTAAACGAAAACTCAGAACTTCACAAAAATTGGTGAGCATATGTACCATAACAGTCTAAACAAGCATGTAAAATTTCATGAAGATCGTACGATAGGTGGCGCTATAACTGTTAAAAAGCTTTGAAAACCATATATTTCCTATGGTAAATTGCCTGTTTTGGCTGTAAATGGTCTTTTCCATCTATTATTTCAGTGGTTAAAAGCTTTACAAATAAAACTTAATGTCTTAAATGCTTATGTGCTTAAAGGCCTTAAATGCTTGAACCCCGATAAATGCTGCTTGCAGCTTTAATTATTATTATTATTATTATTATTCCGCCGTAAAACGCATCGTGCAGCCCAAACCGTAAGAGCTGGAACTTTGAAACTTTGACAGATGGTAGTACAAAAATCGAGGAAAGGTTCAGAGATTATGACCCCGATTGGCCCATAGGTGGCGCTATAGCAACCAAAAGCGCGAAACTGTTCATAACTCCTAGACCGTATGTCGTAGACTCAAGTGTCTTATATCATTGGAAAGCTGGATGCCTGACGAACAAAACGTATATCTCCGATTTCATTTCCGCCATGATAGATTTTCCGCCATTTTGAATTTTGTCAAAAACCTACTTTTGCGAACTAGTCCCTGGTTTTTTGCCCGATTGGAACCAAACCAGTGCAGAAATGTTCTCTGGAGTCTGAATATCAATAATTATCGAAAAAAAGTGGAAATTTCGATTCACGGTCGCTAAGGGGCGCCAAAACGTACGTTGTGGGAGGGGCCTATTTTACTAAAATGGCTATAACTCCCGATGTAAATGAGGTATCTTCACCAAACTTGGTACACATGTGTATGAGTTCAATCTGGGGTCACAGTAAAAAAATCGCGACGATTGGCCTCATGGTGGCGCTATAAAATGAAAAAAACATAAAACAGGCTATAACCACCTGACCGTTACTCCGATTGACTTGAAAATTGGTATGCAGTGTCTTGGTCCAAGGTGCCATGTATGTGTATGAGGACATTGGCGTATCTCAAAAAACATGGCCGCCATCGGCCAACGAAGTTTGAGCACCTATTAGACAAGGTTAACGGAGGCCGATCGGAAGGAAACTCAATGGGCATGTTCGGCTCATGGCCCTAAAGGTCTGTAACAATTTTGAAAGAAATCGGCCACTAGTTGGCGCTAACGAGTTTTACGGCTCTGTAATCACGTGGTGTTACAAATATCCACACAATATGCATATCATTTGATAGATCTCCTCATCCTGAACAACTTTGCCTCAAGAACCATTGCTGTCAATCAAACTGTTCATTAATTATTCATTAATATGTTAAAAACCTACTTTTGCGAACTAGTCCTAGGTTTTTTGCCCGATTGGAACCAGACCAGTCTAGGACAATTCTCTGGACTCTCTAGATCAATAATTATCAAAAAAAAGTTGAACTTTTGCATTTGGATGGCTGTAATAGGGTAATTTATAAAATGGGCGTGTCAAAATACATTAAAAAGCCTATAAATCCTAAATAAAAACTCAGAACTTCACAAAAATTGGTCAGCATATGTGACATAACATCATTAACAAGCATGAAAAATTCTATGGAGATCGGACGATAGGTGGCGCTATAACTGTTAAAAAGCTTTAAAATCATATATTTCCTATGGTAAACTGCCTGTATTGGCTGTAAATGGTCTTTTCCATCTCTGATCATATAATTTTCACATCATAATGTTCAAAACTAGTGCAATACAATTCTCTGGACTCACTAGATCAATAATTGTCAGAAAAAGTTGAACTACTTCATTTGGATAGCTATAATAGGTTCACTTCAAAATCTGGCCTTTACCAAGTGTCCCCGAAAGCCTATATCTCTTTAATCAATGCTCAGACCTTCTTAAAAACAAGTCAGAACGTGTGAAATATCACCCTGAACAAGCATGAAAATTTTCAGACAGATCGGACAAAATTTGCCTCTATAACAGTTAAAAAGGTGAAAATGATATGAATTAATGGCATGTTAAGCCAATAAGTGGTATTTTACTGCCCCCTGCTGTTTAAAATAGTCATTTTCTCATATTGGTATTGGTATCAGCCATGGTAAATCATGATAAATGATGGTGTGTGTGTGTGTGTGTGTGTGTGTGTGTGTGTGTGTGTGTGTGGTACAAATATAACAAAGGTTTTATTTTCCAACATGAAAACAAACATAACAGAGTGCTAGTGCACAAACAATAACCGACAATGATAATGGATGAGAGGGGAACTTAAATACACAGGGGTGCGTTTCCCGAAAGCATCGTTGGCCAACTATGGTCGCAAGTTCCGTCGTTACCAATAGAGTTCAATGGACATTGCGATGAACTTGCGACCATAGTTGGCCAACGATGCTTTCGGGAAACGCACCCCAGATCAAGACAAGGACAACAGGTGACGGTTATGATGATGAGGAGCAGGTGATGATGAGGAGGGTGATGAGGAGCAGGTGCAGGTGATGACGACAGATGGTGAATGTGATGAAGACAGAAGGTGAATGTGATGAAGGTGAATGTGACACCAATATCACTGAAACATTTTTGTGTGTGTGTGTGTGTGTGTGTGTGTGTGTGTGTGTGTGTGTGTGTGTGTGTGTAGCATTATTGTGTGTAGCATATGTAGCAAGTATGCATTATTGAGTTAACATGGAAACACTGGTTTGCTTTAGTGCAGAAAACTGGTCAAAATCATGAGGTTTAAAGTGAAAGTGAGCCAATAAGTGGTCTTCTACTGCCCTCTGCTGGCCATTCTACTTATTAATTAAATTTTTCCACATGTGCTTGCATTTATACTTGAATACACACTAAAAATCACTTATATAGCAATAACTATTATAACACAATCATATTTTGTCAGTGTTAATCACTTTATTTGCACTGACACTTCAAATAATTGCTAGTAATGTGGTAAATCATGGTTAACTATGCTGTGTGTGTGTGTGTGTGTGTGTGTGTGTGTGTGTGTGTGTGTGTGTGTGTGTGTGTGTGTGTGTAAGCATGCATTGAGTTAACATGGATAAACTGGTTTGCTTTAGTGCAGAAAACTGGTTTAAAGTGAAAGTGAGCCAATAAGTGGTCTTCTACTGCCCTCTGCAGGCCATTCTACTTATTAATGAAATATTTCAACATGTGCTTGCATTCATACTTGAATACACACTAAAAAAATCACTTATTTAGCAATAACTATTATAACACAATCATATTTTGTCAGTGTTAATCACTTTATTTGCACTGACACTTCAAATAATTGCTAGTAATGTGATAAATCAGGCTAGAAACATGGTAAATCAAAGTAAATAATACTAGATTGTCGTTTATCTCCTGGTAAATAATACTAGAACGTGGTATATCATGGTAAATCATGGTTAACTATGCTGTGTGTGTGTGTGTGTGTGTGTGTGTGTGTGTGTGTGTGTGTGTGTGTGTGTGTGTGTGTGTGTGTGTGTGTGTGTGTGTGTAAGCATGCATTGAGTTAACATGGAAAAACTGGTTTGCTTTAGTGCAGAAAACTGGTTTAAAGTGAAAGTGAGCCAATAAGTGGTCTTCTAGTGCCCTCTGCTGGCCATTCTACTTAATAATGAAATATTTTACATGTGCTTTTGCATTCATACTTGGACACACACAAAAAAATCACGTATATAACTAACTATTATAACACAATAATATTTTGTCAGTGTTCATCACCTCATTTGCACTGACACTTCACATAATTGCTAGTAATGTGGTTAATCATGCTAGAAACATTGTAAATCATAGTAAATAATACTGAAATGAGGTGTATCAAGGTAAATCATGCTAGAATCCTAATAAATCATTCTGGAACATGGTATATGATAGTAAATCATGCTAGAATCATATTAAATAATTCTAGAATGTGGCAAATCGTTGTGGGAGGAGCCTATTTTACTCAAATGGCTATAACTCAAGAAGTAAATGAGATATCTTCACCAAACTCAGTACACATGTGTATGGGTTCAATTTGAGGTCACAGTAAACAATTTTATGGAGATCGGACCATAGGTGGCGCTATAACTGTTAAAAAGCTTTAAAACCATATATATCCCATGGCAAATTGCCTGTATTGGCTGTAAATGGTCTTTTCCATCTATTATGTCAGTGGTTACATGCTTGCTAAATAAATCTTAATAACTTTTGATGCTTTTGTGCTTAAATGCCTTAAAGGCCTTAACTGCTTGAACCCCGATAAATGCTGCTTGCAGCTTTAATTATTATTATTATTATTATTATTATTCTGCCGTAAAACGCATCGTGCAGCCCAAACCGTAAGAGCTGGAACTTTGAAACTTTGACAGATGGTAGTACAAAAATCGAGGAAAGGTTCAGAGATTATGACCCCGATTGGCCCATAGGTGGCGCTATAACAACCAAAAGCGCGAAACTGCTCATAACTCCTAGACCGTATGTTGTAGACTCAAGTGTCTTATATCATTGGAAAGCTGGACGCCTGACGAACAAAACGTATATCTCCGATTTCATTTCCGCCATGATAGATTTTCCGCCATTTTGAATTTTGTCAAAAATCTACTTTTGCGAACTAGTCCCTGGTTTTTTGCCCGATTGGAACCAAACTAGTGCAGAAATGTTCTCTGGAGACTGAATATCAATAATTATCGAAAAAAAGTGGAAATTTCGATTCACGGTCGCTAAGGGGCGCCAAAACGTACGTTGTGGGAGGGGCCTATTTTACTAAAATGGCTATAACTCCCGATGTAAATGAGGTATCTTCACCAAACTTGGTACACATGTGTATGAGCTTACTCTGGGGTCACAGTAAAAAAATCGCGACGATTGGCCTCATGGTGGCGCTATAAAATGAATAAAACATAAAACAGGCTATAACCACCTGACCGTTAGTCCGATTGACTTGAAAATTGGTATGCAGTGTCTTGGTCCAAGGTGCCATGTATGTGTATGAGGACATTGGCGTATCTCAAAAAACATGGCCGCCATCGGCCAACGAAGTTTGAGCACCTATTAGACAAGGTTAACGGAGGCCGATCGGAACGAAACTCAATGGGCATGTTCGGCTCATGGCCCTAAAGGTCTGTAAGAATTTTGAAAGAAATCGGCCACTAGTTGGCGCTAACGAGTTTTACGGCTCTGTAATCACATGGTGTTACAAATATCCACACAATATGCATATCATTTGATAGATCTCCTCATCCTGAACAACTTTGCCTCAAGAACCATTGCTGTCAATCAAACTGTTCATTAATTATTCATTAATAT
The DNA here is from genome assembly GCF_964197995.2 of Scardinius erythrophthalmus. Taxonomy (NCBI): domain Eukaryota; kingdom Metazoa; phylum Chordata; class Actinopteri; order Cypriniformes; family Leuciscidae; genus Scardinius; species Scardinius erythrophthalmus. The sequence continues at coordinate 15,948,106 of NC_138231.1, forward strand.
GTTAAAAACCTACTTTTGCGAACTAGTCCTAGGTTTTTTGCCCGATCGGAACCAGACCAGTCTAGGACAATTCTCTGGACTCTCTAGATCAATAATTATCAAAAAAAAGTTGAACTTTTGCATTTGGATGGCTGTAATAGGGTAATTTATAAAATGGGCGTGTCAAAATACATTAAAAAGCCTATAAATCCTAAATAAAAACTCAGAACTTCACAAAAATTGGTCAGCATATGTGACATAACATCATTAACAAGCATGAAAAATTCTATGGAGATCGGACAATAGGTGGCGCTATAACTGTTAAAAAGCTTTAAAATCATATATTTCCTATGGTAAACTGCCTGTATTGGCTGTAAATGGTCTTTTCTATCTCTGATCATATAATTTTCATATCATAATGTTCAAAACTAGTGCAATACAATTCTCTGGACTCACTAGATCAATAATTGTCAGAAAAAGTTGAACTACTTCATTTGGATAGTTATAATAGGTTCACTTCAAAATCTGGCCTTTACCAAGTGTCCCCGAAAGCCTATATCTCTTTAATCAATGCTCAGACCTTCTTAAAAACAAGTCAGAACGTGTGAAATATCACCCTGAACAAGCATGAAAATTTTCAGACAGATCGGACAAAATTTGCCTCTATAACAGTTAAAAAGGTGAAAATGATATGAATTAATGGCATGTTAAGCCAATAAGTGGTATTTTACTGCCCCCTGCTGTTTAAAATAGTCATTTTCTCATATTGGTATTGGTATCAGCCATGGTAAATCATGATAAATGATGGTGTGTGTGTGTGTGTGTGTGTGTGTGTGTGTGTGTGTGTGTGTGTGTGTGTGTGTGGTACAAATATAACAAAGGTTTTATTTTCCAACATGAAAACAAACATAACAGAGTGCTAGTGCACAAACAATAACCGACAATGATAATGGATGAGAGGGGAACTTAAATACACAGATCAAGACAAGGACAACAGGTGACGGTTATGATGATGAGGAGCAGGTGATGATGAGGAGGGTGATGAGGAGCAGGTGCAGGTGATGACGACAGATGGTGAATGTGATGAAGACAGAAGGTGAATGTGATGAAGGTGAATGTGACACCAATATCACTGAAACATTTGTGTGTGTGTGTGTGTGTGTGTGTGTGTGTGTAGCATTATTGTGTGTAGCATATGTAGCAAGTATGCATTATTGAGTTAACATGGAAAAACTGGTTTGCTTTAGTGCAGAAAAATGGTCAAAATCATGAGGTTTAAAGTGAAAGTGAGCCAATAAGTGGTCTTCTACTGCCCTCTGCTGGCCATTGTACTTATTAATTAAATTTTTCCACATGTGCTTGCATTTATACTTGAATACACACTAAATATCACTTATATAGCAATAACTATTATAACACAATCATATTTTGTCAGTGTTAATCACTTTATTTGCACTGACACTTCAAATAATTGCTAGTAATGTGGTAAATCATGGTTAACTATGCTGTGTGTGTGTGTGTGTGTGTGTGTGTGTGTGTGTGTGTGTGTGTGTGTGTGTGTGTGTGTGTGTGTGTGTGTGTAAGCATGCATTGAGTTAACATGGATAAACTGGTTTGCTTTAGTGCAGAAAACTGGTTTAAAGTGAAAGTGAGCCAATAAGTGGTCTTCTACTGCCCTCTGCTGGCCATTCTACTTATTAATGAAATATTTCAACATGTGCTTGCATTCATACTTGAATACACACTAAAAAAATCACTTATATAGCAATAACTATTATAACACAATCATATTTTGTCAGTGTTAATCACTTTATTTGCACTGACACTTCAAATAATTGCTAGTAATGTGATAAATCAGGCTAGAAACATGGTAAATCAAAGTAAATAATACTAGATTGTCGTTTATCTCCTGGTAAATAATACTAGAACGTGGTATATCATGGTAAATCATGGTTAACTATGCTGTGTGTGTATGTGTGTGTGTGTGTGTGTGTGTGTGTGTGTGTGTGTGTGTGTGTGTGTGTGTGTGTGTGTGTGTGTGTAAGCATGCATTGAGTTAACATGGAAAAACTGGTTTGCTTTAGTGCAGAAAACTGGTTTAAAGTGAAAGTGAGCCAATAAGTGGTCTTCTAGTGCCCTCTGCTGGCCATTCTACTTAATAATGAAATATTTTACATGTGCTTTTGCATTCATACTTGGACACACACTAAAAATCACGTATATAACTAACTATTATAACACAATAATATTTTGTCAGTGTTCATCACCTCATTTGCACTGACACTTCACATAATTGCTAGTAATGTGGTTAATCATGCTAGAAACATTGTAAATCATAGTAAATAATACTGAAATGAGGTGTATCAAGGTAAATCATGCTAGAATCCTAATAAATCATTCTGGAACATGGTATATGATAGTAAATCATGCTAGAATCATATTAAATAATTCTAGAATGTGGCAAATCGTTGTGGGAGGAGCCTATTTTACTCAAATGGCTATAACTCAAGAAGTAAATGAGATATCTTCACCAAACTCAGTACACATGTGTATGGGTTCAATTTGAGGTCACAGTAAACAATTTTATGGAGATCGGTCCATAGGTGGCGCTATAACTGTTAAAAAGCTTTAAAACCATATATATCCCATGGCAAATTGCCTGTATTGGCTGTAAATGGTCTTTTCCATCTATTATGTCAGTGGTTACATGCTTGCTAAATAAATCTTAATAACTTTTGATGCTTTTGTGCTTAAATGCCTTAAAGGCCTTAACTGCTTGAACCCCGATAAATGCTGCTTGCAGCTTTAATTAGGGGTTCAAGCACGAAGTGCTGAAACCCTATTGTAATTGTGCTGATTTTTATTAGGGGTTCAAGCACGAAGTGCTGAAACCCTATTGTAATTGTGCTGATTTTTATTATTATTATTAGGGGTTCAAGCACGAAGTGCTGAAACCCTATTGTAATTGTACTGATTTTTATTATTATTATTATTATTATTATTATTATTATTATTATTTTTCTTCTGCCGTAAAACTCATCGTGCAGCCCAAACCGTAAGAGCTGGAGCTTTGAAACTTTGCCAGATGGTAGTACAAAAATCGAGGAGAGGTTCAGAGAATATGACCCCAATTGGCCCATAGGTGGCGCTATAGCAACCAAAAGCGCGAAACTGCTCATAACTCCTAGACCGTATGACGTAGACTCAAGTGTCTTATATCACTGGAAAGCTGGAAACCTGAAGGTCAAAACGTATATCTCCGATTTCATTTCCTGTATGCAAATTGTCCGCCATTTTGAATTTAGTTAAAAACCTACTTTTGCGAACTAGTCCTAGGTTTTTTGTCCAATTGGATCCAAAACAGTGCAGAAATGTTCTCTGGAGTCTGAATATCAATAATTATCGAAAAAAAGTCGAAATTTCGATTCCTGATCGCCGGGGGGTGATAAATTAATGTTGTGGGAGGAGCCTATTTTACTAAAATGGCTATAACTCGAGAATGAAATTAGATATCTTCACCAAACTTGGTGCACATGTGTATGAGTTCAATCTGGGGTCACAGTAAAAAAATCGCGACGATTGATTACTAGGTGGCGCTATAACATGAAAAAAACATGAAAACGGCTATGACCACGTGACCGTTAGTCCGATTGACTTGAAAATTGGTATGCAGTGTCTTGGTCCAAGGTACCATGTATGTCTATGAGGACATTGGCGTATCTCGAAAAACATGGCCGCCATCGACCAATGAAATTTGAGCACCTATTAGACAAGGTTAACGGAGGCCGATCGGAACGAAACTCGATGGGCATGTTCGACTCATGGCCCTAGAGGTCTCTAAGAGTTTTGAAAGAAATCGGCCACTAGTTGGCGCTAACGAGTTTTATGGCTCTGTAATCACGTGGTGTTACACTTATCGTCACAAAATGCATATCATCTGATAGATCTGCTCATTCTGAACAACTTTGCCTCAAGAACTAATGCTGTCAATTAAACCGTTTATTAAATATTCGTAATTATGTTAAAAACCTACTTTTGCAAACTAGTCCTAGGTTTTTCGCCCGATCGAAACCAGACCAGTCTAGGACAATTCTCTGGACACTCTAGATCAATAATTATCAAAAAAAAGTTGAACTTTTGCATGTAGATGGCTGTAATAGGGTCATTTAGAAAAGGGGCATGGCAAAAAAACACTAAAAAGCCTATAAATCCTAAATGAAAACTCAGAACTTCACAAAAATTGGTGAGCATATGTGACATAACATCATTAACAAGCATGCCAATTTTTATGGAGATCGGACCATAGGTGGCGCTATAACTGCTAAAAAGCTTTAAAACCATATATTTCCTATGGTATTTCCTGTAAATGGTCTTTTCCATCTATTATGTCAGTAGTTACATGCTTGCTAAATAAAACTTAATCACTTTTGATGCTTTTGTGCTTAAAGGCCTTAACTGCTTGAACCCCGATAAATGCTGCTTGCAGCTTTAATTATTATTATTATTCTGCCGTAAAACGCATCGTGCAGCCCAAACCGTAAGGGCTAGAGCTTTGAAACTTTGCCATATGGTAGTACAAAAATCGAGGAGAGGTTATCAAATTATGACCCCGATTGGCCCATAGGTGGCGCTATAGCAACCAAAAGCGCGAAACTGCTCATAACTCCTAGACCGTAAGTCATAGACTCAAGTGTCTTATATCATTGGAAAGCTGGACGCCTGACGAACAAAACGTATATCTCCGATTTTATTTCCGCCATGATAGATTTTCCGCCATTTTGAATTTTGTCGAAAATCTACTTTTGCGAACTAGTCCCTGGTTTTTTGCCCGATCGGAACCAAACCAGTGCAGAATTGTTCTCTGGAGTCTGAATATCAATAATTATCAAAAAAAAGTTGAAATTTCGATTCACGGTCGCTAGGGGGTGCAAAATTAACGTTGTGGGAGGAGCCTATTTTACTAAAATGGCTATAACTCCAGAAGTAAAAGAGGTATTTTAACCAAACCTGGTACACATGTGTAAGACGTCAATATGAGGTCACGGTAAAAAAATCGCGGCGATTGGTCACATGGTGGCGCTATAACATGAAAAAAACATAAAACAGGCTATAACCACCTGACCGTTAGTCCGATTGACTTGAAAATTGGTATGCAGTGTCTTGGTCCAAGGTGCCATGTATGTCTATGAGGACATTGGTGTATCTCAAAAAACATGGCCGCCATCGGCCAATGAAGTTTGAGCACCTATTAGACAAGGTTAACGGAGGCCTATCGGAACGAAACTCGGTGGGCATGTTCGACTCATGGCCCTAGAGGTCTGTAAGAATTTTAAAAGAAATCGGCCACTAGTTGGCGCTAACGAGTTTTATGGCTCTGTAATCACGTGGTGTTACACTTATTGTCACAAAATGCATACCATTTGATAGATCTCCTCTTGTTGAACAACTTTGCCTCAAGAACCATTGCTGTCAATCAAACCGTTCATTAAATATTCGTAATTATGTTAAAAACCTACTTTTGCGAACTAGTCCTAGGTTTTTCGCCCGATCAGAACCAAACGAGTCTAGGACAATTCTATGGACTCTCAAGATCAATAATTATCAAAAAAAAGTTGAACTTTTGCATTTTTCGCATGGGTATATTGGGTCATAAAGAAAATGGGCGTGGCAAAATGCACTCAAAAGCCTATAAATCCTAAACAAAAACTCAGAACTTCACGAAAATTGGTGAGCTTATGTGCCATAACATCATTAACAAGCATGCAAAATTTCATGGAGATCGGACTATAGATGGTGCTATAACTGTTAAAAAGCTTTAAAAAACACATATTTCCTATGGTAAATTGCCTGTATTGGCTGTAAATGGACTTTTCCATCTATTATTTCAGTGGTTAAAAGCTTTCTAAATAAATCTTAATGTCTTAAATGCTTATGTGCCTAAAGGCCTTAAATGCTTGAACCCCGATAAATGCTGCTTGCAGCTTTAATTAGGGGTTCAAGCACGAAGTGCTGAAACCCTATTGTAATTGTGCTGATTTTTATTAGGGGTTCAAGCACGAAGTGCTGAAACCCTATTGTAATTGTAAGGATTTTTATTATTATTATTATTATTCTTCTGCCGTAAAACGCATCGTGCAGCCCAAACCGTAAGGGCTGGAGACTTGAAACTTTGCCAGATGGTAGTACAAAAATCGAGGAGAGGTTATCAAATTATGACCCCGATTGGCCCATAGGTGGCGCTATAGCAACCAAAAGCGCGAAACTGCTCATAACTCCTAGACCGTAAGTCATAGACTCAAGTGTCTTATATCATTGGAAAGCTGGACGCCTGACGAACAAAACGTATATCTCCGATTTTATTTCCGCCATGATAGATTTTCCGCCATTTTGAATTTTGTCGAAAATCTACTTTTGCGAACTAGTCCCTGGTTTTTTGCCCGATCGGAACCAAACCAGTGCAGAATTGTTCTCTGGAGTCTGAATATCAATAATTATCAAAAAAAGTTGAAATTTCGATTCACGGTCGCTAGGGGGTGCAAAATTAACGTTGTGGGAGGAGCCTATTTTACTAAAATGGCTATAACTCCAGAAGTAAAAGAGGTATTTTAACCAAACCTGGTACACATGTGTAAGACGTCAATATGAGGTCACGGTAAAAAAATCGCGGCGATTGGTCACATGGTGGCGCTATAACATGAAAAAAACATAAAACAGGCTATAACCACCTGACCGTTAGTCCGATTGACTTGAAAATTGGTATGCAGTGTCTTGGTCCAAGGTGCCATGTATGTCTATGAGGACATTGGTGTATCTCAAAAAACATGGCCGCCATCGGCCAATGAAGTTTGAGCACCTATTAGACAAGGTTAACGGAGGCCTATCGGAACGAAACTCGGTGGGCATGTTCGACTCATGGCCCTAGAGGTCTGTAAGAATTTTAAAAGAAATCGGCCACTAGTTGGCGCTAACGAGTTTTATGGCTCTGTAATCACGTGGTGTTACACTTATTGTCACAAAATGCATACCATTTGATAGATCTCCTCTTGTTGAACAACTTTGCCTCAAGAACCATTGCTGTCAATCAAACCGTTCATTAAATATTCGTAATTATGTTAAAAACCTACTTTTGCGAACTAGTCCTAGGTTTTTCGCCCGATCAGAACCAAACGAGTCTAGGACAATTCTATGGACTCTCAAGATCAATAATTATCAAAAAAAAGTTGAACTTTTGCATTTTTCGCATGGGTATATTGGGTCATAAAGAAAATGGGCGTGGCAAAATGCACTCAAAAGCCTATAAATCCTAAACAAAAACTCAGAACTTCACGAAAATTGGTGAGCTTATGTGCCATAACATCATTAACAAGCATGCAAAATTTCATGGAGATCGGACTATAGATGGTGCTATAACTGTTAAAAAGCTTTAAAAAACACATATTTCCTATGGTAAATTGCCTGTATTGGCTGTAAATGGACTTTTCCATCTATTATTTCAGTGGTTAAAAGCTTTCTAAATAAATCTTAATGTCTTAAATGCTTATGTGCCTAAAGGCCTTAAATGCTTGAACCCCGATAAATGCTGCTTGCAGCTTTAATTATTAGGGGTTCAAGCACGAAGTGCTGAAACCCTATTGTAATTGTGCTGATTTTTATTATTATTATTATTATTATTATTCTGCCGTAAAACGCATCGTGCAGCCCAAACCGTAAGGGCTAGAGCTTTGAAACTTTGCCATATGGTAGTACAAAAATCGAGGAGAGGTTATCAAATTATGACCCCGATTGGCCCATAGGTGGCGCTATAGCAACCAAAAGCGCGAAACTGCTCATAACTCCTAGACCGTAAGTCATAGACTCAAGTGTCTTATATCATTGGAAAGCTGGACGCCTGACGAACAAAACGTATATCTCCGATTTTATTTCCGCCATGATAGATTTTCCGCCATTTTGAATTTTGTCGAAAATCTACTTTTGCGAACTAGTCCCTGGTTTTTTGCCCGATCGGAACCAAACCAGTGCAGAATTGTTCTCTGGAGTCTGAATATCAATAATTATCAAAAAAAAGTTGAAATTTCGATTCACGGTCGCTAGGGGGTGCAAAATTAACGTTGTGGGAGGAGCCTATTTTACTAAAATGGCTATAACTCCAGAAGTAAAAGAGGTATTTTAACCAAACCTGGTACACATGTGTAAGACGTCAATATGAGGTCACGGTAAAAAAATCGCGGCGATTGGTCACATGGTGGCGCTATAACATGAAAAAAACATAAAACAGGCTATAACCACCTGACCGTTAGTCCGATTGACTTGAAAATTGGTATGCAGTGTCTTGGTCCAAGGTGCCATGTATGTCTATGAGGACATTGGTGTATCTCAAAAAACATGGCCGCCATCGGCCAATGAAGTTTGAGCACCTATTAGACAAGGTTAACGGAGGCCTATCGGAACGAAACTCGGTGGGCATGTTCGACTCATGGCCCTAGAGGTCTGTAAGAATTTTAAAAGAAATCGGCCACTAGTTGGCGCTAACGAGTTTTATGGCTCTGTAATCACGTGGTGTTACACTTATTGTCACAAAATGCATACCATTTGATAGATCTCCTCTTGTTGAACAACTTTGCCTCAAGAACCATTGCTGTCAATCAAACCGTTCATTAAATATTCGTAATTATGTTAAAAACCTACTTTTGCGAACTAGTCCTAGGTTTTTCGCCCGATCAGAACCAAACGAGTCTAGGACAATTCTATGGACTCTCAAGATCAATAATTATCAAAAAAAAGTTGAACTTTTGCATTTTTCGCATGGGTATATTGGGTCATAAAGAAAATGGGCGTGGCAAAATGCACTCAAAAGCCTATAAATCCTAAACAAAAACTCAGAACTTCACGAAAATTGGTGAGCTTATGTGCCATAACATCATTAACAAGCATGCAAAATTTCATGGAGATCGGACTATAGATGGTGCTATAACTGTTAAAAAGCTTTAAAAAACACATATTTCCTATGGTAAATTGCCTGTATTGGCTGTAAATGGACTTTTCCATCTATTATTTCAGTGGTTAAAAGCTTTCTAAATAAATCTTAATGTCTTAAATGCTTATGTGCCTAAAGGCCTTAAATGCTTGAACCCCGATAAATGCTGCTTGCAGCTTTAATTATTATTATTATTATTATTCTGCCGTAAAACGCATCGTGCAGCCCAAACCGTAAGGGCTAGAGCTTTGAAACTTTGCCATATGGTAGTACAAAAATCGAGGAGAGGTTATCAAATTATGACCCCGATTGGCCCATAGGTGGCGCTATAGCAACCAAAAGCGCGAAACTGCTCATAACTCCTAGACCGTAAGTCATAGACTCAAGTGTCTTATATCATTGGAAAGCTGGACGCCTGACGAACAAAACGTATATCTCCGATTTTATTTCCGCCATGATAGATTTTCCGCCATTTTGAATTTTGTCGAAAATCTACTTTTGCGAACTAGTCCCTGGTTTTATGCCCGATCGGAACCAAACCAGTGCAGAATTGTTCTCTGGAGTCTGAATATCAATAATTATCAAAAAAAAGTTGAAATTTCGATTCACGGTCGCTAGGGGGTGCAAAATTAACGTTGTGGGAGGAGCCTATTTTACTAAAATGGCTATAACTCCAGAAGTAAAAGAGGTATTTTAACCAAACCTGGTACACATGTGTAAGACGTCAATATGAGGTCACGGTAAAAAAAATCGCGGCGATTGGTCACATGGTGGCGCTATAACATGAAAAAAACATAAAACAGGCTATAACCACCTGACCGTTAGTCCGATTGACTTGAAAATTGGTATGCAGTGTCTTGGTCCAAGGTGCCATGTATGTCTATGAGGACATTGGTGTATCTCAAAAAACATGGCCGCCATCGGCCAATGAAGTTTGAGCACCTATTAGACAAGGTTAACGGAGGCCTATCGGAACGAAACTCGGTGGGCATGTTCGACTCATGGCCCTAGAGGTCTGTAAGAATTTTAAAAGAAATCGGCCACTAGTTGGCGCTAACGAGTTTTATGGCTCTGTAATCACGTGGTGTTACACTTATTGTCACAAAATGCATACCATTTGATAGATCTCCTCTTGTTGAACAACTTTGCCTCAAGAACCATTGCTGTCAATCAAACCGTTCATTAAATATTCGTAATTATGTTAAAAACCTACTTTTGCGAACTAGTCCTAGGTTTTTCGCCCGATCAGAACCAAACGAGTCTAGGACAATTCTATGGACTCTCAAGATCAATAATTATCAAAAAAAAGTTGAACTTTTGCATTTTTCGCATGGGTATATTGGGTCATAAAGAAAATGGGCGTGGCAAAATGCACTCAAAAGCCTATAAATCCTAAACAAAAACTCAGAACTTCACGAAAATTGGTGAGCTTATGTGCCATAACATCATTAACAAGCATGCAAAATTTCATGGAGATCGGACTATAGATGGTGCTATAACTGTTAAAAAGCTTTAAAAAACACATATTTCCTATGGTAAATTGCCTGTATTGGCTGTAAATGGACTTTTCCATCTATTATTTCAGTGGTTAAAAGCTTTCTAAATAAATCTTAATGTCTTAAATGCTTATGTGCCTAAAGGCCTTAAATGCTTGAACCCCGATAAATGCTGCTTGCAGCTTTAATTATTATTATTATTATTCTGCCGTAAAACGCATCGTGCAGCCCAAACCGTAAGGGCTAGAGCTTTGAAACTTTGCCATATGGTAGTACAAAAATCGAGGAGAGGTTATCAAATTATGACCCCGATTGGCCCATAGGTGGCGCTATAGCAACCAAAAGCGCGAAACTGCTCATAACTCCTAGACCGTAAGTCATAGACTCAAGTGTCTTATATCATTGGAAAGCTGGACGCCTGACGAACAAAACGTATATCTCCGATTTTATTTCCGCCATGACAGATTTTCCGCCATTTTGAATTTTGTCGAAAATCTACTTTTGCGAACTAGTCCCTGGTTTTTTGCCCGATCGGAACCAAACCAGTGCAGAATTGTTCTCTGGAGTCTGAATATCAATAATTATCAAAAAAAAGTTGAAATTTCGATTCACGGTCGCTAGGGGGTGCAAAATTAACGTTGTGGGAGGAGCCTATTTTACTAAAATGGCTATAACTCCAGAAGTAAAAGAGGTATTTTAACCAAACCTGGTACACATGTGTAAGACGTCAATATGAGGTCACGGTAAAAAAATCGCGGCGATTGGTCACATGGTGGCGCTATAACATGAAAAAAACATAAAACAGGCTATAACCACCTGACCGTTAGTCCGATTGACTTGAAAATTGGTATGCAGTGTCTTGGTCCAAGGTGCCATGTATGTCTATGAGGACATTGGTGTATCTCAAAAAACATGGCCGCCATCGGCCAATGAAGTTTGAGCACCTATTAGACAAGGTTAACGGAGGCCTATCGGAACGAAACTCGGTGGGCATGTTCGACTCATGGCCCTAGAGGTCTGTAAGAATTTTAAAAGAAATCGGCCACTAGTTGGCGCTAACGAGTTTTATGGCTCTGTAATCACGTGGTGTTACACTTATTGTCACAAAATGCATACCATTTGATAGATCTCCTCTTGTTGAACAACTTTGCCTCAAGAACCATTGCTGTCAATCAAACCGTTCATTAAATATTCGTAATTATGTTAAAAACCTACTTTTGCGAACTAGTCCTAGGTTTTTCGCCCGATCAGAACCAAACGAGTCTAGGACAATTCTATGGACTCTCAAGATCAATAATTATCAAAAAAAAGTTGAACTTTTGCATTTTTCGCATGGGTATATTGGGTCATAAAGAAAATGGGCGTGGCAAAATGCACTCAAAAGCCTATAAATCCTAAACAAAAACTCAGAACTTCACGAAAATTGGTGAGCTTATGTGCCATAACATCATTAACAAGCATGCAAAATTTCATGGAGATCGGACTATAGATGGTGCTATAACTGTTAAAAAGCTTTAAAAAACACATATTTCCTATGGTAAATTGCCTGTATTGGCTGTAAATGGACTTTTCCATCTATTATTTCAGTGGTTAAAAGCTTTCTAAATAAATCTTAATGTCTTAAATGCTTATGTGCCTAAAGGCCTTAAATGCTTGAACCCCGATAAATGCTGCTTGCAGCTTTAATTATTATTATTATTATTATTATTCCGCCCTAAAACGCATCGTGCAGCCCAAACCGTAAGAGCTGGAACCTTGAAACTTGGCCAAATGGTAGTCCTCAATTTGGGGAGAACCTATCAAAATATGACCCCGATTGGCCCATAGGTGGCGCTATAATGACCAAATTTACTACATTGCTCATAACTCCTAGACAGTTTGTCCTAGAGTCTCAATTTTAGCATCACTGTGATCCCTGGATCCAGACGGACAAAATGGCTATCTCCAAATTGCTCTACGAGCAAAAAAAAAATTCTATGGGCAATTTAGTGAAAAACCTACTTTTGCGAACTAGTCCTAGGTTTTTGGCCCAATCGGAACCAGACCAGTCTAGCACAGTTCTCTGGAGTCTCTAGATCAATAATTATCGGAAAAAAGTTGAACTTTTGCATTGGCCTGGCTGTAACAGGGTCATTTAGGAAAGGGGTGGGACAAAAAAACACTCAAAAGCCTATACAACCTAAGGGAAAACCCCAAACTTCACAAAAATCGATGAGCAGATGTGTCAGAACATGGTGAAGAAAGATGCCAAGTTTCGTGAAGATCGGACAATAGGTGGCGCTATAACAACCAAAAGCGCGAAACTGCTCATAACTCCTAGACCGTATGTCGTAGACTCAAGTGTCTTATATCATTGGAAAGCTGGACGCCTGACGAACAAAACGTATATCTCCGATTTCATTTCCGCCATGATAGATTTTCCGCCATTTTGAATTTTGTCAAAAATCTACTTTTGCGAACTAGTCCCTGGTTTTTTGCCCGATTGGAACCAAACTAGTGCAGAAATGTTCTCTGGAGACTGAATATCAATAATTATCGAAAAAAAGTGGAAATTTCGATTCACGGTCGCTAAGGGGCGCCAAAACGTACGTTGTGGGAGGGGCCTATTTTACTAAAATGGCTATAACTCCCGATGTAAATGAGGTATCTATCTATGGAGATCGGAGCATAGGTGGCGCTATAACTGTTAAAAAGCTTTAAAACCATATATATCCCATGGCAAATTGCCTGTATTGGCTGTAAATGGTCTTTTCCATCTATTATGTCAGTGGTTACATGCTTGCTAAATAAATCTTAATAACTTTTGATGCTTTTGTGCTTAAATGCCTTAAAGGCCTTAACTGCTTGAACCCCGATAAATGCTGCTTGCAGCTTTAATTATTAGGGGTTCAAGCACGAAGTGCTGAAACCCTATTGTAATTGTGCTGATTTTTAGGGGTTCAAGCACGAAGTGCTGAAACCCTATTGTAATTGTACTGATTTTTATTATTATTATTATTATTATTCTCCCCTAAAACGCATCGTGCAGCCCAAACCGTAAGAGCTGGAACCTTGAAACTTGGCCAAATGGTAGTCCTCAATTTGGGGAGAACCTATCAAAGTATGACCCAGATTGGCCCATAGGTGGCGCTATAGCGACCAAAAGCGCGAAACTGCTCATAACTCCTAGACCGTATGTCGTAGACTCAAGTGTCCTATATCATTGGAAAGCTGGACGCCTGAAGGTCAAAACGTATATCTCCGATTTTATTTCAGGTATGCAAATTTTTCCGCCATTTTGAATTTAGTCAAAAACCTACTTTTGCGAACTAGTCCCTGGTTTTTCGCCCGATCGGAACCAAACCAGTGCAGAAATGTTCTTTGGAGTCTGAAGATCAATAATTATCGAAAAAAAGTCGAAATTTCGATTCCTGGTCGCTAGCGGGTGATAAATTAATGTTGTGGGAGGAGCCTATTTTACTAAAATGGCTATAACTCGAAAAGGAAATGAGATATCTTCACCAAACTTGGTACACATGTGTATGAGTTCAATTTGGGGTCATAGTAAAAAAATTTCGACGATTGATCACATGGTGGCGCTATAACATGAAAAAAACATGAAAAGGGCTATGACCACGTGACCGTTTGTCCGATTGACTTGAAAATTGGTATGCAGTGTCTTGGTCCAAGGTGCCATGTATGTCTATGAGGACATTGGCGTACCTCGAAAAACATGACAGCCATCGACCAATGAAATTTGAGCACCTATTAGACAAGGTTAACGGAGGCCGATCGGAACGATACTCGATGGGCATGTTCAACTCATGGCCCTAGAGGTCTGTAAGAATTTTGAAAGAAATCGGCCACTAGTTGGCGCTAACGAGTTTTATGGCTCTGTAATCACGTGGTGTTACACTTATTGTCACAAAATGCATATCATTTGATAGATCTGCTCATGCTGAACAACTTTGCCTCAAGAACCATTGCTGTCAATCAAACCGTTCATTAAATATTCGCAATTATGTTAAAAACCTACTTTTGCGAACTAGTCCTAGGTTTTTTGCCCGATCGGAACAAAACCAGTCTAGGGTAATTCTCTGGACTCTCTAGATCAATAATTATCAAAAAAAAGTTCAACTTTAGCATTTTTCGCATGGGTATATTGGGTCATAATGAAAATGGGCGTGGCAAAATGCATTTAAAAGCCTATAAATCCTAAACGAAAACTCAGAACTTCACAAAAATTGGTGAGCATATGTACCATAACAGTCTAAACAAGCATGTAAAATTTCATGAAGATCGTACGATAGGTGGCGCTATAACTGTTAAAAAGCTTTGAAAACCATATATTTCCTATGGTAAATTGCCTGTTTTGGCTGTAAATGGTCTTTTCCATCTATTATTTCAGTGGTTAAAAGCTTTACAAATAAAACTTAATGTCTTAAATGCTTATGTGCTTAAAGGCCTTAAATGCTTGAACCCCGATAAATGCTGCTTGCAGCTTTAATTATTATTATTATTATTATTATTATTCTGCCGTAAAACGCATCGTGCAGCCCAAACCGTAAGGGCTAGAGCTTTGAAACTTTGCCATATGGTAGTACAAAAATCGAGGAGAGGTTATCAAATTATGACCCCGATTGGCCCATAGGTGGCGCTATAGCAACCAAAAGCGCGAAACTGCTCATAACTCCTAGACCGTAAGTCATAGACTCAAGTGTCTTATATCATTGGAAAGCTGGACGCCTGACGAACAAAACGTATATCTCCGATTTTATTTCCGTCATGATAGATTTTCCGCCATTTTGAATTTTGTCGAAAACCTACTTTTGCGAACTAGTCCCTGGTTTTTTGCCCGATCGGAACCAAACCAGTGCAGAATTGTTCTGTGGAGTCTGAAGATCAATAATTATCGAAAAAAAGTTGAAATTTCGATTCACGGTCGCTAGGGGGTGCAAAATTAACGTTGTGGGAGGAGCCTATTTTACTAAAATGGCTATAACTCAAGAAGTAATTCAGTAAACTTCACCAAACTTGGTAAACATGTGTAGAAGGTCAATCTGAGGTCACAGTAAAAAAAATGCGTCGATTGGCCACATGGTGGCGCTATAAAACAAAAAAAACATGTAGACACCTGACCGTTAGTCCGATTGACTTGAAATTTGGTATGCAGTGTCTTGGCCCAAGGGGCCATGTATGTCTAAAAGGATATTGGCATATCTCGAAAAACATGGCCGCCATTGGCCAATGAGGTTTGAGCACCTATTAAACAAGGTTAACGGAGGCCGATCGGAACGAAACTCGATGGGCATGTTCGACTCATGGCCCTAGAGGTCTGTAAGAGTTTTGAAAGAAATCGGCCACTAGTTGGCGCTAACGAGTTTTATGGCTCTGTAATCACGTGGTGTTACACTTATCGTCACAAAATGCATATCATCTGATAGATCTGCTCATGCTGAACAACTTTGCCTCTAGAACTAATGCTGTCAATTAAACCGTTTATTAAATATTCGTAATTATGTTAAAAACCTACTTTTACGAACTAGTCCTAGGTTTATCGCCCGATCGAAACCAGACCAGTCTATGACAATTCTCTGGACACTCTAGATCAATAATTATCAAAAAAAAGTTGAACTTTTGCATTTTGCGCATGGGTATATTGGGTCATAAAGAAAATGGGCGTGGCAAAATGCACTCAAAAGCCTATAAATCCTAAACGAAAACTCAGAACTTCACGAAAATTGGTGAGCATATGTGCCACAACATCATTAACAAGCATGCAAAATATCATGGAGATCGGACTATAGGTGGCGCTATAACTGTTAAAAAGCTTGCCTGTATTGGCTGTAAATGGACTTTTCCATCTATTATTTCAGTGGTTAAAAGCTTTCTAAATAAATCTTAATGTCTTAAATGCTTATGTGCTTAAAGGCCTTAAATGCTTGAACCCCGATAAATGCTGCTTGCAGCTTTAATTAGGGGTTCAAGCACGAAGTGCTGAAACCCTATTGTAATTGTGCTGATTTTTATTATTATTATTATTATTATTATTCTGCCGTAAAACGCATCGTGCAGCCCAAACCGTAAGAGCTGGAACTTTGAAACTTTGACAGATGGTAGTACAAAAATCGAGGAAAGGTTCAGAGATTATGACCCCGATTGGCCCATAGGTGGCGCTATAACAACCAAAAGCGCGAAACTGCTCATAACTCCTAGACCGTATGGCGTAGACTCAAGTGTCTTATATCATTGGAAAGCTGGATGCCTGACGAACAAAACGTATATCTCCGATTTTATTTCCGCCATGATAGATTTTCCGCCATTTTGAATTTTGTCAAAAATCTACTTTTGCGAACTAGTCCCTGGTTTTTTGCCCGATTGGAACCAAACTAGTGCAGAAATGTTCTCTGGAGACTGAATATCAATAATTATCGAAAAAAAGTGGAAATTTCGATTCACGGTCGCTAAGGGGCGCCAAAACGTACGTTGTGGGAGGGGCCTATTTTACTAAAATGGCTATAACTCCCGATGTAAATGAGGTATCTTCACCAAACTTGGTACACATGTGTATGAGCTTACTCTGGGGTCACAGTAAAAAAATCGCGACGATTGGCCTCATGGTGGCGCTATAAAATGAAAAAAACATAAAACAGGCTATAACCACCTGACCGTTAGTCCGATTGACTTGAAAATTGGTATGCAGTGTCTTGGTCCAAGGTGCCATGTATGTGTATGAGGACATTGGCGTATCTCAAAAAACATGGCCGCCATCGGCCAACGAAGTTTGAGCACCTATTAGACAAGGTTAACGGAGGCCGATCGGAACGAAACTCAATGGGCATGTTCGGCTCATGGCCCTAAAGGTCTGTAAGAATTTTGAAAGAAATCGGCCACTAGTTGGCGCTAACGAGTTTTACGGCTCTGTAATCACGTGGTGTTACAAATATCCACACAATATGCATATCATTTGATAGATCTCCTCATCCTGAACAACTTTGCCTCAAGAACCATTGCTGTCAATCAAACTGTTCATTAATTATTCATTAATATGTTAAAAACCTACTTTTGCGAACTAGTCCTAGGTTTTTTGCCCGATCGGAACCAGACCAGTGTAGGACAATTCTCTGGACTCTCTAGATCAATAATTATCAAAAAAAAGTTGAACTTTTGCATTTGGATGGCTGTAATAGGGTCATTTATAAAACGGGCGTGTCAAAATACATTAAAAAGCCTATAAATCCTAAATAAAAACTCAGAACTTCACAAAAATTGGTCAGCATATGTGACATAACATCATTAACAAGCATGAAAAATTCTATGGAGATCGGACGATAGTTGGCGCTATAACTGTTAAAACGCTTTAAAACCATATATTTCCTATGGTAAATTGCCTGTATTTGCTGTAAATGATGTCTTCTATCTTTTATCATATAATGTTCATATCATAATGTTCAAAACCAGTGCAGCACAATTCTCTGAACTCTCTAGATCAATAATTATCAGAAAAAAAGTTTAACTTCTTCAAAAGGTGATTTTATATGAATATAATGACATATTAAGCCAATAAGTGGTATTTTACTGCCCCCTGCTGTCATTTCATCATACTACTCCCTAATATTGTTATAAAATTCATATTTAGACTTTTTAAAATCATTATTTTAACATTTACAATCACATTTTGTCAAAACTCATCTATTGAGTATTACTATTGACAATTGTGTTACACTGAGATATGGAAATGGACGAAAGTAAATGAATGAAATGAAACGAAAGTATAACGGCATTTAAGCCACGCCCCCGAATACAAATCCATTCATAACTCGAAAACGGAAAGTCGTTGCGCGCTCAAATTTTGATGGTGAGGACCTCTCCGGGCTCTTGATCGAAACGTGTCGTCGCGGGCCTCGGGAGCGCGCCCCCCGCGCATCGCGAATCCGCGGGACCCCCGATTTTGAACGGCCATTACTCCCGACCCAGACCACCCCGAACATTGTGTGAGAGCTCGTTGGAAAGGGCGCGTCCTTGGCTAGCTTCGATTCAAATGTGGTGTTATTTGCCCTGGGCATTCCAGAGATAATAGCCCGAACAGATATGCCTTATAACAGTCATAACTCCCAGCCCCAATCGCCCAAAAACACATTGATGGTCTCATTCAACAGGGCTCCTCAAGCACTATCTATGCTCTGAGTTTCAGAATTTTTCGCCTTTTGGTTCCTGAGATATAAGTAAAAAAACAAATTCCCATTCATTCAAACACTTCAACTGTAAAATGTAAGCTATAATACCACTGTTGTCCACTAGAGGGAGCAGCAGGATTACGCATGATCTTTTAATTCGCTTCAGTATTGGAAATAAACAAATGCTTTAAGAAGCAATCTTTTTTATTATGATGTTTTTTTTATTATTATGATATTTGTATATATTTTATTTTTTTTTATTATGATTATGAACGGTTTGATTGACATTAGTGATTCTTGAGGCAAAGTTGTTCAAGATGAGGAGATGAAGATATTTTCACAATATCACATCCTAAAAACATTGAAAACATATTTGTCTTTGTGTGTGTGTGTGTGTGTGTGTGTGTGTGTGTGTGTGTGTGTGTGTGTGTGTGGGTTTGTGTGTGTGTCTGTGTGTGTGTAAGCATGCTTAATGGAAAGAACATGAAGAAACTGCTTTGTTTTACTGGTGGATAAAAAAGTATTTCAAATGAAAGTGAGTCAATTAGTGGTCTTCTACTGCCCTCTGCAGGACATTCTACTTAATAAAATATTTTCATCTGTGCTTTTGCATTAGTTTTTGGACTATATCAAATTACTTGCATGAAAATCACCTATTATAACACAGTCATGTTTTGTCAAAGTTTATCACTTCATTTTTACTGAGCTCTCAGTTTGAACAATTCTGCCTCTCAGTGATTAATTTGAAATCTGAAAATGGTGTTATACAGAGGAGATTTGCAATTATCATTTTGTTACCTATCTTTTATTTTAAATATCTCCATCTACAACAAAATGTGTGTGCATGTGTGTGTTCAAGCATGGTTAGTGTATTAAGTATTATTGTTTAAGTATTATTGTTTTCATTTACATTTTAACCACCAGAAGAAGAACACTCATTGGTTCATTCTGCTCACTAAAATATTATTTTTAATTTTTTTTTCCATTTGAAATATTGTTTAAACTTAATAAAATCATTAAAATAACATTTCAAATCATATTTTGTCTGTTTATAAATCCCACAGACTCACATTGGCTGCAATACTAATGTTTTTGTAAAACACAGACCTGATAGTCTAATCTGTGTGTATTGTGCATATATTATTGATATTATTACTATTGCAAATCATGTTATTGTAACTCATATCTTAATAGAATATTATTTGTAATTTTAATTCTTTATTTCTTAAGTGTTTTTTTTTATGATTACTACAGATATTATCACCAAAGATATCAACTACACCTTCACTTTTAGTATTGACACGCTGCACACACAGCACAATCACACACTCACTAATGCATTCAAATAAATGTAATCTTACTGTGCTACTTTATTTGTACATGATTAGAATGAACAGAAATCTAAGACTATTTTTCTTCTTTTGTTAAAGCCATTTCAGACTCCAAGTAAGCATTATATTACTAATCATCTATTTTACAGGTGCCATACAATTGAAAACTGTATTTATCTTGGCATAGTTGAATGATAAGAGTTCTGGACATGGAACTGACATACCGTGAGCCTCAAACACCATTGTTTCCTCCTTCTTGTGTAAATCTCCTGTTTGCAAAAGACCGCTGAAAAATGAGTGAATCCCACCATAACACCGACTGTGACGTTGGAGTCAGGATCATTAATATTTATACCCCCCAAATTTGCATTTTCCAGTCCATGTTCTAGGCCAGGCAGTGTTAATGTGGACCTGCACAGCCGAATCATCAGAAGATCTGCAGGTATTGTGAAGAAGCAAGCAAGGACAATAGTGAAAATGGCAGATCATGGATATAAATGTTATGTCTGAGGCTGTGCTGTGGATTTGAGAACTTTTCATTCCCTTCCCACAAAACTGTCAACAGGCATGGTTGATGTTTACAACAGGATACCTCACCATTTTAATTCAAAGCTGTTAGTTTGCTCTTAACGGAGGCCGATCAGAACGAAACTCGATGGGCATGTTCGACTCGTGGCCCTAGAGGTCTGTAAGAATTTTGAAAAATCAGCCACTAGTTGACGCTAACAGGTTTTACGGCTATGTAATCACGTGATGCATATCATTTGATAGATCTCCTCATACTGAACAACTTTGCCTCAAGAACTACTGCTGTCAATCAATTTGTTCATTAAATACTTGCTATTATGTTAAAAACCTACTTTTGCGAACTAGTCCTAGGTTTTTCGCCCGATCGGAAATATACCAGTGCAGTACAATTCTCTGGAAGCTCTAGATTATTAATTATATAAAAAACTTTAACTTTACCCATTGGGTAGCCATAACAGGATCATTTAGAAAATGGGTATGGCAAAAAACACTCAAAAGCCTGTAAATCCTAAACAAAAACTCAGACAACTCACTAGACTGCCTTATGTGCTTAAAGACCCTAAATGCTTGAACCCCGCTAAATGCTGCTTGCAGCTTTAATTAGGGGTTCAAGCACGAAGTGCTGAAACCCTATTGTAATTGTGCTGATTTTTATTATTATTATTATTATTATTATTCTGCCGTAAAACGCATCGTGCAGCCCAAACCGTAAGGGCTAGAGCTTTGAAACTTTGCCATATGGTAGTACAAAAATCGAGGAGAGGTTATCAAATTATGACCCCGATTGGCCCATAGGTGGCGCTATAGCAACCAAAAGCGCGAAACTGCTCATAACTCCTAGACCGTAAGTCATAGACTCAAGTGTCTTATATCATTGGAAAGCTGGACGCCTGACGAACAAAACGTATATCTCCGATTTTATTTCCGCCATGATAGATTTTCCGCCATTTTGAATTTTGTCAAAAATCTACTTTTGCGAACTAGTCCCTGGTTTTTTGCCCGATCGGAACCAAACCAGTGCAGAATTGTTCTCTGGAGTCTGAATATCAATAATTATCAAAAAAAAGTTGAAATTTCGATTCACGGTCGCTAGGGGGTGCAAAATTAACGTTGTGGGAGGAGCCTATTTTACTAAAATGGCTATAACTCCAGAAGTAAAAGAGGTATTTTAACCAAACCTGGTACACATGTGTAAGACGTCAATATGAGGTCACGGTAAAAAAATCGCGGCGATTGGCCACATGGTGGCGCTATAACATGAAAAAAACATAAAACAGGCTATAACCACCTGACCGTTAGTCCGATTGACTTGAAAATTGGTATGCAGTGTCTTGGTCCAAGGTGCCATGTATGTCTATGAGGACATTGGTGTATCTCAAAAAACATGGCCGCCATCGGCCAATGAAGTTTGAGCACCTATTAGACAAGGTTAACGGAGGCCTATCGGAACGAAACTCGGTGGGCATGTTCGACTCATGGCCCTAGAGGTCTGTAAGAATTTTAAAAGAAATCGGCCACTAGTTGGCGCTAACGAGTTTTATGGCTCTGTAATCACGTGGTGTTACACTTATTGTCACAAAATGCATACCATTTGATAGATCTCCTCTTGTTGAACAACTTTGCCTCAAGAACCATTGCTGTCAATCAAACCGTTCATTAAATATTCGTAATTATGTTAAAAACCTACTTTTGCGAACTAGTCCTAGGTTTTTCGCCCGATCAGAACCAAACGAGTCTAGGACAATTCTATGGACTCTCAAGATCAATAATTATCAAAAAAAAGTTGAACTTTTGCATTTTTCGCATGGGTATATTGGGTCATAAAGAAAATGGGCGTGGCAAAATGCACTCAAAAGCCTATAAATCCTAAACGAAAACTCAGAACTTCACGAAAATTGGTGAGCTTATGTGCCATAACATCATTAACAAGCATGCAAAATTTCATGGAGATCGGACTATAGATGGTGCTATAACTGTTAAAAAGCTTTAAAAAACACATATTTCCTATGGTAAATTGCCTGTATTGGCTGTAAATGGACTTTTTCATCTATTATTTCAGTGGTTAAAAGCTTTCTAAATAAATCTTAATGTCTTAAATGCTTATGTGCTTAAAGGCCTTAAATGCTTGAACCCCGATAAATGCTGCTTGCAGCTTTAATTATTATTATTATTATTTTTCTTCTCCGCTAAAACGCATCGTGCAGCCCAAACCGTAAGAGCTGGAGCTTTGAAACTTTGCCAGATGGTAGTACAAAAATCGAGGAGAGGTTATCAAATTATGAGCCCGATTGGCCCATAGGTGGCGCTATAGCGACCAAAAGCGCGAAACTGCTCATAACTCCTAGACCGTAAGTCATAGACTCAAGTGTCTTATATCATTGGAAAGCTGGACGCCTGACGAACAAAACGTATATCTCCGATTTTATTTCCGCCATGATAGATTTTCCGCCATTTTGAATTTTGTTGAAAACCTACTTTTACGAACTAGTCCCTGGTTTTTCGCCCGATCGGAACCAAACCAGTGCAGAATTGTTCTCTGGTGTCTGAAGATCAATAATTATCGAAAAAATGTTGAAATTTCGATTCACGGTCGCTAGGGGGTGCAAAATTAACGTTGTGGGAGGAGCCTATTTTACTAAAATGGCTATAACTCAAGAAGTAATTCAGTAAACTTCACCAAACTTGGTACACATGTGTAGGAGGTCAATTTGAGGTCACAGTAAAAAAATTGCGTCGATTGGCCACATGGTGGGGCTATAAAACAAAAAAAACATATAGACGCCTGACCGTTAGTCCGATTGACTTGAAATTTGGTACGCAGTGTCTTGGCCCAAGGGGCCATGTATGTCTAAAAGGATATTGGCGTATCTCAAAAAACATGGCCGCCATTGGCCAATGAAATTTGAGCAACTATTAGACAAGGTTAACGGAGGCCGATCGGAACGAAACTCGATGGGCATGTTCGACTCATGGCCCAATAGGTCTGTAAGAATTTTGAAAGAAATCGGCCACTAGTTGGCGCTAACGAGTTTTATGGCTCTGTAATCACGTGGTGTTACACTTATTGTCACAAAATGCATATCATTTGATAGATCTGCTCATGCTGAACAACTTTGCCTCAAGAACCATTGCTGTCAATCAAACCGTTCATTAAATATTCACGAATATGTCTAAAACCTACTTTTGCGAACTAGTCCTAGGTTTTTTGCCCGATTGGAACCAGACCAGTCTAGGACAATTCTCTGGACTCTCTAGATCAATAATTATCAAAAAAAAGTTTAACTTTTGCATTTGGATGGCTGTAATAGGGTCATTTATAAAATGGGCGTGGCAAAATACACTCAAAAGCCTATAAATCCTAAATGAAAACTCAGAACTTCACAAAAATTGGTGAGAATATGTGACATAACATCCTTAACAAGCATGCAAAATGTCATGGAGATCGGTCCATAGGTGGCGCTATAACTGTTAAAAAGCTTTAAAACCATAGATTTCCTATGGTACATTGTATGTATTGGCTGTAAATGGTCTTTTCCATCTATTATTTCAGTGGTTACATGCTTGCTAAATAAAACTTAATAACTTTTGATGCTTTTGTGCTTAAAGGCCTTAACTGCTTGAACCCCGATAAATGCTGCTTGCAGCTTTAATTATTATTATTATTATTATTATTCTGCCGTAAAACGCATCGTGCAGCCCAAACCGTAAGGGCTAGAGCTTTGAAACTTTGCCATATGGTAGTACAAAAATCGAGGAGAGGTTATCAAATTATGACCCCGATTGGCCCATAGGTGGCGCTATAGCAACCAAAAGCGCGAAACTGCTCATAACTCCTAGACCGTAAGTCATAGACTCAAGTGTCTTATATCATTGGAAAGCTGGACGCCTGACGAACAAAACGTATATCTCCGATTTTATTTCCGCCATGATAGATTTTCCGCCATTTTGAATTTTGTCGAAAATCTACTTTTGCGAACTAGTCCCTGGTTTTTTGCCCGATCGGAACCAAACCAGTGCAGAATTGTTCTCTGGAGTCTGAATATCAATAATTATCAAAAAAAAGTTGAAATTTCGATTCACGGTCGCTAGGGGGTGCAAAATTAACGTTGTGGGAGGAGCCTATTTTACTAAAATGGCTATAACTCCAGAAGTAAAAGAGGTATTTTAACCAAACCTGGTACACATGTGTAAGACGTCAATATGAGGTCACGGTAAAAAAATCGCGGCGAT
Source organism: Scardinius erythrophthalmus (assembly GCF_964197995.2). NCBI lineage: Eukaryota > Metazoa > Chordata > Actinopteri > Cypriniformes > Leuciscidae > Scardinius > Scardinius erythrophthalmus. Next base: position 15,972,800 of record NC_138231.1, read on the forward strand.
TGGTCACATGGTGGCGCTATAACATGAAAAAAACATAAAACAGGCTATAACCACCTGACCGTTAGTCCGATTGACTTGAAAATTGGTATGCAGTGTCTTGGTCCAAGGTGCCATGTATGTCTATGAGGACATTGGTGTATCTCAAAAAACATGGCCGCCATCGGCCAATGAAGTTTGAGCACCTATTAGACAAGGTTAACGGAGGCCTATCGGAACGAAACTCGGTGGGCATGTTCGACTCATGGCCCTAGAGGTCTGTAAGAATTTTAAAAGAAATCGGCCACTAGTTGGCGCTAACGAGTTTTATGGCTCTGTAATCACGTGGTGTTACACTTATTGTCACAAAATGCATACCATTTGATAGATCTCCTCTTGTTGAACAACTTTGCCTCAAGAACCATTGCTGTCAATCAAACCGTTCATTAAATATTCGTAATTATGTTAAAAACCTACTTTTGCGAACTAGTCCTAGGTTTTTCGCCCGATCAGAACCAAACGAGTCTAGGACAATTCTATGGACTCTCAAGATCAATAATTATCAAAAAAAAGTTGAACTTTTGCATTTTTCGCATGGGTATATTGGGTCATAAAGAAAATGGGCGTGGCAAAATGCACTCAAAAGCCTATAAATCCTAAACGAAAACTCAGAACTTCACGAAAATTGGTGAGCTTATGTGCCATAACATCATTAACAAGCATGCAAAATTTCATGGAGATCGGACTATAGATGGTGCTATAACTGTTAAAAAGCTTTAAAAAACACATATTTCCTATGGTAAATTGCCTGTATTGGCTGTAAATGGACTTTTCCATCTATTATTTCAGTGGTTAAAAGCTTTCTAAATAAATCTTAATGTCTTAAATGCTTATGTGCCTAAAGGCCTTAAATGCTTGAACCCCGATAAATGCTGCTTGTTATTATTATTATTCCGCCGTAAAACGCATCGTGCAGCCCAAACCGTAAGAGCTGGAACTTTGAAACTTTGACAGATGGTAGTACAAAAATCGAGGAAAGGTTCAGAGATTATGACCCCGATTGGCCCATAGGTGGCGCTATAACAACCAAAAGCGCGAAACTGCTCATAACTCCTACACCGTATGTCGTAGACTCAAGTGTCTTATATCATTGGAAAGCTGGACGCCTGACAAACAAAACGTATATCTCCGATTTCATTTCCGCCATGATAGATTTTCCGCCATTTTGAATTTTGTCAAAAATCTACTTTTGCGAACTAGTCCCTGGTTTTTTGCCCGATTGGAACCAAACTAGTGCAGAAATGTTCTCTGGAGACTGATTATCAATAATTATCGAAAAAAAGTGGAAATTTCGATTCACGGTCGCTAAGGGGCGCCAAAACGTACGTTGTGGGAGGGGCCTATTTTACTAAAATGGCTATAACTCCCGATGTAAATGAGGTATCTTCACCAAACTTGGTACACATGTGTATGAGCTTACTCTGGGGTCACAGTAAAAAAATCGCGACGATTGGCCACATGGTGGCGCTATAAAATGAAAAAAACTTAAAACAGGCTATAACCACCTGACCGTTAGTCCGATTGACTTGAAAATTGGTATGCAGTGTCTTGGTCTAAGGTGCCATGTATGTCTATGAGGACATTGGCGTATCTCAAAAAACATGGCCGCCATTGGCCAACGAAGTTTGAGCACCTATTAGACAAGGTTAACGGAGGCCGATCGGAACGAAACTCAATGGGCATGTTCGGCTCATGGCCCTAAAGGTCTGTAAGAATTTTGAAAGAAATCGGCCACTAGTTGGCGCTAACGAGTTTTACGGCTCTGTAATCACGTGGTGTTACAAATATCCACACAATATGCATATCATTTGATAGATCTCCTCATCCTGAACAACTTTGCCTCAAGAACCATTGCTGTCAATCAAACTGTTCATTAATTATTCATTAATATGTTAAAAACCTACTTTTGCGAACTAGTCCTAGGTTTTTTGCCCGATCGGAACCAGACCAGTCTAGGACAATTCTCTGGACTCTCTAGATCAATAATTATCAAAAAAAAGTTGAACTTTTGCATGTGGATGGCTGTAATAGGGTAATTTATAAAATGGGCGTGTCAAAATACATTAAAAAGCCTATAAATCCTAAATAAAAACTCAGAACTTCACAAAAATTGGTCAGCATATGTGACATAACATCATTAACAAGCATGAAAAATTCTATGGAGATCGGACGATAGGTGGCGCTATAACTGTTAAAAAGCTTTAAAATCATATATTTCCTATGGTAAACTGCCTGTATTGGCTGTAAATGGTCTTTTCCATCTCTGATCATATAATTTTCATATCATAATGTTCAAAACTAGTGCAATACAATTCTCTGGACTCACTAGATCAATAATTGTCAGAAAAAGTTGAACTACTTCATTTGGATAGCTATAATAGGTTCACTTCAAAATCTGGCCTTTACCAAGTGTCCCCGAAAGCCTATATCTCTTTAATCAATGCTCAGACCGTCTTAAAAACAAGTCAGAACGTGTGAAATATCACCCTGAACAAGCATGAACATTTTCAGACAGATCGGACAAAATTTGCCTCTATAACAGTTAAAAAGGTGAAAATGATATGAATTAATGGCATGTTAAGCCAATAAGTGGTATTTTACTGCCCCCTGCTGTTTAAAATAGTCATTTTCTCATATTGGTATTGGTATCAGCCATGGTAAATCATGATAAATGATGGTGTGTGTGTGTGTGTGTGTGTGTGTGTGTGTGTGTGTGTGTGTGTGTGTGTGTGTGTGTGTGTGTGTGTGTGTGTGTGTGTGTGTGTGTGTGTGTGTGTGTGGTACAAATATAACAAAGGTTTTATTTTCCAACATGAAAACAAACATAACAGAGTGCTAGTGAACAAACAATAACCGACAATGATAATGGATGAGAGGGGAACTTAAATACACAGATCAAGACAAGGACAACAGGTGACGGTTATGATGATGAGGAGCAGGTGATGATGAGGAGGGTGATGAGGAGCAGGTGCAGGTGATGACGACAGATGGTGAATGTGATGAAGACAGAAGGTGAATGTGATGAAGGTGAATGTGACACCAATATCACTGAAACATTTGTGTGTGTGTGTGTGTGTGTGTGTGTGTGTGTGTGTGTGTGTGTGTGTGTGTGTGTAGCATTATTGTGTGTAGCATATGTAGCAAGTATGCATTATTGAGTTAACATGGAAACACTGGTTTGCTTTAGTGCAGAAAACTGGTCAAAATCATGAGGTTTAAAGTGAAAGTGAGCCAATAAGTGGTCTTCTACTGCCCTCTGCTGGCCATTCTACTTAATTAAATTTTTCCACATGTGCTTGCATTTATACTTGAATACACACTAAAAATCACTTATATAGCAATAACTATTATAACATAATCATATTTTGTCAGTGTTAATCACTTTATTTGCACTGACACTTCAAATAATTGCTAGTAATGTGGTAAATCATGGTAAATCATGGTTAACTATGCTGTGTGTGTGTGTGTGTGTGTGTGTGTGTGTGTGTGTGTGTGTGTGTGTGTGTGTGTGTGTGTGTGTGTGTGTGTGTGTGTGTGTGTGTGTAAGCATGCATTGAGTTAACATGGATAAACTGGTTTGCTTTAGTGCAGAAAACTGGTTTAAAGTGAAAGTGAGCCAATAAGTGGTCTTCTATTGCCCTCTGCTGGCCATTCTACTTATTAATGAAATATTTCAACATGTGCTTGCATTCATACTTGAATACACACTAAAAAAATCACTTATATAGCAATAACTATTATAACACAATCATATTTTGTCAGTGTTAACCACTTTATTTGCACTGACACTTCAAATAATTGCTAGTAATGTGATAAATCAGGCTAGAAACATGGTAAATCAAAGTAAATAATCCTAGATTGTCGTTTATCTCCTGGTAAATAATACTAGAACGTGGTATATCATGGTAAATCATGGTTAACTATGCTGCGTGTGTATGTGTGTGTGTGTGTGTGTGTGTGTGTGTGTTTGTGTGTGTGTGTGTGTGTGTGTGTGTGTGTGTGTGTGTGTGTGTGTGTGTGTAAGCATGCATTGAGTTAACATGGAAAAACTGGTTTGCTTTAGTGCAGAAAACTGGTTTAAAGTGAAAGTGAGCCAATAAGTGGTCTTCTACTGCCCTCTGCTGGCCATTCTACTTAATAATGAAATATTTTACATGTGCTTTTGCATTCATACTTGGACACACACTAAAAATCACGTATATAACTAACTATTATAACACAATAATATTTTGTCAGTGTTCATCACCTCATTTGCACTGACACTTCACATATTTGCTAGTAATGTGGTTAATCATGCTAGAAACATTGTAAATCATAGTAAATAATACTGAAATGAGGTGTATCAAGGTAAATCATGCTAGAATCCTAATAAATCATTCTGGAACATGGTATATGATAGTAAATCATGCTAGAATCATATTAAATAATTCTAGAATGTGGCAAATCGTTGTGGGAGGAGCCTATTTTACTCAAATGGCTATAACTCAAGAAGTAAATGAGATATCTTCACCAAACTCAGTACACATGTGTATGGGTTCAATTTGAGGTCACAGTAAACAATTCTATGGAGATCGGAGCATAGGTGGCGCTATAACTGTTAAAAAGCTTTAAAACCATATATATCCCATGGCAAATTGCCTGTATTGGCTGTAAATGGTCTTTTCCATCTATTATGTCAGTGGTTACATGCTTGCTAAATAAATCTTAATAACTTTTGATGCTTTTGTGCTTAAATGCCTTAAAGGCCTTAACTGCTTGAACCCCGATAAATGCTGCTTGCAGCTTTAATTAGGGGTTCAAGCACGAAGTGCTGAAACCCTATTGTAATTGTACTGATTTTTATTAGGGGTTCAAGCACGAAGTGCTGAAACCCTATTGTAATTGTACTGATTTTTAGGGGTTCAAGCACGAAGTGCTGAAACCCTATTGTAATTGTACTGATTTTTATTATTATTATTATTATTATTCTCCCCTAAAACGCATCGTGCAGCCCAAACCGTAAGAGCTGGAACCTTGAAACTTTGCCAAATGGTAGTCCTCAATTTGGGGAGAACCTATCAAAGTATGACCCAGATTGGCCCATAGGTGGCGCTATAGCGACCAAAAGCGCGAAACTGCTCATAACTCCTAGACCGTATGTCGTAGACTCAAGTGTCCTATATCATTGGAAAGCTGGACGCCTGAAGGTCAAAACGTATATCTCCGATTTTATTTCAGGTATGCAAATTTTTCCGCCATTTTGAATTTTGTCAAAAACCTACTTTTGCGAACTAGTCCCTGGTTTTTCGCCCGATCGGAACCAAACCAGTGCAGAAATGTTCTTTGGAGTCTGAAGATCAATAATTATCGAAAAAAAGTCGAAATTTCGATTCCTGGTCGCTAGCGGGTGATAAATTAATGTTGTGGGAGGAGCCTATTTTACTAAAATGGCTATAACTCGAAAAGGAAATGAGATATCTTCACCAAACTTGGTACACATGTGTATGAGTTCAATTTGGGGTCATAGTAAAAAAATTTCGACGATTGATCACATGGTGGCGCTATAACATGAAAAAAACATGAAAAGGGCTATGACCACGTGACCGTTTGTCCGATTGACTTGAAAATTGGTATGCAGTGTCTTGGTCCAAGGTGCCATGTATGTCTATGAGGACATTGGCGTACCTCGAAAAACATGACAGCCATCGACCAATGAAATTTGAGCACCTATTAGACAAGGTTAACGGAGGCCGATCGGAACGATACTCGATGGGCATGTTCAACTCATGGCCCTAGAGGTCTGTAAGAATTTTGAAAGAAATCGGCCACTAGTTGGCGCTAACGAGTTTTATGGCTCTGTAATCACGTGGTGTTACACTTATTGTCACAAAATGCATATCATTTGATAGATCTGCTCATGCTGAACAACTTTGCCTCAAGAACCATTGCTGTCAATCAAACCGTTCATTAAATATTCGCAATTATGTTAAAAACCTACTTTTGCGAACTAGTCCTAGGTTTTTTGCCCGATCGGAACAAAACCAGTCTAGGGTAATTCTCTGGACTCTCTAGATCAATAATTATCAAAAAAAAGTTCAACTTTAGCATTTTTCGCATGGGTATATTGGGTCATAATGAAAATGGGCGTGGCAAAATGCATTTAAAAGCCTATAAATCCTAAACGAAAACTCAGAACTTCACAAAAATTGGTGAGCATATGTACCATAACAGTCTAAACAAGCATGTACAATTTCATGAAGATCGTACGATAGGTGGCGCTATAACTGTTAAAAAGCTTTGAAAACCATATATTTCCTATGGTAAATTGCCTGTTTTGGCTGTAAATGGTCTTTTCCATCTATTATTTCAGTGGTTAAAAGCTTTACAAATAAAACTTAATGTCTTAAATGCTTATGTGCTTAAAGGCCTTAAATGCTTGAACCCCGATAAATGCTGCTTGCAGCTTTAATTATTATTATTATTCCGCCGTAAAACGCATCGTGCAGCCCAAACCGTAAGAGCTGGAACTTTGAAACTTTGACAGATGGTAGTACAAAAATCGAGGAAAGGTTCAGAGATTATGACCCCGATTGGCCCATAGGTGGCGCTATAACAACCAAAAGCGCGAAACTGCTCATAACTCCTAGACCGTATGTCGTAGACTCAAGTGTCTTATATCATTGGAAAGCTGGACGCCTGACGAACAAAACGTATATCTCCGATTTCATTTCCGCCATGATAGATTTTCCGCCATTTTGAATTTTGTCAAAAATCTACTTTTGCGAACTAGTCCCTGGTTTTTTGCCCGATTGGAACCAAACTAGTGCAGAAATGTTCTCTGGAGACTGAATATCAATAATTATCGAAAAAAAGTGGAAATTTCGATTCACGGTCGCTAAGGGGCGCCAAAACGTACGTTGTGGGAGGGGCCTATTTTACTAAAATGGCTATAACTCCCGATGTAAATGAGGTATCTTCACCAAACTTGGTACACATGTGTATGAGCTTACTCTGGGGTCACAGTAAAAAAATCGCGACGATTGGCCTCATGGTGGCGCTATAAAATGAAAAAAACATAAAACAGGCTATAACCACCTGACCGTTAGTCCGATTGACTTGAAAATTGGTATGCAGTGTCTTGGTCCAAGGTGCCATGTATGTGTATGAGGACATTGGCGTATCTAAAAAAACATGGCCGCCATCGGCCAACGAAGTTTGAGCACCTATTAGACAAGGTTATCGGAGGCCGATCGGAACGAAACTCAATGGGCATGTTCGGCTCATGGCCCTAAAGGTCTGTAAGAATTTTGAAAGAAATCGGCCACTAGTTGGCGCTAACGAGTTTTACGGCTCTGTAATCACGTGGTGTTACAAATTTCCACACAATATGCATATCATTTGATAGATCTCCTCATCCTGAACAACTTTGCCTCAAGAACCATTGCTGTCAATCAAACTGTTCATTAATTATTCATTAATATGTTAAAAACCTACTTTTGCGAACTAGTCCTAGGTTTTTCGCCTGATCGGAACCAGACCAGTCTAGGACAATTCTCTGGACTCTCTAGATCAATAATTATCAAAAAAAAGTTGAACTTTTGCATTTGGATGGCTGTAATAGGGTCATTCTTAAAATGGGTGTGTCAAAATACATTAAAAAGCCTATAAATCCTAAATAAAAACTCAGAACTTCACAAAAATTGGTCAGCATATGTGACATAACATCATTAACAAGCATGAAAAATTCTATGGAGATCGGACGATAGGTGGCGCTATAACTGTTAAAAAGCTTTAAAATCATATATTTCCTATGGTAAACTGCCTGTATTGGCTGTAAATGGTCTTTTCCATCTCTGATCATATAATTTTCATATCATAATGTTCAAAACTAGTGCAATACAATTCTCTGGACTCACTAGATCAATAATTGTCAGAAAAAGTTGAACTACTTCATTTGGATAGCTATAATAGGTTCACTTCAAAATCTGGCCTTTACCAAGTGTCCCCGAAAGCCTATATCTCTTTAATCAATGCTCAGACCTTCTTAAAAACAAGTCAGAACGTGTGAAATATCACCCTGAACAAGCATGAAAATTTTCAGACAGATCGGACAAAATTTGCCTCTATAACAGTTAAAAAGGTGAAAATGATATGAATTAATGGCATGTTAAGCCAATAAGTGGTATTTTACTGCCCCCTGCTGTTTAAAATAGTCATTTTCTCATATTGGTATTGGTATCAGCCATGGTAAATCATGATAAATGATGGTGTGTGTGTGTGTGTGTGTGTGTGTGTGTGTGTGTGTGTGTGTGTGTGTGTGTGTGTGTGTGTGTGTGTGGTACAAATATAACAAAGGTTTTATTTTCCAACATGAAAACAAACATAACAGAGTGCTAGTGCACAAACAATAACCGACAATGATAATGGATGAGAGGGGAACTTAAATACACAGATCAAGACAAGGACAACAGGTGACGGTTATGATGATGAGGAGCAGGTGATGATGAGGAGGGTGATGAGGAGCAGGTGCAGGTGATGACGACAGATGGTGAATGTGATGAAGACAGAAGGTGAATGTGATGAAGGTGAATGTGACACCAATATCACTGAAACATTTGTGTGTGTGTGTGTGTGTGTGTAGCATTATTGTGTGTAGCATATGTAGCAAGTATGCATTATTGAGTTAACATGGAAACACTGGTTTGCTTTAGTGCAGAAAACTGGTCAAAATCATGAGGTTTAAAGTGAAAGTGAGCCAATAAGTGGTCTTCTACTGCCCTCTGCTGGCCATTCTACTTATTAATTAAATTTTTCCACATGTGCTTGCATTTATACTTGAATACACACTAAAAATCACTTATATAGCAATAACTATTATAACATAATCATATTTTGTCAGTGTTAATCACTTTATTTGCACTGACACTTCAAATAATTGCTAGTAATGTGGTAAATCATGGTAAATCATGGTTAACTATGCTGTGTGTGTGTGTGTGTGTGTGTGTGTGTGTGTGTGTGTAAGCATGCATTGAGTTAACATGGATAAACTGGTTTGCTTTAGTGCAGAAAACTGGTTTAAAGTGAAAGTGAGCCAATAAGTGGTCTTCTACTGCCCTCTGCTGGCCATTCTACTTATTAATGAAATATTTCAACATGTGCTTGCATTCATACTTGAATACACACTAAAAAAATCACTTATATAGCAATAACTATTATAACACAATCATATTTTGTCAGTGTTAACCACTTTATTTGCACTGACACTTCAAAAAATTGCTAGTAATGTGATAAATCAGGCTAGAAACATGGTAAATCAAAGTAAATAATCCTAGATTGTCGTTTATCTCTTGGTAAATAATACTAGAACGTGGTATATCATGGTAAATCATGGTTAACTATGCTGTGTGTGTATGTGTGTGTGTGTGTGTGTGTGTGTGTGTGTGTGTGTGTGTGTGTGTGTGTTGGTATATGTGGTTTACATGGACAACACGCCAGACATTTCACCTGGGCTCCACGGACCTAAGGGTAATACGGGGACTATGCCAAGGTCCTCGTAAATCAAAGAGTGTAACTGCATTTGTTAGTGTCTGAACAACATATATTCTCTTTTTCTTTGAAAGTCCTCATTTACCACTTGACCTGATTTTGAGTGTATCCCAGTGTATAGAACAGCGACCCCACAGCTGGGTTTTATATTGCAGTTTCATACACATTTCTGATACACACGGTGCATTTTGGCGGGCCGTCTTGTGATTGGCTGGTTTGCGCACGTGGGCGGTAACAAGCGGAAGTCGACGGGAAGCTCCGCCCACAGCACATGGCCCAGCTGTCGCTAATTAAATGCCTAATGGACCACACCTCAGAAGTGTCAGCTCGACGTCGTTGGATTTACTGGATTAAATACATACAGGTAATAATTATATTTATAAATATAGCTGCATTTTTGCATTAAGTGTTTCTTATTTGCAAGAAATTGTAACTTGTAACTTACAATTACTGTAAAATGCTATATATTTACCACAATGTTAGCTGAGCTAGCTTGAGTGGCTATCAACATGTCCTGCTCATTAACCCTCAGGCTAAAGAGGTGGAGGACAGCAGGTAGAGATGAGGACAGAAGTAACATTGCCAGCAAGTCAAATTTGGTAGTTTTGTTTTTAAAATGAAAGCTAGCTAGGTTAAGTTGAGCTTGTGGCTACCGCATGGCTTAATGAGCAAGGCGTAGCTAGTTAAAGCCTTAACTTTTATTACAGACATTGTGTTTGTTTTATAGAATTAAATACGTTCTTAGTAGCCCACATTATTTTATTTAAATATGAAGTTGCAGTGACACAGGAAGGCTGTTATATCATTAATATGAGTACTTTCAGGCCATTAAATAAATGTAATGTGTTTATGATGTTCTGTTAGTGTACTAAACCTGTAAGATAAATTAATTGGTACCTAGTAACCAACCACAATGATCAATATACAAAACATGAGGGGCAACAGACCTGACAAGTATCTTGTGCAGTGTGTAAAGTGTTTTATATATATATATATATATATTACAAGTTGTTAACTGTTTTTATCTTCTTGACTTCATTTAACTAACTTTGTGAAATTGTTAGTTCTCATATAAGAAATGCTTTAACCATAGAACATTTCACATACCAAAATACTGTACATTTTCCATCTAGCTTCAGGTGGAACATGATTTTTATAGCTTTTGTTAGCACCACCTAACCAGCACACCATAGATGATACTGACCATTACAGAATGTTAGAACAAAAACAATGAAGTCATCAAATGCTGTGTTCATCAGAGTGTTGTTTTCATAATCCACGGTCTCCTATGTGTATATTATTATTATATTTTTTTTTCCTTTTTACAGGGCCTTGATGATGAAATGGCTCCAAAGATGTGTGGTACCACAAATCCCCCATCCACAACTGATGACACTGAAGAGGTATGTCCTCACAAAAGATAGATTTTTATTAATATCTTGCACTTGATTGTTAATATCAAAGAAGTTGTCAGTGAGTTTTAAAGCAAGGTTTTCCTCTGTCTTTGTCAACAGTAGAATGGTTTCTTTTTTTACTCAGATGTCAAATGTCCTCTATAGTGTCACGCTCCCTGGACTTTCTCTTTATTGTCCTTTGTCTCTGTTTCATCTTCTACAGCTGACCACTGAGAGCAAGTGCACCCATACAGCCGTCAGCCACCCGAATCAGACTAGTCCAGAGCTCAGCCCATGCACCAAGGTTGGAGAGGTAAATTAAATCTCATGTACAACTTATTTGTGGCAAAATGTTAAATCTGCCAACCTATTTCAATATGTGTGTGTGTATGTGTATGTGTGTGTGTGTAGTCGCCTGAGTAGAACGTGCTTTATGTGGACAGTCGCCTGAGTAGAACGTGCTTTATGTGGACAGGCGCCTGAGTAGAACGTGCTTTATGTGGACAATGGAATGGAAGGACATTTGTCTAAACGTGCCTTTTCAAGCTTCAGTCAGTATAATATCTGAGTGTGTGTATCAAACACTGAACCCCACCCAAACATGACTTGGGAGGTCCATGCAGTTTAGAGGGTCCCGTCCCCAGAGGCATCACTTTGGTTTTTAAGAACACTTGGACTGCCTGCATTGGATCTTTATGTTTGTTTAATGTGAATGCTAAGTTGTTTGGTTACATGTAATGGAAAGGCACCCATTCAACAGCACTGACGAAAATTCATGACAAGATGTCATTTAAAAGAATCATAGCAAATCTAAGAACTATAAAAGGACTAACCCCTCACTCCATGTAAAAGCTTAGTCAATTATTCTAGAAGTGCAATCATTCTACGAAGTTGGCTGACAATAGATAAACAACAAAGTAATCAAATGCTGTATTCATCAGTGTAGTTTTCATAGTCTACAGACTGTAGTCATGTGGCCTGTTCAGTGTCAAAGAACCGTTTCAGAGACTACATGTTTTCCACAAAACACTCACTGAAATACAGCCATGATATCTTTTCACTGAATGCTACACAGGGAACATCTTGTCTTCAAGATATTTGTTATAATTTATCTTTTTTTTTTTTTTTTTTCCTTTTTACAGGGCCTTGATGATGAAATGGCCCCAAAGATGTGTGGTACCACAAATCCCCCATCCACAACTGATGACACTGAAGAGGTATGTCCTCACAAAAGATAGATTTTTATTAATATCTTGCTCTTGATTGTTAATATCAAAGAAGTTGTCAGTGAGTTTTAAAGCAAGGTTTTCCTCTGTCTTTGTCAACAGTAGAATGGTTTCTTTTTTTACTCAGATGTCAAATGTCCTCTATAGTGTCACGCTCCCAGGACTTTCTCTTTATTGTCCTTTGTCTCTGTTTCATCTTCTACAGCTGACCACTGAGAGCAAGTGCACCCATACAGCCGTCAGCCACCCGAATCAGACTAGTCCAGAGCTCGGCCCATGCACCAAGGTTGGAGAGGTAAATTAAATCTCATGTACAACTTATTTGTGGCAAAATGTTAAATCTGCCAACCTATTTCAATATGTGTGTGTGTATGTGTATGTGTGTGTGTGTAGTCGCCTGAGTAGAACGTGCTTTATGTGGACAGTCGCCTGAGTAGAACGTGCTTTATGTGGACAGTCGCCTGAGTAGAACGTGCTTTATGTGGACAATGGAATGGAAGGACATTTGTCTAAACATGCTTTTTCAAGCTTCAGTTAGTATAATATCTGAGTGTATCAAACACTGAACCCCACCCAAACATGACTTGGGAGGTCCATACAGTTTAGAGGGTCCCGTCCCCAGAGGCATCACTTTGGTTTTTAAGAACACTTGGACTGCCTGCATTGGATCTGTATGTTGGTTTAATGTGAATGCTAAGTCGTTTGGTTACATGTAATGGAAAGGCACCCTATTAGTTATACTGGGCTACAAGAAGTCAGCTCCTGGCACTGAGGCTAACCACAAATTCCCCATCTACAATTTAAAAATATGAAGAAGGTATATCTTCATATAGGATATGCTTTAAATAAGCTGCATTCAAACATTCAAAGGAAAAAAACAAAAACTCAGATAATATCTACAAGGGCTAAATTCTGCACAAACCTTCAATTTCAATCTCATCCAGTGACTTCCCCTGGATGCTGCAAAGGTTTCCTTTCTCCATTGACAAAAGGAGTTTGGAAATCTTAGCAAGTTGTGTTGTGGGAACTGGTAATCTGTAGAAGTCGAGGTGAACACGAATGTGTTCATCAGAGTAGTTTCCATAGTCCACGGTCTACAATATTTTTGTTATTTTTTTTTTTTTACTTTTTACAGGGCTTTGATGATGAAATGGCTCCAAAGATGTGTGGTACCACATTCACAACTGATGACACTGAAGAGGTATGTCCTCACAAAAGATAGATTTTTATTAATATCTTGCTCTTGATTGTTAATATCAAAGAAGTTGTCAGTGAGTTTTAAAGCAAGGTTTTCCTCTGTCTTTGTCAACAGTAGAATGGTTTCTTTTTTTACTCAGATATCAAATGTCCTCTCTAGTGTCACGCTCCCTGGACTTTCTCTTTATTGTCCTTTGTCTCTGTTTCATCTTCTACAGCTGACCACTGAGAGCAAGTGCACCCATACAGCCGTCAGCCACCCGAATCAGACTAGTCCAGAGCTCGGCCCATGCACCAAGGTTGGAGAGGTAAATTAAATCTCATGTACAACTTATTTGTGGCAAAATGTTAAATCTGCCAACCTATTTCAATATGTGTGTGTGTGTAGTCGCCTGAGTAGAACATGCTTTATGTGGACAGGCGCCTGAGTAGAACGTGCTTTATGTGGACAATGGAATGGAAGGACATTTGTCTAAACATGCCTTTTCAAGCTTCAGTCAGTATAATATCTGAGTGTGTCAAACACTGAACCCCACCCAAACATGACTTGGGAGGTCCATGCAGTTTAGAGGGTCCCGTCCCCAGAGGCATCACTTTGGTTTTTAAGAACACTTGGACTGCCTGCATTGGATCTGTATGTTGGTTTAATGTGAATGCTAAGTCGTTTGGTTACATGTAATGGAAAGGCACCCTATTAGTTATACTGGGCTACAAGAAGTCAGCTCCTGGCACTGAGGCTAACCACAAATTCCCCATCTACAATTTAAAAATATGAAGAAGGTATATCTTCATATAGGATATGCTTTAAATAAGCTGCATATAAATAAGATACGCTATAAATAACAAAATACAATGCAATAAAAGGGTAATCATATGTATCAGGTAAATTAAATGTCACATTGGTATTGAATTTAAAATTATTAGATATCGACATGTAAATATGAAATATATTTCTGTCCAAACTATGTGGCGTAAATATGAAATATCTTTGTCCAAACTATGTGGCATAAGTAAATACTACAATAATTTTTTTTGCCAACAGTGTCAAAAACACTGCCTTGTGTGCGCAACAGTATCCTCCTTGGACAAGTGTGTTCGTTGTGTGGGACCCGTATCTTCCTTCAAGTGGCTTGGCTATCAATGCACAGGTTAGATATTTAGTGAATTAGTATAGAGTGTATATGTGTTGTGCTCTAACCACTTAAATAGACCTGCAGTGTTAACATTGTTTTACTCAAATGTGTTCCAGTTTGTTCAGGGGTCTGGCATAAATCCTGCCTCAAGCAAATTAAAAGAGATGACTTTAACAGCACAGCACAGGTGAGTATCTACTAAGTGAGTGTTGAACTTGAACTGTCTATAAGATTCAATCACCATGTCAAATAATTTGCTTTCTCACCAATTCAGGCGTAGCAGTCTCCTAAGGCTTCTGATGATGAACTGCTGTCAGATCAGGACAAAATTCCACATCCAGCATTGGACGAAATATCATCTGATGATGCTGAGGACATGTCTGACAAGGAATACATACCTGATTCGGAGTCAGAATATTCTTTGTCATTACTTGCCAGTAAAGGAAACCTTTGCAGCATCCAGGGGAAGTCACTGGATGAGATTGAAATTGAAGGTATGTACAGAAATTAGCCCTTGTAGATATTATCTGAGTTTTTGTTTTTTTTAGATAAACATCTAGGCTTGGCGTTGTCAGCATCCCTTTCCAAGAAAAAAAAAAAATCACCTTTCATGTCCAAGTATGAGTCGAGGACTACTATTCAGAAATATAAACTTAAGTCTACAGTATGGCTGGACAGTAATTCAAAATTATGTTTGTGTAGGTGCAGTCGAATTACTTTAAATATTAACCTAATATCATATTGTGTAATCATTTATCTTATGTGCTCATGGACCACCTTAAACATAAACGCAGGTATAATAGCTCAAAACTACTACTTTGCAAAAAGTGGCAAGTACAAAACCAAGTACTTTCTTTTCCTTATTTTATGTGGCTATTTCAACCACATATTTTTATGTCCAGCTATTTATGAGAGTTTTACCAGAGCTGTAAACTATTTGAGTAAATGTAATTAGAAATGTAATTTTGGCTACTTTGTAGTTGTACTGAGTATCAAAGATATTAGCTACTTTTACTCTACTTGACTACATGAAGTTTAGTCAAGTACTTTTACTCTACTTGACTTTTGAAGAAGTAAATGAACTTTTTACTCCAATACATTTGTGATGAGTAATGCAATTACAAATTACATTTTGCATGGCACCTAACTTTTCTTTATTGCAAAAACAAACTGCTGCAGAAAGTGATATTTCCATCTAAGTGGCATTGACTGAACTATATCTTGTGAGTTTTGCCCTTACTCACCCAAACTTGTCAACAAGTCTACTTTACGTGAATGCGAGTGCATTAGTAGGTGCTAAATCGCAGACGGTTGATTTAGATGAAGTCAGGACTGCAGCCAGTGATGAGTCTGAAACCAGCACATCCAGTGCAATTAGACTTTGACTATTTAATTTTACTTAACAATTTTTTTTTATCCACATTATTGACAAGGCCTTTTTGAAGGATATTGGTTTGCGTGTGGCCTTTTTGTGCACTTGAGCTTAACTGAGACTTGAGAGTTTGTAAACGCTTAAATAGATAGTTCACCCAAAAATGAAAATTGTCATCATTTACTCACCATCAAGTTGTTACAAACTTCTTTGTTCTGCTGTACTAGTCATTGGCTGGCAAAATCTGCTTGGTTACAAAATATCTATCTTTGTGTACCGCAGAACAAAGAAATGTATACAGGTTTGGGGTTGAGGTTGACTACATTTTTGGGTGAACAATCCCTTTAAGAGGCTGTTGTGTCGACCCTGATTTATTAGACTATTGAGGTGTTCAGTTTTATTTAGATTTTAGAAAATAAACATGACTTCTCATTTTACAAATCAATTGTTTCTTATTTTCACCTGCATGTCTCAGGTGTCAAGGACTAGTGCATCTTTGAGCCTAGATTTAGTATAATACTAAAGTATTGTTAATCACTTTTACTCGTATTGGTGACTGGTAATCGAGTAATTTATGCTGCAAGGTATCTGTCTTTTTACTCAAGTATGGTTTTCAAGTACTCTTTCCACCTCTGAGTTTGACTAATGCCATTTTCCAGATGAGATTGCGTTAAGTGATGCTGAAGACTGGGAGTGAATCTGATGACAGCAACACAGATCTCACCGCATCAGAGCTTGGAACTGTGGAGCCTATGGATATTGACTCTACAACCACAGAGCAAGACCATGACATGGGAGACTTTGGTATGTTAATTCAATTCATAGTCTCTGCTGATAAAATGTATTTTTTCCTGTGACAAAAGTAACTTGTTAAATTGTTTTCAACAGGATCAGTGTAATTTGTGTCGTCCACAGTAAGTGAGAGTGTACCTCCCTCTGAAGGTAAGATTCAGTTTCAAGAGGTTTATTGTCTATGCACAGAAGAAACACAGTGGTTTATACCCTACAATGAAATTCTTACTTTGCCCAACTCCCTTAAAGGGATACTCCACCGTCTTTTCATATTACACTGTTATTCCCTTAACTAAGTTGAGTTGATGCATACCTCTCTCGTCTCAGTGCGTGCACTCAATCGCTCTGGCGCGCGGCGACGGTTTGATAGCACTTAGCTTAGCCCAGTTCATTCATTAGGGACCAAACAGAAATGAAGCTAGAAGCGACCAAACACCTCCAAGTTTTCCCTATTTAAATACAGTTACACGACCAAGTATGGTGACACAAAATAAAACGTGGCGCTTTTCTAAGCGGGTAAAAAGGATAACTATAGTGTATGGCGGAATAGCACTGGGAGCACTTCGGCTCGCGCAGTAAAAAGTCACGTTGGTTCTAATGACAGAAGTGAGAGGGAGAGGATTTTTCAAGCGTGACTTTTTACTGCGCTGAGTCGAAGTGCTCCCGAGTCCCAAGTAGAGATGCACGGATGGGCTATTATTTCATCCGCAACCGCATCGCAAAACTCATCATCCGTCCGCCATCCATCCGCACCAACTTTTTTGACCAATTTTCAAAACCGCACCCACCCGCCATCCGCTGATTGGGCAATGCAATTTAAAAAAAAGACAAACCATCAATTTAATATATATATATATATATATATATAAGGATGCATTTATAGCGTTTTGGGGGAAAAAATGGATGGATGACCTTCTATTGCCTTTGTTTTTAATTCTCCTTTTTTGAGTTTGTCACGCAAAGTTACCTCCTTCGCCGGCGTTGCCATCTCTGATAATAACAAGCAGTCTGCATAGACTCGACTAGGCCATATTACTGCGTAATGAAAATTTGACTTTTAAAGTGTGCTCATTTTTTTTTTTTTTTTTTTTTTTTTTTTTGGATGTAGGTATAGTTAGATAGCAATATTTACATATATTTTTCATTTGATTGGTTCAACCGCCCGCCACCCGCCCAAATTTAATTAAAATATTATTTTTCGTCACGTCATCCGCCCGATCCGCGGCTGTAACCGCCAACCGCGCATCTCTAGTCCCAAGTGCTATGTCGCCATACATCATAGTTATCCTTTTTACCCGCTTAAAGTGCCACGTTTTAATTTGTGTCACCATACTTGGTTGTGTAACTACTCGACTAACTGTATTTAAATAGGGAAAACTTGGAGGTGTTTGGTCGCTTCTAGCTTCATTTCTGTTTCGTCGCTAATGAATGAACTGGGCTAAGCTAAGTGCTATCCAAGTTCAGCCGCGCGCCAGAGCGATTGAGTGCACGCACTGAGACGAGAGAGGTATGCATCAACTCGTCTTAGTTAAGGGAATAACAGTTTAATATGAAAAAACGGTGAAGTATCCCTTTAACAGAAGGATTATTATGCACGTCTTTGTGATGTTTTCAACTATCAAAATGCAAGAGTAATCTTAAAGAAAGAGATATAAATAAATAGCCCTAAATTTAACTGTACTGCATTTGTACAAAACATCTTGTCTGCAAGAGAACATATACACTTACTTTATTATCAGGAAATGTATACTGAATTTGAGATAAAAGTTACCTCCTTCTCTTCACATGTTCTCTTGATTGCCCATGAGTACGTTCTATTAATTCTCTTTTTAGCAAGTTGGTTAAAAGACTAAAAATGAATTGGTCTGAATGACTGAGTCACAACATGCCACAAAATCTGGAAGATTAAGAGGTTAAAAGTAGTATTAAGCTGCTTATGTACAGTTTCAATATCAAGACTAAACTTTCAGACCAAGTTCCAACACTATTTAGCTAACCTTATGAAATCAGATTTAAACTGAGAATCAGACCTTAAGACATGTTACTGATTGTAGTATTACTTACTGCAATTAATTCAAATAGCAAAAGGTTTGGCCACATAAATAGATGAACAGCAAAGACATTCTAATATTACACTCCATATTGTCCACACTCTAGTGGGTTAATAAAGTTGGTGAAATCACATCGAGTGAGCAACCAACTGATACCCAGAGTGAATTAAGAAAAGTAAACTGCAATTTCTTGTCAACTGTGGCATTAACTGAACTCATGTTTTGATGGCTTCAACTGGACAACACATTTTGTTTGAGATATATTCTTTTTTTGTTTGCCTATCTTCCAGGGAATTATGCTGATGAGGAACATGGATCCAGAAGAGTGGCGAAGAAAGTATGGTCTAAGGCTGAGGTCGCCGCAGTAATGCGACACTACAAAGGTCATATAAGCAGGGGAAAACTGGCCACCAAAACTGGTGGTAGACCCCGTGTTAGCACAAAGAACAGTGCAAAATATAAGGGACTTTGTACAAAATAGAGGAATAGCTGCAAAGAGGCAGTCAGAAAAAAAAAGATTTAAATACACTGACTATTGTGGTGGTGTTTCTATGTTTGTGTTAAAGGAACACTTCGACCTTTTGGGACTTTAGCTTATTCACCGTATCCCCCAGAGTTAGATAAGTCCACACACACCCTTTTCATCTCCGTGTGTGCCGTAACTCTGTCTGACGCACCCACCGCTAGCCTAGCTTAGCACAAACACTCGAGATAAACGGCTCCAGCTACCATACTGCTCCCAATAAGTGACAAAATAACGCCAACATTCTGCTATTTACATGTTGTGATTTGTATAGTCACGGTGTGTATGAATAACAAGGTCACATGAGACACAGCCGTCTTCTAACCGTATACATACTGGGAACTAAATTCTCATAGATTTTACTATATAGAAGGCGAAGCACTGCTGGCAGGAGTGATTAGCGCAACCCTCTGAGCGAACTCTCTGCTCCTCACCACGGGCTTCTCAGGTCCTGCGAGAAAATCCCTCCGCCCAAGTAGCAGTGCTTCGTCTTCTGAGAATTTAGTTCCCAGTATGTATATGGTTAGAAGATGTCCATGTCTCATGTGACCTTGTTATTTGTACATGCTGTGACTATACAAATAACAACATGTAAATAGGAAAATGTTGGCGTTATTTTGTCTCTTATTGGGAGCAGTATGCTAGCTGGAGCCGTTTACCTCCAGTCTTTGTGCTAAGCTAGGCTAGCGGTGGGTGCGTCAGACAGAGTTACAGCACGCATGGAGATGAGAAGGGTGTGTGTGGACTTAACTAACTCTGGGGGATACGGCTAATAAGCTAAAGTCCCAAAAGTCCAAAGTTCCTTTAATGTTTTAAATAGAGGCCATCACAAAAGCAAACTGTTAAACAGTTTTTAGTTTTTTTATATTTTATTTATTTTTTTGTTATAAGCAACCATGGGTATTTTGAAGTTGGGTAAGAATAACTTATTTGACCTTTTTTTTTGTTGCCTATGGCTTGCTCAGTTGGGGATACTTCATTTAATTTAATTAATCAATCAACAATTCTATTGATCAGCATTACCAAACGTGGACGTTTTACACTAGAAACAAACATTGATGTATTATTTTAATTGAATACTGTGAAGCTGCTTTGATACAATCTGTATTGTGAAAAGTGCTATATAAATAAAGTTGACTTGACTTTTTTGCTCAATTCTCATTGTCATGGCACTGGTGTTGTGTGACAATCTATTGTTTAGCTCTTACAGGCTGTTATCTGGCTGTTAGCCATTGTCACCAACTAACAATGGTGATGTTAGAGTTGTGCAATAAAATAATAATTCAAGTCCCATTAATGCTTGGTGGTGTCAGGTTAATGTGTATTTGTGTTAGTGTATTTATGTTAATGAGCAAGTGACGTCATTGTCCCTTTAAAGTCCCATTAATGCTTGGTGGTGTCAGGTTAATGTGTATGTGTATTTATGTTAATGAGGAAGTGACGTCATTGTCCCTTTAAAGTCCCATTAATGCTTGGTGGTGTCAGGTTAATGTGTATGTGTATTTATGTTAATGAGGAAGTGACGTCATTGTCCCTTTAAAGTCCCAATTATGTTTGTTTTGGTCCTTATAAGTCACATATTTTTCAAAATGAGAACTGTCTCTATAAACCACAATAGTTTTAGGGTGGTGTGTATCACGCTCTGAAGGGTGTATCTGAAGTCTAAAGTGTCCTGAATTTTTTTCAAATTTTTTTGAGTGTTTTAATCGAACTCTCATAGCTCTAGGACCTCAGGAAAGGGTAGTCCATCTAAACCACCACCGGGCCTGTTTGGAGAAAAAGTCTGGCTAATCCACATAAACCAGTATGTGTGTGTGTGTGTGTGTGTGTGTGTGTGTGTGTGTGTGTGTGTTTGTGTGTGTGTGTGTGTGTGTGTGTGTGTGTGTGTGTGTGTGTGTGTAAGCATGCATTGAGTTAACATGGAAAAACTGGTTTGCTTTAGTGCAGAAAACTGGTTTAAAGTGAAAGTGAGCCAATAAGTGGTCTTCTACTGCCCTCTGCTGGCCATTCTACTTAATAATGAAATATTTTACATGTGCTTTTGCATTCATACTTGGACACACACTAAAAATCACGTATATAACTAACTATTATAACACAATAATATTTTGTCAGTGTTCATCACCTCATTTGCACTGACACTTCACATATTTGCTAGTAATGTGGTTAATCATGCTAGAAACATTGTAAATCATAGTAAATAATACTGAAATGAGGTGTATCAAGGTAAATCATGCTAGAATCCTAATAAATCATTCTGGAACATGGTATATGATAGTAAATCATGCTAGAATCATATTAAATAATTCTAGAATGTGGCAAATCGTTGTGGGAGGAGCCTATTTTACTCAAATGGCTATAACTCAAGAAGTAAATGAGATATCTTCACCAAACTCAGTACACATGTGTATGGGTTCAATTTGAGGTCACAGTAAACAATTATATGGAGATCGGAGCATAGGTGGCGCTATAACTGTTAAAAAGCTTTAAAACCATATATATCCCATGGCAAATTGCCTGTATTGGCTGTAAATGGTCTTTTCCATCTATTATGTCAGTGGTTACATGCTTGCTAAATAAATCTTAATAACTTTTGATGCTTTTGTGCTTAAATGCCTTAAAGGCCTTAACTGCTTGAACCCCGATAAATGCTGCTTGCAGCTTTAATTAGGGGTTCAAGCACGAAGTGCTGAAACCCTATTGTAATTGTACTGATTTTTATTATTATTATTATTATTATTATTATTATTATTATTATTTTTCTTCTGCCGTAAAACTCATCGTGCAGCCCAAACCGTAAGAGCTGGAGCTTTGAAACTTTGCCAGATGGTAGTACAAAAATCGAGGAGAGGTTCAGAGAATATGACCCCAATTGGCCCATAGGTGGCGCTATAGCAACCAAAAGCGCGAAACTGCTCATAACTCCTAGACCGTATGACGTAGACTCAAGTGTCTTATATCACTGGAAAGCTGGAAACCTGAAGGTCAAAACGTATATCTCCGATTTCATTTCCTGTATGCAAATTGTCCGCCATTTTGAATTTAGTTAAAAACCTACTTTTGCGAACTAGTCCTAGGTTTTTTGTCCAATTGGATCCAAAACAGTGCAGAAATGTTCTCTGGAGTCTGAATATCAATAATTATCGAAAAAAAGTCGAAATTTCGATTCCTGATCGCCGGGGGGTGATAAATTAATGTTGTGGGAGGAGCCTATTTTACTAAAATGGCTATAACTCGAGAATGAAATTAGATATCTTCACCAAACTTGGTGCACATGTGTATGAGTTCAATCTGGGGTCACAGTAAAAAAATCGCGACGATTGATTACTAGGTGGCGCTATAACATGAAAAAAACATGAAAACGGCTATGACCACGTGACCGTTAGTCCGATTGACTTGAAAATTGGTATGCAGTGTCTTGGTCCAAGGTACCATGTATGTCTATGAGGACATTGGCGTATCTCGAAAAACATGGCCGCCATCGACCAATGAAATTTGAGCACCTATTAGACAAGGTTAACGGAGGCCGATCGGAACGAAACTCGATGGGCATGTTCGACTCATGGCCCTAGAGGTCTCTAAGAGTTTTGAAAGAAATCGGCCACTAGTTGGCGCTAACGAGTTTTATGGCTCTGTAATCACGTGGTGTTACACTTATCGTCACAAAATGCATATCATCTGATAGATCTGCTCATGCTGAACAACTTTGCCTCAAGAACTAATGCTGTCAATTAAACCGTTTATTAAATATTCGTAATTATGTTAAAAACCTACTTTTGCAAACTAGTCCTAGGTTTTTCGCCCGATCGAAACCAGACCAGTCTAGGACAATTCTCTGGACACTCTAGATCAATAATTATCAAAAAAAAGTTGAACTTTTGCATGTAGATGGCTGTAATAGGGTCATTTAGAAAAGGGGCATGGCAAAAAAACACTAAAAAGCCTATAAATCCTAAATGAAAACTCAGAACTTCACAAAAATTGGTGAGCATATGTGACATAACATCATTAACAAGCATGCCAATTTTTATGGAGATCGGACCATAGGTGGCGCTATAACTGCTAAAAAGCTTTAAAACCATATATTTCCTATGGTATTTCCTGTAAATGGTCTTTTCCATCTATTATGTCAGTAGTTACATGCTTGCTAAATAAAACTTAATCACTTTTGATGCTTTTGTGCTTAAAGGCCTTAACTGCTTGAACCCCGATAAATGCTGCTTGCAGCTTTAATTATTATTATTCTTCCCTAAAACGCATCGTGCAGCCAAAACCGTAAGGCCTAGAGACGTGATACTTGGTCAAATGGTAGTAGTTTTGCTCGCTACTCAGATACACGGACTTAGCCAAATCGGCCCATAGGTGGCGCTACAGCGACCAAAAGCGCGAAACTGCTCAGAACTCCTAGACCGTATGTCGTAGACTCAAGTGTCTTATATCATTGGAAAGCTGGATGCCTGACGAACAAAACGTATATCTCCGATTTCATTTCCGCCATGATAGATTTTCCGCCATTTTGAATTTTGCCAAAAACCTACTTTTGCGAACTAGTCCTAGGTTTTTCGCCCGATCGGAACCAAACCAGTACAGAAATGTTCTCTGGAGTCTGAATATCAATAATTATCGAAAAAAAGTTGAAATTTCGATTCACGGACGCTAAGGGGCGCCAAAACGTACGTTGTGGGAGGGGCCTATTTTACTAAAATGGCTATAACTCCAGAAGTAAATGAGGTATCTTCACCAAACTCGGTTAACATGTGTAAGAGGTCAATCTGAGGTCACAGTAAAAAAATTGCGGCGATTGGCCACATGGTGGCGCTATAACATGAAAAAACATAAAACAGGCTTTAACCACCTGACCGTTAGTCCGATTGACTTGAAAATTGGTATGCAGTGTCTTGGCCCAAGGTGTCATGTATGTCTATGAGGACATTGGTGTATCTCGAAAAACATGGCCGCCATCGGCCAATGAAGTTTGAGCACCTATTAGACAAGGTTAACGGAGGCCGATCGGAACGAAACTCGATGGGCATGTTCAACTCATAGCCCTAGAGGTCTGTAAGAATTTTGAAAGAAATCAGCCACTAGTTGGCGCTAACGAGTTTTACGGCTCTGTAATCACGTGGTGTTACACTTATTGTCACAAACTGCATATCATTTGATAGATCTGCTCATGCTGAACAACATTGCCTCAAGAACCATTGCTGTCAATCAAATCGTTCATTAATTATTCGCGAATATGTTAAAAACCTACTTTTACGAACTAGTCCCTGGTTTTTCGCCCGATCGGAACCAGACCAGTCTAGGACAATTCTCTGGACTCTCCTGATCAATAATTATCGAAAAAAAGTTGAACTTTTGAATTTTTCGTATGGCTATAATTGGGTCATAAAGAAAATGGGCGTGGCAAAATGCACTCAAAAGCTTATAAATCCTAAACGAAAACTCAGAACTTCACGAAAATTGGTGAGCATATGTGCCATAATATTCTAAACAAGCATGCCAAATTTCATGTTGATCGGACCATAGGTGGCGCTATAACTGTTAAAAAGGTTTGAAAACCATATATTTCCTATGGTAAATTGCCTGTATTGGCTGTAAATGGACTTTTCCATCTATTATTTCAGTGGTTAAAAGCTTTCTAAATAAAACTTAATGTCTTAAATGCTTATGTGCTTAAAGGCCTTAAATGCTTGAACCCCGATAAATGCTGCTTGCAGCTTTAATTAGGGGTTCAAGCACTTCAGTGCTGAACACCTATTGTAATTTTTAATTTTCCCATGATGCAACATTCAGACATAAAACTGATCGGGCAGACCAAACCGTAAGTCGTGGAGACTTGAAACTTTGGGGGCTGATAGTACTCACACCGCCTACAGCGTCACCAAGGCCCGCCCCGATCGGCCTGACGGGGGCGCTACAGCGGGCAAAAGTACGAAACGGCTCATAACTCATCAACCGTGAGGCATAGGCTCAAGTGTCTTATATCGCTGGAATCCTTGGCTCGAGGCGGACCAGATGCATGCCTCGGATTTGCTCGGCACCCTGGGAAAATTTTAGGGTATTTGGGGTTTTTCCAAAAACCTACTTTCGCGAACTAGTCCTAGGTTTTTGGCCCGACCGGAACCAAACCAGTGCGGCAAGATTCTCTGGAGTCTGATTGTCAATAATTATCAAAAAAAAGTGTAAATTTCGCTTCACGGTCCCTAAGGGCCGCCAAAATGTTCGAAGTGGGAGGAGCCCATTTTGCTTAATTGGCTATAACTCGTGAACGGAACGAGATTTTTGCACCAAACTCAGCACACGCATGTACGAGCTCATTCTGTGGTCACGTGAAAAAGGGCGCAGCGACTGGCCACTTGGTGGCGCTATAACTGTTAAAAGGGTGTCAAAATGATGTATTTCTATGGAAAAAACACATGAAATGGCTGAAAGCGGCCATCTTGCTGTCTGATTTGCATACAAGCTCACAAAATCGGGCATGCGCATGCGTCACGTGATCCTGAAGAAGCTTGAAAACTTTCATGGACGTCGGGCCATTGGTGGCGCTTTAACTGTCATAAAGGTGAGAAGGCCTCTGTATTACCCTATGCAAAATGACATTTAAATGACTGAAAAATGGGGGGAAAAGAGCAGAGCTTCACCAAATTAGCTGAGCACATGCGCCATAATATTCTAAAGAAGCGTGCAAACTTTTATGGAGATCGGGCCATCAGTGGGGGTGTCACAGTTTAAAAGGTAAAAAAAAAATGCACCACATTTCCATGATAAATGAGCTAAAAGGGCAACAAACGTTCTTTTTCCTCTCCGAGGCACATGTTAGAAGGCTGGATAAAGTTTTTGGAACGCAGCAGCGCAGACGGCAAGCGCCTAGACCCTATAGTTTTTTTTTTAGAGGCCTTTTTGTGGCCCTTTTTTAGCCACTTATTAGGGGTTCAAGCACTTCAGTGCTGAACACCTATTGTAATTGTTAATTTTCCCATGATGCAACATTCAGACATAAAACTGATCGGGCAGACCAAACCGTAAGTCGTGGAGACTTGAAACTTTGGGGGCTGATAGTACTCACACCGCCTACAGCGTCACCAAGGCCCGCCCCGATCGGCCTGACGGGGGCGCTACAGCGGGCAAAAGTACGAAACGGCTCATAACTCATCAACCGTGAGGCGTAGGCTCAAGTGTCTTATATCGCTGGAATCCTTGGCTCGAGGCGGACCAGATGCATGCCTCGGATTTGCTCGGCACCCTGGGAAAATTGTAGGGTATTTGGGGTTTTTCCAAAAACCTACTTTCGCGAACTAGTCCTAGGTTTTTGGCCCGACCGGAACCAAACCAGTGCGGCAAGATTCTCTGGAGTCTGATTGTCAATAATTATCAAAAAAAAGTGTAAATTTCGCTTCACGGTCCCTAAGGGCCGCCAAAATGTTCGAAGTGGGAGGAGCCCATTTTGCTTAATTGGCTATAACTCGTGAACGGAACGAGATTTTTGCACCAAACTCAGCACACGCATGTACGAGCTCATTCTGTGGTCACGTGAAAAAGGGCGCAGCGACTGGCCACTTGGTGGCGCTATAACTGTTAAAAGGGTGTCAAAATGATGTATTTCTATGGAAAAAACACATGAAATGGCTGAAAGCGGCCATCTTGCTGTCTGATTTGCATACAAGCTCACAAAATCGGGCATGCGCATGCGTCACGTGATCCTGAAGAAGCTTGAAAACTTTCATGGACGTCGGGCCATTGGTGGCGCTTTAACTGTCATAAAGGTGAGAAGGCCTCTGTATTACCCTATGCAAAATGACATTTAAATGACTGAAAAATGGGGGGAAAAGAGCAGAGCTTCACCAAATTAGCTGAGCACATGCGCCATAATATTCTAAAGAAGCGTGCAAACTTTTATGGAGATCGGGCCATCAGTGGGGGTGTCACAGTTTAAAAGGTAAAAAAAAAAATGCACCACATTTCCATGATAAATGAGCTAAAAGGGCAACAAACGTTCTTTTTCCTCTCCGAGGCACATGTTAGAAGGCTGGATAAAGTTTTTGGAACGCAGCAGCGCAGACGGCAAGCGCCTAGACCCTATAGTTTTTTTTTAGAGGCCTTTTTGTGGCCCTTTTTTAGCCACTTATTAGGGGTTCAAGCACTTCAGTGCTGAACACCTATTGTAATTGTTAATTTTCCCATGATGCAACATTCAGACATAAAACTGATCGGGCAGACCAAACCGTAAGTCGTGGAGACTTGAAACTTTGGGGGCTGATAGTACTCACACCGCCTACAGCGTCACCAAGGCCCGCCCCGATCGGCCTGACGGGGGCGCTACAGCGGGCAAAAGTACGAAACGGCTCATAACTCATCAACCGTGAGGCGTAGGCTCAAGTGTCTTATATCGCTGGAATCCTTGGCTCGAGGCGGACCAGATGCATGCCTCGGATTTGCTCGGCACCCTGGGAAAATTTTAGGGTATTTGGGGTTTTTCCAAAAACCTACTTTCGCGAACTAGTCCTAGGTTTTTGGCCCGACCGGAACCAAACCAGTGCGGCAAGATTCTCTGGAGTCTGATTGTCAATAATTATCAAAAAAAAGTGTAAATTTCGCTTCACGGTCCCTAAGGGCCGCCAAAATGTTCGAAGTGGGAGGAGCCCATTTTGCTTAATTGGCTATAACTCGTGAACGGAACGAGATTTTTGCACCAAACTCAGCACACGCATGTACGAGCTCATTCTGTGGTCACGTGAAAAAGGGCGCAGCGACTGGCCACTTGGTGGCGCTATAACTGTTAAAAGGGTGTCAAAATGATGTATTTCTATGGAAAAAACACATGAAATGGCTGAAAGCGGCCATCTTGCTGTCTGATTTGCATACAAGCTCACAAAATCGGGCATGCGCATGCGTCACGTGATCCTGAAGAAGCTTGAAAACTTTCATGGACGTCGGGCCATTGGTGGCGCTTTAACTGTCATAAAGGTGAGAAGGCCTCTGTATTACCCTATGCAAAATGACATTTAAATGACTGAAAAATGGGGGGAAAAGAGCAGAGCTTCACCAAATTAGCTGAGCACATGCGCCATATTATTCTAAAGAAGCGTGCAAACTTTTATGGAGATCGGGCCATCAGTGGGGGTGTCACAGTTTAAAAGGTAAAAAAAAAAAATGCACCACATTTCCATGATAAATGAGCTAAAAGGGCAACAAACGTTCTTTTTCCTCTCCGAGGCACATGTTAGAAGGCTGGATAAAGTTTTTGGAACGCAGCAGCGCAGACGGCAAGCGCCTAGACCCTATAGTTTTTTTTTTAGAGGCCTTTTTGTGGCCCTTTTTTAGCCACTTATTAGGGGTTCAAGCACTTCAGTGCTGAACACCTATTGTAATTGTTAATTTTCCCATGATGCAACATTCAGACATAAAACTGATCGGGCAGACCAAACCGTAAGTCGTGGAGACTTGAAACTTTGGGGGCTGATAGTACTCACACCGCCTACAGCGTCACCAAGGCCCGCCCCGATCGGCCTGACGGGGGCGCTACAGCGGGCAAAAGTACGAAACGGCTCATAACTCATCAACCGTGAGGCGTAGGCTCAAGTGTCTTATATCGCTGGAATCCTTGGCTCGAGGCGGACCAGATGCATGCCTCGGATTTGCTCGTCACCCTGGGAAAATTTTAGGGTATTTGGGGTTTTTCCAAAAACCTACTTTCGCGAACTAGTCCTAGGTTTTTGGCCCGACCGGAACCAAACCAGTGCGGCAAGATTCTCTGGAGTCTGATTGTCAATAATTATCAAAAAAAAGTGTAAATTTCGCTTCACGGTCCCTAAGGGCCGCCAAAATGTTCGAAGTGGGAGGAGCCCATTTTGCTTAATTGGCTATAACTCGTGAACGGAACGAGATTTTTGCACCAAACTCAGCACACGCATGTACGAGCTCATTCTGTGGTCACGTGAAAAAGGGCGCAGCGACTGGCCACTTGGTGGCGCTATAACTGTTAAAAGGGTGTCAAAATGATGTATTTCTATGGAAAAAACACATGAAATGGCTGAAAGCGGCCATCTTGCTGTCTGATTTGCATACAAGCTCACAAAATCGGGCATGCGCATGCGTCACGTGATCCTGAAGAAGCTTGAAAACTTTCATGGACGTCGGGCCATTGGTGGCGCTTTAACTGTCATAAAGGTGAGAAGGCCTCTGTATTACCCTATGCAAAATGACATTTAAATGACTGAAAAATGGGGGGAAAAGAGCAGAGCTTCACCAAATTAGCTGAGCACATGCGCCATATTATTCTAAAGAAGCGTGCAAACTTTTATGGAGATCGGGCCATCAGTGGGGGTGTCACAGTTTAAAAGGTAAAAAAAAAAATGCACCACATTTCCATGATAAATGAGCTAAAAGGGCAACAAACGTTCTTTTTCCTCTCCGAGGCACATGTTAGAAGGCTGGATAAAGTTTTTGGAACGCAGCAGCGCAGACGGCAAGCGCCTAGACCCTATAGTTTTTTTTTTAGAGGCCTTTTTGTGGCCCTTTTTTAGCCACTTATTAGGGGTTCAAGCACTTCAGTGCTGAACACCTATTGTAATTGTTAATTTTCCCATGATGCAACATTCAGACATAAAACTGATCGGGCAGACCAAACCGTAAGTCGTGGAGACTTGAAACTTTGGGGGCTGATAGTACTCACACCGCCTACAGCGTCACCAAGGCCCGCCCCGATCGGCCTGACGGGGGCGCTACAGCGGGCAAAAGTACGAAACGGCTCATAACTCATCAACCGTGAGGCGTAGGCTCAAGTGTCTTATATCGCTGGAATCCTTGGCTCGAGGCGGACCAGATGCATGCCTCGGATTTGCTCGGCACCCTGGGAAAATTTTAGGGTATTTGGGGTTTTTCCAAAAACCTACTTTCGCGAACTAGTCCTAGGTTTTTGGCCCGACCGGAACCAAACCAGTGCGGCAAGATTCTCTGGAGTCTGATTGTCAATAATTATCAAAAAAAAGTGTAAATTTCGCTTCACGGTCCCTAAGGGCCGCCAAAATGTTCGAAGTGGGAGGAGCCCATTTTGCTTAATTGGCTATAACTCGTGAACGGAACGAGATTTTTGCACCAAACTCAGCACACGCATGTACGAGCTCATTCTGTGGTCACGTGAAAAAGGGCGCAGCGACTGGCCACTTGGTGGCGCTATAACTGTTAAAAGGGTGTCAAAATGATGTATTTCTATGGAAAAAACACATGAAATGGCTGAAAGCGGCCATCTTGCTGTCTGATTTGCATACAAGCTCACAAAATCGGGCATGCGCATGCGTCACGTGATCCTGAAGAAGCTTGAAAACTTTCATGGACGTCGGGCCATTGGTGGCGCTTTAACTGTCATAAAGGTGAGAAGGCCTCTGTATTACCCTATGCAAAATGACATTTAAATGACTGAAAAATGGGGGGAAAAGAGCAGAGCTTCACCAAATTAGCTGAGCACATGCGCCATATTATTCTAAAGAAGCGTGCAAACTTTTATGGAGATCGGGCCATCAGTGGGGGTGTCACAGTTTAAAAGGTACAAAAAAAAATGCACCACATTTCCATGATAAATGAGCTAAAAGGGCAACAAACGTTCTTTTTCCTCTCCGAGGCACATGTTAGAAGGCTGGATAAAGTTTTTGGAACGCAGCAGCGCAGACGGCAAGCGCCTAGACCCTATAGTTTTTTTTTTTAGAGGCCTTTTTGTGGCCCTTTTTTAGCCACTTATTAGGGGTTCAAGCACTTCAGTGCTGAACACCTATTGTAATTGTTAATTTTCCCATGATGCAACATTCAGACATAAAACTGATCGGGCAGACCAAACCGTAAGTCGTGGAGACTTGAAACTTTGGGGGCTGATAGTACTCACACCGCCTACAGCGTCACCAAGGCCCGCCCCGATCGGCCTGACGGGGGCGCTACAGCGGGCAAAAGTACGAAACGGCTCATAACTCATCAACCGTGAGGCGTAGGCTCAAGTGTCTTATATCGCTGGAATCCTTGGCTCGAGGCGGACCAGATGCATGCCTCGGATTTGCTCGTCACCCTGGGAAAATTTTAGGGTATTTGGGGTTTTTCCAAAAACCTACTTTCGCGAACTAGTCCTAGGTTTTTGGCCCGACCGGAACCAAACCAGTGCGGCAAGATTCTCTGGAGTCTGATTGTCAATAATTATCAAAAAAAAGTGTAAATTTCGCTTCACGGTCCCTAAGGGCCGCCAAAATGTTCGAAGTGGGAGGAGCCCATTTTGCTTAATTGGCTATAACTCGTGAACGGAACGAGATTTTTGCACCAAACTCAGCACACGCATGTACGAGCTCATTCTGTGGTCACGTGAAAAAGGGCGCAGCGACTGGCCACTTGGTGGCGCTATAACTGTTAAAAGGGTGTCAAAATGATGTATTTCTATGGAAAAAACACATGAAATGGCTGAAAGCGGCCATCTTGCTGTCTGATTTGCATACAAGCTCACAAAATCGGGCATGCGCATGCGTCACGTGATCCTGAAGAAGCTTGAAAACTTTCATGGACGTCGGGCCATTGGTGGCGCTTTAACTGTCATAAAGGTGAGAAGGCCTCTGTATTACCCTATGCAAAATGACATTTAAATGACTGAAAAATGGGGGGAAAAGAGCAGAGCTTCACCAAATTAGCTGAGCACATGCGCCATATTATTCTAAAGAAGCGTGCAAACTTTTATGGAGATCGGGCCATCAGTGGGGGTGTCACAGTTTAAAAGGTAAAAAAAAAAATGCACCACATTTCCATGATAAATGAGCTAAAAGGGCAACAAACGTTCTTTTTCCTCTCCGAGGCACATGTTAGAAGGCTGGATAAAGTTTTTGGAACGCAGCAGCGCAGACGGCAAGCGCCTAGACCCTATAGTTTTTTTTTTAGAGGCCTTTTTGTGGCCCTTTTTTAGCCACTTATTAGGGGTTCAAGCACTTCAGTGCTGAACACCTATTGTAATTGTTAATTTTCCCATGATGCAACATTCAGACATAAAACTGATCGGGCAGACCAAACCGTAAGTCGTGGAGACTTGAAACTTTGGGGGCTGATAGTACTCACACCGCCTACAGCGTCACCAAGGCCCGCCCCGATCGGCCTGACGGGGGCGCTACAGCGGGCAAAAGTACGAAACGGCTCATAACTCATCAACCGTGAGGCGTAGGCTCAAGTGTCTTATATCGCTGGAATCCTTGGCTCGAGGCGGACCAGATGCATGCCTCGGATTTGCTCGTCACCCTGGGAAAATTTTAGGGTATTTGGGGTTTTTCCAAAAACCTACTTTCGCGAACTAGTCCTAGGTTTTTGGCCCGACCGGAACCAAACCAGTGCGGCAAGATTCTCTGGAGTCTGATTGTCAATAATTATCAAAAAAAAGTGTAAATTTCGCTTCACGGTCCCTAAGGGCCGCCAAAATGTTCGAAGTGGGAGGAGCCCATTTTGCTTAATTGGCTATAACTCGTGAACGGAACGAGATTTTTGCACCAAACTCAGCACACGCATGTACGAGCTCATTCTGTGGTCACGTGAAAAAGGGCGCAGCGACTGGCCACTTGGTGGCGCTATAACTGTTAAAAGGGTGTCAAAATGATGTATTTCTATGGAAAAAACACATGAAATGGCTGAAAGCGGCCATCTTGCTGTCTGATTTGCATACAAGCTCACAAAATCGGGCATGCGCATGCGTCACGTGATCCTGAAGAAGCTTGAAAACTTTCATGGACGTCGGGCCATTGGTGGCGCTTTAACTGTCATAAAGGTGAGAAGGCCTCTGTATTACCCTATGCAAAATGACATTTAAATGACTGAAAAATGGGGGGAAAAGAGCAGAGCTTCACCAAATTAGCTGAGCACATGCGCCATATTATTCTAAAGAAGTGTGCAAACTTTTATGGAGATCGGGCCATCAGTGGGGGTGTCACAGTTTAAAAGGTAAAAAAAAAATGCACCACATTTCCATGATAAATGAGCTAAAAGGGCAACAAACGTTCTTTTTCCTCTCCGAGGCACATGTTAGAAGGCTGGATAAAGTTTTTGGAACGCAGCAGCGCAGACGGCAAGCGCCTAGACCATATAGTTTTTTTTTTAGAGGCCTTTTTGTGGCCCTTTTTTAGCCACTTATTAGGGGTTCAAGCACTTCAGTGCTGAACACCTATTGTAATTGTTAATTTTCCCATGATGCAACATTCAGACATAAAACTGATCGGGCAGACCAAACCGTAAGTCGTGGAGACTTGAAACTTTGGGGGCTGATAGTACTCACACCGCCTACAGCGTCACCAAGGCCCGCCCCGATCGGCCTGACGGGGGCGCTACAGCGGGCAAAAGTACGAAACGGCTCATAACTCATCAACCGTGAGGCGTAGGCTCAAGTGTCTTATATCGCTGGAATCCTTGGCTCGAGGCGGACCAGATGCATGCCTCGGATTTGCTCGGCACCCTGGGAAAATTTTAGGGTATTTGGGGTTTTTCCAAAAACCTACTTTCGCGAACTAGTCCTAGGTTTTTGGCCCGACCGGAACCAAACCAGTGCGGCAAGATTCTCTGGAGTCTGATTGTCAATAATTATAAAAAAAAAGTGTAAATTTCGCTTCACGGTCCCTAAGGGCCGCCAAAATGTTCGAAGTGGGAGGAGCCCATTTTGCTTAATTGGCTATAACTCGTGAACGGAACGAGATTTTTGCACCAAACTCAGCACACGCATGTACGAGCTCATTCTGTGGTCACGTGAAAAAGGGCGCAGCGACTGGCCACTTGGTGGCGCTATAACTGTTAAAAGGGTGTCAAAATGATGTATTTCTATGGAAAAAACACATGAAATGGCTGAAAGCGGCCATCTTGCTGTCTGATTTGCATACAAGCTCACAAAATCGGGCATGCGCATGCGTCACGTGATCCTGAAGAAGCTTGAAAACTTTCATGGACGTCGGGCCATTGGTGGCGCTTTAACTGTCATAAAGGTGAGAAGGCCTCTGTATTACCCTATGCAAAATGACATTTAAATGACTGAAAAATGGGGGGAAAAGAGCAGAGCTTCACCAAATTAGCTGAGCACATGCGCCATATTATTCTAAAGAAGCGTGCAAACTTTTATGGAGATCGGGCCATCAGTGGGGGTGTCACAGTTTAAAAGGTAAAAAAAAAATGCACCACATTTCCATGATAAATGAGCTAAAAGGGCAACAAACGTTCTTTTTCCTCTCCGAGGCACATGTTAGAAGGCTGGATAAAGTTTTTGGAACGCAGCAGCGCAGACGGCAAGCGCCTAGACCATATAGTTTTTTTTTTAGAGGCCTTTTTGTGGCCCTTTTTTAGCCACTTATTAGGGGTTCAAGCACTTCAGTGCTGAACACCTATTGTAATTGTTAATTTTCCCATGATGCAACATTCAGACATAAAACTGATCGGGCAGACCAAACCGTAAGTCGTGGAGACTTGAAACTTTGGGGGCTGATAGTACTCACACCGCCTACAGCGTCACCAAGGCCCGCCCCGATCGGCCTGACGGGGGCGCTACAGCGGGCAAAAGTACGAAACGGCTCATAACTCATCAACCGTGAGGCGTAGGCTCAAGTGTCTTATATCGCTGGAATCCTTGGCTCGAGGCGGACCAGATGCATGCCTCGGATTTGCTCGTCACCCTGGGAAAATTTTAGGGTATTTGGGGTTTTTCCAAAAACCTACTTTCGCGAACTAGTCCTAGGTTTTTGGCCCGACCGGAACCAAACCAGTGCGGCAAGATTCTCTGGAGTCTGATTGTCAATAATTATCAAAAAAAAGTGTAAATTTCGCTTCACGGTCCCTAAGGGCCGCCAAAATGTTCGAAGTGGGAGGAGCCCATTTTGCTTAATTGGCTATAACTCGTGAACGGAACGAGATTTTTGCACCAAACTCAGCACACGCATGTACGAGCTCATTCTGTGGTCACGTGAAAAAGGGCGCAGCGACTGGCCACTTGGTGGCGCTATAACTGTTAAAAGGGTGTCAAAATGATGTATTTCTATGGAAAAAACACATGAAATGGCTGAAAGCGGCCATCTTGCTGTCTGATTTGCATACAAGCTCACAAAATCGGGCATGCGCATGCGTCACGTGATCCTGAAGAAGCTTGAAAACTTTCATGGACGTCGGGCCATTGGTGGCGCTTTAACTGTCATAAAGGTGAGAAGGCCTCTGTATTACCCTATGCAAAATGACATTTAAATGACTGAAAAATGGGGGGAAAAGAGCAGAGCTTCACCAAATTAGCTGAGCACATGCGCCATATTATTCTAAAGAAGCGTGCAAACTTTTATGGAGATCGGGCCATCAGTGGGGGTGTCACAGTTTAAAAGGTAAAAAAAAAATGCACCACATTTCCATGATAAATGAGCTAAAAGGGCAACAAACGTTCTTTTTCCTCTCCGAGGCACATGTTAGAAGGCTGGATAAAGTTTTTGGAACGCAGCAGCGCAGACGGCAAGCGCCTAGACCCTATAGTTTTTTTTTTAGAGGCCTTTTTGTGGCCCTTTTTTAGCCACTTATTAGGGGTTCAAGCACTTCAGTGCTGAACACCTATTGTAATTGTTAATTTTCCCATGATGCAACATTCAGACATAAAACTGATCGGGCAGACCAAACCGTAAGTCGTGGAGACTTGAAACTTTGGGGGCTGATAGTACTCACACCGCCTACAGCGTCACCAAGGCCCGCCCCGATCGGCCTGACGGGGGCGCTACAGCGGGCAAAAGTACGAAACGGCTCATAACTCATCAACCGTGAGGCGTAGGCTCAAGTGTCTTATATCGCTGGAATCCTTGGCTCGAGGCGGACCAGATGCATGCCTCGGATTTGCTCGGCACCCTGGGAAAATTTTAGGGTATTTGGGGTTTTTCCAAAAACCTACTTTCGCGAACTAGTCCTAGGTTTTTGGCCCGACCGGAACCAAACCAGTGCGGCAAGATTCTCTGGAGTCTGATTGTCAATAATTATCAAAAAAAAGTGTAAATTTCGCTTCACGGTCCCTAAGGGCCGCCAAAATGTTCGAAGTGGGAGGAGCCCATTTTGCTTAATTGGCTATAACTCGTGAACGGAACGAGATTTTTGCACCAAACTCAGCACACGCATGTACGAGCTCATTCTGTGGTCACGTGAAAAAGGGCGCAGCGACTGGCCACTTGGTGGCGCTATAACTGTTAAAAGGGTGTCAAAATGATGTATTTCTATGGAAAAAACACATGAAATGGCTGAAAGCGGCCATCTTGCTGTCTGATTTGCATACAAGCTCACAAAATCGGGCATGCGCATGCGTCACGTGATCCTGAAGAAGCTTGAAAACTTTCATGGACGTCGGGCCATTGGTGGCGCTTTAACTGTCATAAAGGTGAGAAGGCCTCTGTATTACCCTATGCAAAATGACATTTAAATGACTGAAAAATGGGGGGAAAAGAGCAGAGCTTCACCAAATTAGCTGAGCACATGCGCCATATTATTCTAAAGAAGCGTGCAAACTTTTATGGAGATCGGGCCATCAGTGGGGGTGTCACAGTTTAAAAGGTAAAAAAAAAATGCACCACATTTCCATGATAAATGAGCTAAAAGGGCAACAAACGTTCTTTTTCCTCTCCGAGGCACATGTTAGAAGGCTGGATAAAGTTTTTGGAACGCAGCAGCGCAGACGGCAAGCGCCTAGACCATATAGTTTTTTTTTTAGAGGCCTTTTTGTGGCCCTTTTTTAGCCACTTATTAGGGGTTCAAGCACTTCAGTGCTGAACACCTATTGTAATTGTTAATTTTCCCATGATGCAACATTCAGACATAAAACTGATCGGGCAGACCAAACCGTAAGTCGTGGAGACTTGAAACTTTGGGGGCTGATAGTACTCACACCGCCTACAGCGTCACCAAGGCCCGCCCCGATCGGCCTGACGGGGGCGCTACAGCGGGCAAAAGTACGAAACGGCTCATAACTCATCAACCGTGAGGCGTAGGCTCAAGTGTCTTATATCACTGGAATCCTTGGCTCGAGGCGGACCAGATGCATGCCTCGGATTTGCTCGTCACCCTGGGAAAATTTTAGGGTATTTGGGGTTTTTCCAAAAACCTACTTTCGCGAACTAGTCCTAGGTTTTTGGCCCGACCGGAACCAAACCAGTGGGGCAAGATTCTCTGGAGTCTGATTTTCAATAATTATCAAAAAAAAGTGTAAATTTCGCTTCACGGTCCCTAAGGGCCGCCAAAATGTTCGAAGTGGGAGGAGCCCATTTTGCTTAATTGGCTATAACTCGTGAACGGAACGAGATTTTTGCACCAAACTCAGCACACGCATGTACGAGCTCATTCTGTGGTCACGTGAAAAAGGGCGCAGCGACTGGCCACTTGGTGGCGCTATAACTGTTAAAAGGGTGTCAAAATGATGTATTTCTATGGAAAAAACACATGAAATGGCTGAAAGCGGCCATCTTGCTGTCTGATTTGCATACAAGCTCACAAAATCGGGCATGCGCATGCGTCACGTGATCCTGAAGAAGCTTGAAAACTTTCATGGACGTCGGGCCATTGGTGGCGCTTTAACTGTCATAAAGGTGAGAAGGCCTCTGTATTACCCTATGCAAAATGACATTTAAATGACTGAAAAATGGGGGGAAAAGAGCAGAGCTTCACCAAATTAGCTGAGCACATGCGCCATATTATTCTAAAGAAGCGTGCAAACTTTTATGGAGATCGGGCCATCAGTGGGGGTGTCACAGTTTAAAAGGTAAAAAAAAAATGCACCACATTTCCATGATAAATGAGCTAAAAGGGCAACAAACGTTCTTTTTCCTCTCCGAGGCACATGTTAGAAGGCTGGATAAAGTTTTTGGAACGCAGCAGCGCAGACGGCAAGCGCCTAGACCATATAGTTTTTTTTTTAGAGGCCTTTTTGTGGCCCTTTTTTAGCCACTTATTAGGGGTTCAAGCACTTCAGTGCTGAACACCTATTGTAATTGTTAATTTTCCCATGATGCAACATTCAGACATAAAACTGATCGGGCAGACCAAACCGTAAGTCGTGGAGACTTGAAACTTTGGGGGCTGATAGTACTCACACCGCCTACAGCGTCACCAAGGCCCGCCCCGATCGGCCTGACGGGGGCGCTACAGCGGGCAAAAGTACGAAACGGCTCATAACTCATCAACCGTGAGGCGTAGGCTCAAGTGTCTTATATCGCTGGAATCCTTGGCTCGAGGCGGACCAGATGCATGCCTCGGATTTGCTCGGCACCCTGGGAAAATTTTAGGGTATTTGGGGTTTTTCCAAAAACCTACTTTCGCGAACTAGTCCTAGGTTTTTGGCCCGACCGGAACCAAACCAGTGCGGCAAGATTCTCTGGAGTCTGATTGTCAATAATTATAAAAAAAAAGTGTAAATTTCGCTTCACGGTCCCTAAGGGCCGCCAAAATGTTCGAAGTGGGAGGAGCCCATTTTGCTTAATTGGCTATAACTCGTGAACGGAACGAGATTTTTGCACCAAACTCAGCACACGCATGTACGAGCTCATTCTGTGGTCACGTGAAAAAGGGCGCAGCGACTGGCCACTTGGTGGCGCTATAACTGTTAAAA
Source organism: Scardinius erythrophthalmus (assembly GCF_964197995.2). Classification (NCBI taxonomy): domain Eukaryota; kingdom Metazoa; phylum Chordata; class Actinopteri; order Cypriniformes; family Leuciscidae; genus Scardinius; species Scardinius erythrophthalmus. The sequence continues at coordinate 16,011,649 of NC_138231.1, forward strand.
GGGTGTCAAAATGATGTATTTCTATGGAAAAAACACATGAAATGGCTGAAAGCGGCCATCTTGCTGTCTGATTTGCATACAAGCTCACAAAATCGGGCATGCGCATGCGTCACGTGATCCTGAAGAAGCTTGAAAACTTTCATGGACGTCGGGCCATTGGTGGCGCTTTAACTGTCATAAAGGTGAGAAGGCCTCTGTATTACCCTATGCAAAATGACATTTAAATGACTGAAAAATGGGGGGAAAAGAGCAGAGCTTCACCAAATTAGCTGAGCACATGCGCCATATTATTCTAAAGAAGCGTGCAAACTTTTATGGAGATCGGGCCATCAGTGGGGGTGTCACAGTTTAAAAGGTAAAAAAAAAATGCACCACATTTCCATGATAAATGAGCTAAAAGGGCAACAAACGTTCTTTTTCCTCTCCGAGGCACATGTTAGAAGGCTGGATAAAGTTTTTGGAACGCAGCAGCGCAGACGGCAAGCGCCTAGACCATATAGTTTTTTTTTTAGAGGCCTTTTTGTGGCCCTTTTTTAGCCACTTATTAGGGGTTCAAGCACTTCAGTGCTGAACACCTATTGTAATTGTTAATTTTCCCATGATGCAACATTCAGACATAAAACTGATCGGGCAGACCAAACCGTAAGTCGTGGAGACTTGAAACTTTGGGGGCTGATAGTACTCACACCGCCTACAGCGTCACCAAGGCCCGCCCCGATCGGCCTGACGGGGGCGCTACAGCGGGCAAAAGTACGAAACGGCTCATAACTCATCAACCGTGAGGCGTAGGCTCAAGTGTCTTATATCGCTGGAATCCTTGGCTCGAGGCGGACCAGATGCATGCCTCGGATTTGCTCGTCACCCTGGGAAAATTTTAGGGTATTTGGGGTTTTTCCAAAAACCTACTTTCGCGAACTAGTCCTAGGTTTTTGGCCCGACCGGAACCAAACCAGTGCGGCAAGATTCTCTGGAGTCTGATTGTCAATAATTATCAAAAAAAAGTGTAAATTTCGCTTCACGGTCCCTAAGGGCCGCCAAAATGTTCGAAGTGGGAGGAGCCCATTTTGCTTAATTGGCTATAACTCGTGAACGGAACGAGATTTTTGCACCAAACTCAGCACACGCATGTACGAGCTCATTCTGTGGTCACGTGAAAAAGGGCGCAGCGACTGGCCACTTGGTGGCGCTATAACTGTTAAAAGGGTGTCAAAATGATGTATTTCTATGGAAAAAACACATGAAATGGCTGAAAGCGGCCATCTTGCTGTCTGATTTGCATACAAGCTCACAAAATCGGGCATGCGCATGCGTCACGTGATCCTGAAGAAGCTTGAAAACTTTCATGGACGTCGGGCCATTGGTGGCGCTTTAACTGTCATAAAGGTGAGAAGGCCTCTGTATTACCCTATGCAAAATGACATTTAAATGACTGAAAAATGGGGGGAAAAGAGCAGAGCTTCACCAAATTAGCTGAGCACATGCGCCATATTATTCTAAAGAAGCGTGCAAACTTTTATGGAGATCGGGCCATCAGTGGGGGTGTCACAGTTTAAAAGGTAAAAAAAAAATGCACCACATTTCCATGATAAATGAGCTAAAAGGGCAACAAACGTTCTTTTTCCTCTCCGAGGCACATGTTAGAAGGCTGGATAAAGTTTTTGGAACGCAGCAGCGCAGACGGCAAGCGCCTAGACCATATAGTTTTTTTTTTAGAGGCCTTTTTGTGGCCCTTTTTTAGCCACTTATTAGGGGTTCAAGCACTTCAGTGCTGAACACCTATTGTAATTGTTAATTTTCCCATGATGCAACATTCAGACATAAAACTGATCGGGCAGACCAAACCGTAAGTCGTGGAGACTTGAAACTTTGGGGGCTGATAGTACTCACACCGCCTACAGCGTCACCAAGGCCCGCCCCGATCGGCCTGACGGGGGCGCTACAGCGGGCAAAAGTACGAAACGGCTCATAACTCATCAACCGTGAGGCGTAGGCTCAAGTGTCTTATATCGCTGGAATCCTTGGCTCGAGGCGGACCAGATGCATGCCTCGGATTTGCTCGTCACCCTGGGAAAATTTTAGGGTATTTGGGGTTTTTCCAAAAACCTACTTTCGCGAACTAGTCCTAGGTTTTTGGCCCGACCGGAACCAAACCAGTGCGGCAAGATTCTCTGGAGTCTGATTGTCAATAATTATCAAAAAAAAGTGTAAATTTCGCTTCACGGTCCCTAAGGGCCGCCAAAATGTTCGAAGTGGGAGGAGCCCATTTTGCTTAATTGGCTATAACTCGTGAACGGAACGAGATTTTTGCACCAAACTCAGCACACGCATGTACGAGCTCATTCTGTGGTCACGTGAAAAAGGGCGCAGCGACTGGCCACTTGGTGGCGCTATAACTGTTAAAAGGGTGTCAAAATGATGTATTTCTATGGAAAAAACACATGAAATGGCTGAAAGCGGCCATCTTGCTGTCTGATTTGCATACAAGCTCACAAAATCGGGCATGCGCATGCGTCACGTGATCCTGAAGAAGCTTGAAAACTTTCATGGACGTCGGGCCATTGGTGGCGCTTTAACTGTCATAAAGGTGAGAAGGCCTCTGTATTACCCTATGCAAAATGACATTTAAATGACTGAAAAATGGGGGGAAAAGAGCAGAGCTTCACCAAATTAGCTGAGCACATGCGCCATATTATTCTAAAGAAGCGTGCAAACTTTTATGGAGATCGGGCCATCAGTGGGGGTGTCACAGTTTAAAAGGTAAAAAAAAAATGCACCACATTTCCATGATAAATGAGCTAAAAGGGCAACAAACGTTCTTTTTCCTCTCCGAGGCACATGTTAGAAGGCTGGATAAAGTTTTTGGAACGCAGCAGCGCAGACGGCAAGCGCCTAGACCATATAGTTTTTTTTTTAGAGGCCTTTTTGTGGCCCTTTTTTAGCCACTTATTAGGGGTTCAAGCACTTCAGTGCTGAACACCTATTGTAATTGTTAATTTTCCCATGATGCAACATTCAGACATAAAACTGATCGGGCAGACCAAACCGTAAGTCGTGGAGACTTGAAACTTTGGGGGCTGATAGTACTCACACCGCCTACAGCGTCACCAAGGCCCGCCCCGATCGGCCTGACGGGGGCGCTACAGCGGGCAAAAGTACGAAACGGCTCATAACTCATCAACCGTGAGGCGTAGGCTCAAGTGTCTTATATCGCTGGAATCCTTGGCTCGAGGCGGACCAGATGCATGCCTCGGATTTGCTCGTCACCCTGGGAAAATTTTAGGGTATTTGGGGTTTTTCCAAAAACCTACTTTCGCGAACTAGTCCTAGGTTTTTGGCCCGACCGGAACCAAACCAGTGCGGCAAGATTCTCTGGAGTCTGATTGTCAATAATTATCAAAAAAAAGTGTAAATTTCGCTTCACGGTCCCTAAGGGCCGCCAAAATGTTCGAAGTGGGAGGAGCCCATTTTGCTTAATTGGCTATAACTCGTGAACGGAACGAGATTTTTGCACCAAACTCAGCACACGCATGTACGAGCTCATTCTGTGGTCACGTGAAAAAGGGCGCAGCGACTGGCCACTTGGTGGCGCTATAACTGTTAAAAGGGTGTCAAAATGATGTATTTCTATGGAAAAAACACATGAAATGGCTGAAAGCGGCCATCTTGCTGTCTGATTTGCATACAAGCTCACAAAATCGGGCATGCGCATGCGTCACGTGATCCTGAAGAAGCTTGAAAACTTTCATGGACGTCGGGCCATTGGTGGCGCTTTAACTGTCATAAAGGTGAGAAGGCCTCTGTATTACCCTATGCAAAATGACATTTAAATGACTGAAAAATGGGGGGAAAAGAGCAGAGCTTCACCAAATTAGCTGAGCACATGCGCCATATTATTCTAAAGAAGCGTGCAAACTTTTATGGAGATCGGGCCATCAGTGGGGGTGTCACAGTTTAAAAGGTAAAAAAAAAATGCACCACATTTCCATGATAAATGAGCTAAAAGGGCAACAAACGTTCTTTTTCCTCTCCGAGGCACATGTTAGAAGGCTGGATAAAGTTTTTGGAACGCAGCAGCGCAGACGGCAAGCGCCTAGACCATATAGTTTTTTTTTTAGAGGCCTTTTTGTGGCCCTTTTTTAGCCACTTATTAGGGGTTCAAGCACTTCAGTGCTGAACACCTATTGTAATTGTTAATTTTCCCATGATGCAACATTCAGACATAAAACTGATCGGGCAGACCAAACCGTAAGTCGTGGAGACTTGAAACTTTGGGGGCTGATAGTACTCACACCGCCTACAGCGTCACCAAGGCCCGCCCCGATCGGCCTGACGGGGGCGCTACAGCGGGCAAAAGTACGAAACGGCTCATAACTCATCAACCGTGAGGCGTAGGCTCAAGTGTCTTATATCACTGGAATCCTTGGCTCGAGGCGGACCAGATGCATGCCTCGGATTTGCTCGTCACCCTGGGAAAATTTTAGGGTATTTGGGGTTTTTCCAAAAACCTACTTTCGCGAACTAGTCCTAGGTTTTTGGCCCGACCGGAACCAAACCAGTGGGGCAAGATTCTCTGGAGTCTGATTTTCAATAATTATCAAAAAAAAGTGTAAATTTCGCTTCACGGTCCCTAAGGGCCGCCAAAATGTTCGAAGTGGGAGGAGCCCATTTTGCTTAATTGGCTATAACTCGTGAACGGAACGAGATTTTTGCACCAAACTCAGCACACGCATGTACGAGCTCATTCTGTGGTCACGTGAAAAAGGGCGCAGCGACTGGCCACTTGGTGGCGCTATAACTGTTAAAAGGGTGTCAAAATGATGTATTTCTATGGAAAAAACACATGAAATGGCTGAAAGCGGCCATCTTGCTGTCTGATTTGCATACAAGCTCACAAAATCGGGCATGCGCATGCGTCACGTGATCCTGAAGAAGCTTGAAAACTTTCATGGACGTCGGGCCATTGGTGGCGCTTTAACTGTCATAAAGGTGAGAAGGCCTCTGTATTACCCTATGCAAAATGACATTTAAATGACTGAAAAATGGGGGGAAAAGAGCAGAGCTTCACCAAATTAGCTGAGCACATGCGCCATATTATTCTAAAGAAGCGTGCAAACTTTTATGGAGATCGGGCCATCAGTGGGGGTGTCACAGTTTAAAAGGTAAAAAAAAAATGCACCACATTTCCATGATAAATGAGCTAAAAGGGCAACAAACGTTCTTTTTCCTCTCCGAGGCACATGTTAGAAGGCTGGATAAAGTTTTTGGAACGCAGCAGCGCAGACGGCAAGCGCCTAGACCATATAGTTTTTTTTTTAGAGGCCTTTTTGTGGCCCTTTTTTAGCCACTTATTAGGGGTTCAAGCACTTCAGTGCTGAACACCTATTGTAATTGTTAATTTTCCCATGATGCAACATTCAGACATAAAACTGATCGGGCAGACCAAACCGTAAGTCGTGGAGACTTGAAACTTTGGGGGCTGATAGTACTCACACCGCCTACAGCGTCACCAAGGCCCGCCCCGATCGGCCTGACGGGGGCGCTACAGCGGGCAAAAGTACGAAACGGCTCATAACTCATCAACCGTGAGGCGTAGGCTCAAGTGTCTTATATCGCTGGAATCCTTGGCTCGAGGCGGACCAGATGCATGCCTCGGATTTGCTCGGCACCCTGGGAAAATTTTAGGGTATTTGGGTTTTTTCCAAAAACCTACTTTCGCGAACTAGTCCTAGGTTTTTGGCCCGACCGGAACCAAACCAGTGCGGCAAGATTCTCTGGAGTCTGATTGTCAATAATTATCAAAAAAAAGTGTAAATTTCGCTTCACGGTCCCTAAGGGCCGCCAAAATGTTCGAAGTGGGAGGAGCCCATTTTGCTTAATTGGCTATAACTCGTGAACGGAACGAGATTTTTGCACCAAACTCAGCACACGCATGTACGAGCTCATTCTGTGGTCACGTGAAAAAGGGCGCAGCGACTGGCCACTTGGTGGCGCTATAACTGTTAAAAGGGTGTCAAAATGATGTATTTCTATGGAAAAAACACATGAAATGGCTGAAAGCGGCCATCTTGCTGTCTGATTTGCATACAAGCTCACAAAATCGGGCATGCGCATGCGTCACGTGATCCTGAAGAAGCTTGAAAACTTTCATGGACGTCGGGCCATTGGTGGCGCTTTAACTGTCATAAAGGTGAGAAGGCCTCTGTATTACCCTATGCAAAATGACATTTAAATGACTGAAAAATGGGGGGAAAAGAGCAGAGCTTCACCAAATTAGCTGAGCACATGCGCCATATTATTCTAAAGAAGCGTGCAAACTTTTATGGAGATCGGGCCATCAGTGGGGGTGTCACAGTTTAAAAGGTAAAAAAAAATGCACCACATTTCCATGATAAATGAGCTAAAAGGGCAACAAACGTTCTTTTTCCTCTCCGAGGCACATGTTAGAAGGCTGGATAAAGTTTTTGGAACGCAGCAGCGCAGACGGCAAGCGCCTAGACCATATAGTTTTTTTTTTAGAGGCCTTTTTGTGGCCCTTTTTTAGCCACTTATTAGGGGTTCAAGCACTTCAGTGCTGAACACCTATTGTAATTGTTAATTTTCCCATGATGCAACATTCAGACATAAAACTGATCGGGCAGACCAAACCGTAAGTCGTGGAGACTTGAAACTTTGGGGGCTGATAGTACTCACACCGCCTACAGCGTCACCAAGGCCCGCCCCGATCGGCCTGACGGGGGCGCTACAGCGGGCAAAAGTACGAAACGGCTCATAACTCATCAACCGTGAGGCGTAGGCTCAAGTGTCTTATATCGCTGGAATCCTTGGCTCGAGGCGGACCAGATGCATGCCTCGGATTTGCTCGTCACCCTGGGAAAATTTTAGGGTATTTGGGGTTTTTCCAAAAACCTACTTTCGCGAACTAGTCCTAGGTTTTTGGCCCGACCGGAACCAAACCAGTGCGGCAAGATTCTCTGGAGTCTGATTGTCAATAATTATCAAAAAAAAGTGTAAATTTCGCTTCACGGTCCCTAAGGGCCGCCAAAATGTTCGAAGTGGGAGGAGCCCATTTTGCTTAATTGGCTATAACTCGTGAACGGAACGAGATTTTTGCACCAAACTCAGCACACGCATGTACGAGCTCATTCTGTGGTCACGTGAAAAAGGGCGCAGCGACTGGCCACTTGGTGGCGCTATAACTGTTAAAAGGGTGTCAAAATGATGTATTTCTATGGAAAAAACACATGAAATGGCTGAAAGCGGCCATCTTGCTGTCTGATTTGCATACAAGCTCACAAAATCGGGCATGCGCATGCGTCACGTGATCCTGAAGAAGCTTGAAAACTTTCATGGACGTCGGGCCATTGGTGGCGCTTTAACTGTCATAAAGGTGAGAAGGCCTCTGTATTACCCTATGCAAAATGACATTTAAATGACTGAAAAATGGGGGGAAAAGAGCAGAGCTTCACCAAATTAGCTGAGCACATGCGCCATATTATTCTAAAGAAGCGTGCAAACTTTTATGGAGATCGGGCCATCAGTGGGGGTGTCACAGTTTAAAAGGTAAAAAAAAAATGCACCACATTTCCATGATAAATGAGCTAAAAGGGCAACAAACGTTCTTTTTCCTCTCCGAGGCACATGTTAGAAGGCTGGATAAAGTTTTTGGAACGCAGCAGCGCAGACGGCAAGCGCCTAGACCATATAGTTTTTTTTTTAGAGGCCTTTTTGTGGCCCTTTTTTAGCCACTTATTAGGGGTTCAAGCACTTCAGTGCTGAACACCTATTGTAATTGTTAATTTTCCCATGATGCAACATTCAGACATAAAACTGATCGGGCAGACCAAACCGTAAGTCGTGGAGACTTGAAACTTTGGGGGCTGATAGTACTCACACCGCCTACAGCGTCACCAAGGCCCGCCCCGATCGGCCTGACGGGGGCGCTACAGCGGGCAAAAGTACGAAACGGCTCATAACTCATCAACCGTGAGGCGTAGGCTCAAGTGTCTTATATCGCTGGAATCCTTGGCTCGAGGCCGACCAGATGCATGCCTCGGATTTGCTCGGCACCCTGGGAAAATTTTAGGGTATTTGGGGTTTTTCCAAAAACCTACTTTCGCGAACTAGTCCTAGGTTTTTGGCCCGACCGGAACCAAACCAGTGCGGCAAGATTCTCTGGAGTCTGATTGTCAATAATTATCAAAAAAAAGTGTAAATTTCGCTTCACGGTCCCTAAGGGCCGCCAAAATGTTCGAAGTGGGAGGAGCCCATTTTGCTTAATTGGCTATAACTCGTGAACGGAACGAGATTTTTGCACCAAACTCAGCACACGCATGTACGAGCTCATTCTGTGGTCACGTGAAAAAGGGCGCAGCGACTGGCCACTTGGTGGCGCTATAACTGTTAAAAGGGTGTCAAAATGATGTATTTCTATGGAAAAAACACATGAAATGGCTGAAAGCGGCCATCTTGCTGTCTGATTTGCATACAAGCTCACAAAATCGGGCATGCGCATGCGTCACGTGATCCTGAAGAAGCTTGAAAACTTTCATGGACGTCGGGCCATTGGTGGCGCTTTAACTGTCATAAAGGTGAGAAGGCCTCTGTATTACCCTATGCAAAATGACATTTAAATGACTGAAAAATGGGGGGAAAAGAGCAGAGCTTCACCAAATTAGCTGAGCACATGCGCCATATTATTCTAAAGAAGCGTGCAAACTTTTATGGAGATTGGGCCATCAGTGGGGGTGTCACAGTTTAAAAGGTAAAAAAAAAATGCACCACATTTCCATGATAAATGAGCTAAAAGGGCAACAAACGTTCTTTTTCCTCTCCGAGGCACATGTTAGAAGGCTGGATAAAGTTTTTGGAACGCAGCAGCGCAGACGGCAAGCGCCTAGACCATATAGTTTTTTTTTTAGAGGCCTTTTTGTGGCCCTTTTTTAGCCACTTATTAGGGGTTCAAGCACTTCAGTGCTGAACACCTATTGTAATTGTTAATTTTCCCATGATGCAACATTCAGACATAAAACTGATCGGGCAGACCAAACCGTAAGTCGTGGAGACTTGAAACTTTGGGGGCTGATAGTACTCACACCGCCTACAGCGTCACCAAGGCCCGCCCCGATCGGCCTGACGGGGGCGCTACAGCGGGCAAAAGTACGAAACGGCTCATAACTCATCAACCGTGAGGCGTAGGCTCAAGTGTCTTATATCGCTGGAATCCTTGGCTCGAGGCGGACCAGATGCATGCCTCGGATTTGCTCGTCACCCTGGGAAAATTTTAGGGTATTTGGGGTTTTTCCAAAAACCTACTTTCGCGAACTAGTCCTAGGTTTTTGGCCCGACCGGAACCAAACCAGTGCGGCAAGATTCTCTGGAGTCTGATTGTCAATAATTATCAAAAAAAAGTGTAAATTTCGCTTCACGGTCCCTAAGGGCCGCCAAAATGTTCGAAGTGGGAGGAGCCCATTTTGCTTAATTGGCTATAACTCGTGAACGGAACGAGATTTTTGCACCAAACTCAGCACACGCATGTACGAGCTCATTCTGTGGTCACGTGAAAAAGGGCGCAGCGACTGGCCACTTGGTGGCGCTATAACTGTTAAAAGGGTGTCAAAATGATGTATTTCTATGGAAAAAACACATGAAATGGCTGAAAGCGGCCATCTTGCTGTCTGATTTGCATACAAGCTCACAAAATCGGGCATGCGCATGCGTCACGTGATCCTGAAGAAGCTTGAAAACTTTCATGGACGTCGGGCCATTGGTGGCGCTTTAACTGTCATAAAGGTGAGAAGGCCTCTGTATTACCCTATGCAAAATGACATTTAAATGACTGAAAAATGGGGGGAAAAGAGCAGAGCTTCACCAAATTAGCTGAGCACATGCGCCATATTATTCTAAAGAAGCGTGCAAACTTTTATGGAGATCGGGCCATCAGTGGGGGTGTCACAGTTTAAAAGGTAAAAAAAAAATGCACCACATTTCCATGATAAATGAGCTAAAAGGGCAACAAACGTTCTTTTTCCTCTCCGAGGCACATGTTAGAAGGCTGGATAAAGTTTTTGGAACGCAGCAGCGCAGACGGCAAGCGCCTAGACCATATAGTTTTTTTTTAGAGGCCTTTTTGTGGCCCTTTTTTAGCCACTTATTAGGGGTTCAAGCACTTCAGTGCTGAACACCTATTGTAATTGTTAATTTTCCCATGATGCAACATTCAGACATAAAACTGATCGGGCAGACCAAACCGTAAGTCGTGGAGACTTGAAACTTTGGGGGCTGATAGTACTCACACCGCCTACAGCGTCACCAAGGCCCGCCCCGATCGGCCTGACGGGGGCGCTACAGCGGGCAAAAGTACGAAACGGCTCATAACTCATCAACCGTGAGGCGTAGGCTCAAGTGTCTTATATCGCTGGAATCCTTGGCTCGAGGCGGACCAGATGCATGCCTCGGATTTGCTCGGCACCCTGGGAAAATTTTAGGGTATTTGGGGTTTTTCCAAAAACCTACTTTCGCGAACTAGTCCTAGGTTTTTGGCCCGACCGGAACCAAACCAGTGCGGCAAGATTCTCTGGAGTCTGATTGTCAATAATTATCAAAAAAAAGTGTAAATTTCGCTTCACGGTCCCTAAGGGCCGCCAAAATGTTCGAAGTGGGAGGAGCCCATTTTGCTTAATTGGCTATAACTCGTGAACGGAACGAGATTTTTGCACCAAACTCAGCACACGCATGTACGAGCTCATTCTGTGGTCACGTGAAAAAGGGCGCAGCGACTGGCCACTTGGTGGCGCTATAACTGTTAAAAGGGTGTCAAAATGATGTATTTCTATGGAAAAAACACATGAAATGGCTGAAAGCGGCCATCTTGCTGTCTGATTTGCATACAAGCTCACAAAATCGGGCATGCGCATGCGTCACGTGATCCTGAAGAAGCTTGAAAACTTTCATGGACGTCGGGCCATTGGTGGCGCTTTAACTGTCATAAAGGTGAGAAGGCCTCTGTATTACCCTATGCAAAATGACATTTAAATGACTGAAAAATGGGGGGAAAAGAGCAGAGCTTCACCAAATTAGCTGAGCACATGCGCCATATTATTCTAAAGAAGCGTGCAAACTTTTATGGAGATCGGGCCATCAGTGGGGGTGTCACAGTTTAAAAGGTAAAAAAAAAATGCACCACATTTCCATGATAAATGAGCTAAAAGGGCAACAAACGTTCTTTTTCCTCTCCGAGGCACATGTTAGAAGGCTGGATAAAGTTTTTGGAACGCAGCAGCGCAGACGGCAAGCGCCTAGACCATATAGTTTTTTTTTTAGAGGCCTTTTTGTGGCCCTTTTTTAGCCACTTATTAGGGGTTCAAGCACTTCAGTGCTGAACACCTATTGTAATTGTTAATTTTCCCATGATGCAACATTCAGACATAAAACTGATCGGGCAGACCAAACCGTAAGTCGTGGAGACTTGAAACTTTGGGGGCTGATAGTACTCACACCGCCTACAGCGTCACCAAGGCCCGCCCCGATCGGCCTGACGGGGGCGCTACAGCGGGCAAAAGTACGAAACGGCTCATAACTCATCAACCGTGAGGCGTAGGCTCAAGTGTCTTATATCACTGGAATCCTTGGCTCGAGGCGGACCAGATGCATGCCTCGGATTTGCTCGTCACCCTGGGAAAATTTTAGGGTATTTGGGGTTTTTCCAAAAACCTACTTTCGCGAACTAGTCCTAGGTTTTTGGCCCGACCGGAACCAAACCAGTGGGGCAAGATTCTCTGGAGTCTGATTTTCAATAATTATCAAAAAAAAGTGTAAATTTCGCTTCACGGTCCCTAAGGGCCGCCAAAATGTTCGAAGTGGGAGGAGCCCATTTTGCTTAATTGGCTATAACTCGTGAACGGAACGAGATTTTTGCACCAAACTCAGCACACGCATGTACGAGCTCATTCTGTGGTCACGTGAAAAAGGGCGCAGCGACTGGCCACTTGGTGGCGCTATAACTGTTAAAAGGGTGTCAAAATGATGTATTTCTATGGAAAAAACACATGAAATGGCTGAAAGCGGCCATCTTGCTGTCTGATTTGCATACAAGCTCACAAAATCGGGCATGCGCATGCGTCACGTGATCCTGAAGAAGCTTGAAAACTTTCATGGACGTCGGGCCATTGGTGGCGCTTTAACTGTCATAAAGGTGAGAAGGCCTCTGTATTACCCTATGCAAAATGACATTTAAATGACTGAAAAATGGGGGGAAAAGAGCAGAGCTTCACCAAATTAGCTGAGCACATGCGCCATATTATTCTAAAGAAGCGTGCAAACTTTTATGGAGATCGGGCCATCAGTGGGGGTGTCACAGTTTAAAAGGTAAAAAAAAAATGCACCACATTTCCATGATAAATGAGCTAAAAGGGCAACAAACGTTCTTTTTCCTCTCCGAGGCACATGTTAGAAGGCTGGATAAAGTTTTTGGAACGCAGCAGCGCAGACGGCAAGCGCCTAGACCATATAGTTTTTTTTTTAGAGGCCTTTTTGTGGCCCTTTTTTAGCCACTTATTAGGGGTTCAAGCACTTCAGTGCTGAACACCTATTGTAATTGTTAATTTTCCCATGATGCAACATTCAGACATAAAACTGATCGGGCAGACCAAACCGTAAGTCGTGGAGACTTGAAACTTTGGGGGCTGATAGTACTCACACCGCCTACAGCGTCACCAAGGCCCGCCCCGATCGGCCTGACGGGGGCGCTACAGCGGGCAAAAGTACGAAACGGCTCATAACTCATCAACCGTGAGGCGTAGGCTCAAGTGTCTTATATCGCTGGAATCCTTGGCTCGAGGCGGACCAGATGCATGCCTCGGATTTGCTCGGCACCCTGGGAAAATTTTAGGGTATTTGGGTTTTTTCCAAAAACCTACTTTCGCGAACTAGTCCTAGGTTTTTGGCCCGACCGGAACCAAACCAGTGCGGCAAGATTCTCTGGAGTCTGATTGTCAATAATTATCAAAAAAAAGTGTAAATTTCGCTTCACGGTCCCTAAGGGCCGCCAAAATGTTCGAAGTGGGAGGAGCCCATTTTGCTTAATTGGCTATAACTCGTGAACGGAACGAGATTTTTGCACCAAACTCAGCACACGCATGTACGAGCTCATTCTGTGGTCACGTGAAAAAGGGCGCAGCGACTGGCCACTTGGTGGCGCTATAACTGTTAAAAGGGTGTCAAAATGATGTATTTCTATGGAAAAAACACATGAAATGGCTGAAAGCGGCCATCTTGCTGTCTGATTTGCATACAAGCTCACAAAATCGGGCATGCGCATGCGTCACGTGATCCTGAAGAAGCTTGAAAACTTTCATGGACGTCGGGCCATTGGTGGCGCTTTAACTGTCATAAAGGTGAGAAGGCCTCTGTATTACCCTATGCAAAATGACATTTAAATGACTGAAAAATGGGGGGAAAAGAGCAGAGCTTCACCAAATTAGCTGAGCACATGCGCCATATTATTCTAAAGAAGCGTGCAAACTTTTATGGAGATCGGGCCATCAGTGGGGGTGTCACAGTTTAAAAGGTAAAAAAAAATGCACCACATTTCCATGATAAATGAGCTAAAAGGGCAACAAACGTTCTTTTTCCTCTCCGAGGCACATGTTAGAAGGCTGGATAAAGTTTTTGGAACGCAGCAGCGCAGACGGCAAGCGCCTAGACCATATAGTTTTTTTTTTAGAGGCCTTTTTGTGGCCCTTTTTTAGCCACTTATTAGGGGTTCAAGCACTTCAGTGCTGAACACCTATTGTAATTGTTAATTTTCCCATGATGCAACATTCAGACATAAAACTGATCGGGCAGACCAAACCGTAAGTCGTGGAGACTTGAAACTTTGGGGGCTGATAGTACTCACACCGCCTACAGCGTCACCAAGGCCCGCCCCGATCGGCCTGACGGGGGCGCTACAGCGGGCAAAAGTACGAAACGGCTCATAACTCATCAACCGTGAGGCGTAGGCTCAAGTGTCTTATATCGCTGGAATCCTTGGCTCGAGGCGGACCAGATGCATGCCTCGGATTTGCTCGTCACCCTGGGAAAATTTTAGGGTATTTGGGGTTTTTCCAAAAACCTACTTTCGCGAACTAGTCCTAGGTTTTTGGCCCGACCGGAACCAAACCAGTGCGGCAAGATTCTCTGGAGTCTGATTGTCAATAATTATCAAAAAAAAGTGTAAATTTCGCTTCACGGTCCCTAAGGGCCGCCAAAATGTTCGAAGTGGGAGGAGCCCATTTTGCTTAATTGGCTATAACTCGTGAACGGAACGAGATTTTTGCACCAAACTCAGCACACGCATGTACGAGCTCATTCTGTGGTCACGTGAAAAAGGGCGCAGCGACTGGCCACTTGGTGGCGCTATAACTGTTAAAAGGGTGTCAAAATGATGTATTTCTATGGAAAAAACACATGAAATGGCTGAAAGCGGCCATCTTGCTGTCTGATTTGCATACAAGCTCACAAAATCGGGCATGCGCATGCGTCACGTGATCCTGAAGAAGCTTGAAAACTTTCATGGACGTCGGGCCATTGGTGGCGCTTTAACTGTCATAAAGGTGAGAAGGCCTCTGTATTACCCTATGCAAAATGACATTTAAATGACTGAAAAATGGGGGGAAAAGAGCAGAGCTTCACCAAATTAGCTGAGCACATGCGCCATATTATTCTAAAGAAGCGTGCAAACTTTTATGGAGATCGGGCCATCAGTGGGGGTGTCACAGTTTAAAAGGTAAAAAAAAAATGCACCACATTTCCATGATAAATGAGCTAAAAGGGCAACAAACGTTCTTTTTCCTCTCCGAGGCACATGTTAGAAGGCTGGATAAAGTTTTTGGAACGCAGCAGCGCAGACGGCAAGCGCCTAGACCATATAGTTTTTTTTTTAGAGGCCTTTTTGTGGCCCTTTTTTAGCCACTTATTAGGGGTTCAAGCACTTCAGTGCTGAACACCTATTGTAATTGTTAATTTTCCCATGATGCAACATTCAGACATAAAACTGATCGGGCAGACCAAACCGTAAGTCGTGGAGACTTGAAACTTTGGGGGCTGATAGTACTCACACCGCCTACAGCGTCACCAAGGCCCGCCCCGATCGGCCTGACGGGGGCGCTACAGCGGGCAAAAGTACGAAACGGCTCATAACTCATCAACCGTGAGGCGTAGGCTCAAGTGTCTTATATCGCTGGAATCCTTGGCTCGAGGCCGACCAGATGCATGCCTCGGATTTGCTCGGCACCCTGGGAAAATTTTAGGGTATTTGGGGTTTTTCCAAAAACCTACTTTCGCGAACTAGTCCTAGGTTTTTGGCCCGACCGGAACCAAACCAGTGCGGCAAGATTCTCTGGAGTCTGATTGTCAATAATTATCAAAAAAAAGTGTAAATTTCGCTTCACGGTCCCTAAGGGCCGCCAAAATGTTCGAAGTGGGAGGAGCCCATTTTGCTTAATTGGCTATAACTCGTGAACGGAACGAGATTTTTGCACCAAACTCAGCACACGCATGTACGAGCTCATTCTGTGGTCACGTGAAAAAGGGCGCAGCGACTGGCCACTTGGTGGCGCTATAACTGTTAAAAGGGTGTCAAAATGATGTATTTCTATGGAAAAAACACATGAAATGGCTGAAAGCGGCCATCTTGCTGTCTGATTTGCATACAAGCTCACAAAATCGGGCATGCGCATGCGTCACGTGATCCTGAAGAAGCTTGAAAACTTTCATGGACGTCGGGCCATTGGTGGCGCTTTAACTGTCATAAAGGTGAGAAGGCCTCTGTATTACCCTATGCAAAATGACATTTAAATGACTGAAAAATGGGGGGAAAAGAGCAGAGCTTCACCAAATTAGCTGAGCACATGCGCCATATTATTCTAAAGAAGCGTGCAAACTTTTATGGAGATTGGGCCATCAGTGGGGGTGTCACAGTTTAAAAGGTAAAAAAAAATGCACCACATTTCCATGATAAATGAGCTAAAAGGGCAACAAACGTTCTTTTTCCTCTCCGAGGCACATGTTAGAAGGCTGGATAAAGTTTTTGGAACGCAGCAGCGCAGACGGCAAGCGCCTAGACCATATAGTTTTTTTTTTTAGAGGCCTTTTTGTGGCCCTTTTTTAGCCACTTATTAGGGGTTCAAGCACTTCAGTGCTGAACACCTATTGTAATTGTTAATTTTCCCATGATGCAACATTCAGACATAAAACTGATCGGGCAGACCAAACCGTAAGTCGTGGAGACTTGAAACTTTGGGGGCTGATAGTACTCACACCGCCTACAGCGTCACCAAGGCCCGCCCCGATCGGCCTGACGGGGGCGCTACAGCGGGCAAAAGTACGAAACGGCTCATAACTCATCAACCGTGAGGCGTAGGCTCAAGTGTCTTATATCGCTGGAATCCTTGGCTCGAGGCGGACCAGATGCATGCCTCGGATTTGCTCGTCACCCTGGGAAAATTTTAGGGTATTTGGGGTTTTTCCAAAAACCTACTTTCGCGAACTAGTCCTAGGTTTTTGGCCCGACCGGAACCAAACCAGTGCGGCAAGATTCTCTGGAGTCTGATTGTCAATAATTATCAAAAAAAAGTGTAAATTTCGCTTCACGGTCCCTAAGGGCCGCCAAAATGTTCGAAGTGGGAGGAGCCCATTTTGCTTAATTGGCTATAACTCGTGAACGGAACGAGATTTTTGCACCAAACTCAGCACACGCATGTACGAGCTCATTCTGTGGTCACGTGAAAAAGGGCGCAGCGACTGGCCACTTGGTGGCGCTATAACTGTTAAAAGGGTGTCAAAATGATGTATTTCTATGGAAAAAACACATGAAATGGCTGAAAGCGGCCATCTTGCTGTCTGATTTGCATACAAGCTCACAAAATCGGGCATGCGCATGCGTCACGTGATCCTGAAGAAGCTTGAAAACTTTCATGGACGTCGGGCCATTGGTGGCGCTTTAACTGTCATAAAGGTGAGAAGGCCTCTGTATTACCCTATGCAAAATGACATTTAAATGACTGAAAAATGGGGGGAAAAGAGCAGAGCTTCACCAAATTAGCTGAGCACATGCGCCATATTATTCTAAAGAAGCGTGCAAACTTTTATGGAGATCGGGCCATCAGTGGGGGTGTCACAGTTTAAAAGGTAAAAAAAAAATGCACCACATTTCCATGATAAATGAGCTAAAAGGGCAACAAACGTTCTTTTTCCTCTCCGAGGCACATGTTAGAAGGCTGGATAAAGTTTTTGGAACGCAGCAGCGCAGACGGCAAGCGCCTAGACCATATAGTTTTTTTTTTAGAGGCCTTTTTGTGGCCCTTTTTTAGCCACTTATTAGGGGTTCAAGCACTTCAGTGCTGAACACCTATTGTAATTGTTAATTTTCCCATGATGCAACATTCAGACATAAAACTGATCGGGCAGACCAAACCGTAAGTCGTGGAGACTTGAAACTTTGGGGGCTGATAGTACTCACACCGCCTACAGCGTCACCAAGGCCCGCCCCGATCGGCCTGACGGGGGCGCTACAGCGGGCAAAAGTACGAAACGGCTCATAACTCATCAACCGTGAGGCGTAGGCTCAAGTGTCTTATATCGCTGGAATCCTTGGCTCGAGGCCGACCAGATGCATGCCTCGGATTTGCTCGGCACCCTGGGAAAATTTTAGGGTATTTGGGGTTTTTCCAAAAACCTACTTTCGCGAACTAGTCCTAGGTTTTTGGCCCGACCGGAACCAAACCAGTGCGGCAAGATTCTCTGGAGTCTGATTGTCAATAATTATCAAAAAAAAGTGTAAATTTCGCTTCACGGTCCCTAAGGGCCGCCAAAATGTTCGAAGTGGGAGGAGCCCATTTTGCTTAATTGGCTATAACTCGTGAACGGAACGAGATTTTTGCACCAAACTCAGCACACGCATGTACGAGCTCATTCTGTGGTCACGTGAAAAAGGGCGCAGCGACTGGCCACTTGGTGGCGCTATAACTGTTAAAAGGGTGTCAAAATGATGTATTTCTATGGAAAAAACACATGAAATGGCTGAAAGCGGCCATCTTGCTGTCTGATTTGCATACAAGCTCACAAAATCGGGCATGCGCATGCGTCACGTGATCCTGAAGAAGCTTGAAAACTTTCATGGACGTCGGGCCATTGGTGGCGCTTTAACTGTCATAAAGGTGAGAAGGCCTCTGTATTACCCTATGCAAAATGACATTTAAATGACTGAAAAATGGGGGGAAAAGAGCAGAGCTTCACCAAATTAGCTGAGCACATGCGCCATATTATTCTAAAGAAGCGTGCAAACTTTTATGGAGATCGGGCCATCAGTGGGGGTGTCACAGTTTAAAAGGTAAAAAAAAATGCACCACATTTCCATGATAAATGAGCTAAAAGGGCAACAAACGTTCTTTTTCCTCTCCGAGGCACATGTTAGAAGGCTGGATAAAGTTTTTGGAACGCAGCAGCGCAGACGGCAAGCGCCTAGACCATATAGTTTTTTTTTTAGAGGCCTTTTTGTGGCCCTTTTTTAGCCACTTATTAGGGGTTCAAGCACTTCAGTGCTGAACACCTATTGTAATTGTTAATTTTCCCATGATGCAACATTCAGACATAAAACTGATCGGGCAGACCAAACCGTAAGTCGTGGAGACTTGAAACTTTGGGGGCTGATAGTACTCACACCGCCTACAGCGTCACCAAGGCCCGCCCCGATCGGCCTGACGGGGGCGCTACAGCGGGCAAAAGTACGAAACGGCTCATAACTCATCAACCGTGAGGCGTAGGCTCAAGTGTCTTATATCGCTGGAATCCTTGGCTCGAGGCGGACCAGATGCATGCCTCGGATTTGCTCGTCACCCTGGGAAAATTTTAGGGTATTTGGGGTTTTTCCAAAAACCTACTTTCGCGAACTAGTCCTAGGTTTTTGGCCCGACCGGAACCAAACCAGTGCGGCAAGATTCTCTGGAGTCTGATTGTCAATAATTATCAAAAAAAAGTGTAAATTTCGCTTCACGGTCCCTAAGGGCCGCCAAAATGTTCGAAGTGGGAGGAGCCCATTTTGCTTAATTGGCTATAACTCGTGAACGGAACGAGATTTTTGCACCAAACTCAGCACACGCATGTACGAGCTCATTCTGTGGTCACGTGAAAAAGGGCGCAGCGACTGGCCACTTGGTGGCGCTATAACTGTTAAAAGGGTGTCAAAATGATGTATTTCTATGGAAAAAACACATGAAATGGCTGAAAGCGGCCATCTTGCTGTCTGATTTGCATACAAGCTCACAAAATCGGGCATGCGCATGCGTCACGTGATCCTGAAGAAGCTTGAAAACTTTCATGGACGTCGGGCCATTGGTGGCGCTTTAACTGTCATAAAGGTGAGAAGGCCTCTGTATTACCCTATGCAAAATGACATTTAAATGACTGAAAAATGGGGGGAAAAGAGCAGAGCTTCACCAAATTAGCTGAGCACATGCGCCATATTATTCTAAAGAAGCGTGCAAACTTTTATGGAGATCGGGCCATCAGTGGGGGTGTCACAGTTTAAAAGGTAAAAAAAAAATGCACCACATTTCCATGATAAATGAGCTAAAAGGGCAACAAACGTTCTTTTTCCTCTCCGAGGCACATGTTAGAAGGCTGGATAAAGTTTTTGGAACGCAGCAGCGCAGACGGCAAGCGCCTAGACCATATAGTTTTTTTTTTAGAGGCCTTTTTGTGGCCCTTTTTTAGCCACTTATTAGGGGTTCAAGCACTTCAGTGCTGAACACCTATTGTAATTGTTAATTTTCCCATGATGCAACATTCAGACATAAAACTGATCGGGCAGACCAAACCGTAAGTCGTGGAGACTTGAAACTTTGGGGGCTGATAGTACTCACACCGCCTACAGCGTCACCAAGGCCCGCCCCGATCGGCCTGACGGGGGCGCTACAGCGGGCAAAAGTACGAAACGGCTCATAACTCATCAACCGTGAGGCGTAGGCTCAAGTGTCTTATATCGCTGGAATCCTTGGCTCGAGGCCGACCAGATGCATGCCTCGGATTTGCTCGGCACCCTGGGAAAATTTTAGGGTATTTGGGGTTTTTCCAAAAACCTACTTTCGCGAACTAGTCCTAGGTTTTTGGCCCGACCGGAACCAAACCAGTGCGGCAAGATTCTCTGGAGTCTGATTGTCAATAATTATCAAAAAAAAGTGTAAATTTCGCTTCACGGTCCCTAAGGGCCGCCAAAATGTTCGAAGTGGGAGGAGCCCATTTTGCTTAATTGGCTATAACTCGTGAACGGAACGAGATTTTTGCACCAAACTCAGCACACGCATGTACGAGCTCATTCTGTGGTCACGTGAAAAAGGGCGCAGCGACTGGCCACTTGGTGGCGCTATAACTGTTAAAAGGGTGTCAAAATGATGTATTTCTATGGAAAAAACACATGAAATGGCTGAAAGCGGCCATCTTGCTGTCTGATTTGCATACAAGCTCACAAAATCGGGCATGCGCATGCGTCACGTGATCCTGAAGAAGCTTGAAAACTTTCATGGACGTCGGGCCATTGGTGGCGCTTTAACTGTCATAAAGGTGAGAAGGCCTCTGTATTACCCTATGCAAAATGACATTTAAATGACTGAAAAATGGGGGGAAAAGAGCAGAGCTTCACCAAATTAGCTGAGCACATGCGCCATATTATTCTAAAGAAGCGTGCAAACTTTTATGGAGATTGGGCCATCAGTGGGGGTGTCACAGTTTAAAAGGTAAAAAAAAAATGCACCACATTTCCATGATAAATGAGCTAAAAGGGCAACAAACGTTCTTTTTCCTCTCCGAGGCACATGTTAGAAGGCTGGATAAAGTTTTTGGAACGCAGCAGCGCAGACGGCAAGCGCCTAGACCATATAGTTTTTTTTTTTAGAGGCCTTTTTGTGGCCCTTTTTTAGCCACTTATTAGGGGTTCAAGCACTTCAGTGCTGAACACCTATTGTAATTGTTAATTTTCCCATGATGCAACATTCAGACATAAAACTGATCGGGCAGACCAAACCGTAAGTCGTGGAGACTTGAAACTTTGGGGGCTGATAGTACTCACACCGCCTACAGCGTCACCAAGGCCCGCCCCGATCGGCCTGACGGGGGCGCTACAGCGGGCAAAAGTACGAAACGGCTCATAACTCATCAACCGTGAGGCGTAGGCTCAAGTGTCTTATATCGCTGGAATCCTTGGCTCGAGGCGGACCAGATGCATGCCTCGGATTTGCTCGTCACCCTGGGAAAATTTTAGGGTATTTGGGGTTTTTCCAAAAACCTACTTTCGCGAACTAGTCCTAGGTTTTTGGCCCGACCGGAACCAAACCAGTGCGGCAAGATTCTCTGGAGTCTGATTGTCAATAATTATCAAAAAAAAGTGTAAATTTCGCTTCACGGTCCCTAAGGGCCGCCAAAATGTTCGAAGTGGGAGGAGCCCATTTTGCTTAATTGGCTATAACTCGTGAACGGAACGAGATTTTTGCACCAAACTCAGCACACGCATGTACGAGCTCATTCTGTGGTCACGTGAAAAAGGGCGCAGCGACTGGCCACTTGGTGGCGCTATAACTGTTAAAAGGGTGTCAAAATGATGTATTTCTATGGAAAAAACACATGAAATGGCTGAAAGCGGCCATCTTGCTGTCTGATTTGCATACAAGCTCACAAAATCGGGCATGCGCATGCGTCACGTGATCCTGAAGAAGCTTGAAAACTTTCATGGACGTCGGGCCATTGGTGGCGCTTTAACTGTCATAAAGGTGAGAAGGCCTCTGTATTACCCTATGCAAAATGACATTTAAATGACTGAAAAATGGGGGGAAAAGAGCAGAGCTTCACCAAATTAGCTGAGCACATGCGCCATATTATTCTAAAGAAGCGTGCAAACTTTTATGGAGATCGGGCCATCAGTGGGGGTGTCACAGTTTAAAAGGTAAAAAAAAAATGCACCACATTTCCATGATAAATGAGCTAAAAGGGCAACAAACGTTCTTTTTCCTCTCCGAGGCACATGTTAGAAGGCTGGATAAAGTTTTTGGAACGCAGCAGCGCAGACGGCAAGCGCCTAGACCATATAGTTTTTTTTTTAGAGGCCTTTTTGTGGCCCTTTTTTAGCCACTTATTAGGGGTTCAAGCACTTCAGTGCTGAACACCTATTGTAATTGTTAATTTTCCCATGATGCAACATTCAGACATAAAACTGATCGGGCAGACCAAACCGTAAGTCGTGGAGACTTGAAACTTTGGGGGCTGATAGTACTCACACCGCCTACAGCGTCACCAAGGCCCGCCCCGATCGGCCTGACGGGGGCGCTACAGCGGGCAAAAGTACGAAACGGCTCATAACTCATCAACCGTGAGGCGTAGGCTCAAGTGTCTTATATCGCTGGAATCCTTGGCTCGAGGCCGACCAGATGCATGCCTCGGATTTGCTCGGCACCCTGGGAAAATTTTAGGGTATTTGGGGTTTTTCCAAAAACCTACTTTCGCGAACTAGTCCTAGGTTTTTGGCCCGACCGGAACCAAACCAGTGCGGCAAGATTCTCTGGAGTCTGATTGTCAATAATTATCAAAAAAAAGTGTAAATTTCGCTTCACGGTCCCTAAGGGCCGCCAAAATGTTCGAAGTGGGAGGAGCCCATTTTGCTTAATTGGCTATAACTCGTGAACGGAACGAGATTTTTGCACCAAACTCAGCACACGCATGTACGAGCTCATTCTGTGGTCACGTGAAAAAGGGCGCAGCGACTGGCCACTTGGTGGCGCTATAACTGTTAAAAGGGTGTCAAAATGATGTATTTCTATGGAAAAAACACATGAAATGGCTGAAAGCGGCCATCTTGCTGTCTGATTTGCATACAAGCTCACAAAATCGGGCATGCGCATGCGTCACGTGATCCTGAAGAAGCTTGAAAACTTTCATGGACGTCGGGCCATTGGTGGCGCTTTAACTGTCATAAAGGTGAGAAGGCCTCTGTATTACCCTATGCAAAATGACATTTAAATGACTGAAAAATGGGGGGAAAAGAGCAGAGCTTCACCAAATTAGCTGAGCACATGCGCCATATTATTCTAAAGAAGCGTGCAAACTTTTATGGAGATTGGGCCATCAGTGGGGGTGTCACAGTTTAAAAGGTAAAAAAAAAATGCACCACATTTCCATGATAAATGAGCTAAAAGGGCAACAAACGTTCTTTTTCCTCTCCGAGGCACATGTTAGAAGGCTGGATAAAGTTTTTGGAACGCAGCAGCGCAGACGGCAAGCGCCTAGACCATATAGTTTTTTTTTTAGAGGCCTTTTTGTGGCCCTTTTTTAGCCACTTATTAGGGGTTCAAGCACTTCAGTGCTGAACACCTATTGTAATTGTTAATTTTCCCATGATGCAACATTCAGACATAAAACTGATCGGGCAGACCAAACCGTAAGTCGTGGAGACTTGAAACTTTGGGGGCTGATAGTACTCACACCGCCTACAGCGTCACCAAGGCCCGCCCCGATCGGCCTGACGGGGGCGCTACAGCGGGCAAAAGTACGAAACGGCTCATAACTCATCAACCGTGAGGCGTAGGCTCAAGTGTCTTATATCGCTGGAATCCTTGGCTCGAGGCGGACCAGATGCATGCCTCGGATTTGCTCGTCACCCTGGGAAAATTTTAGGGTATTTGGGGTTTTTCCAAAAACCTACTTTCGCGAACTAGTCCTAGGTTTTTGGCCCGACCGGAACCAAACCAGTGCGGCAAGATTCTCTGGAGTCTGATTGTCAATAATTATCAAAAAAAAGTGTAAATTTCGCTTCACGGTCCCTAAGGGCCGCCAAAATGTTCGAAGTGGGAGGAGCCCATTTTGCTTAATTGGCTATAACTCGTGAACGGAACGAGATTTTTGCACCAAACTCAGCACACGCATGTACGAGCTCATTCTGTGGTCACGTGAAAAAGGGCGCAGCGACTGGCCACTTGGTGGCGCTATAACTGTTAAAAGGGTGTCAAAATGATGTATTTCTATGGAAAAAACACATGAAATGGCTGAAAGCGGCCATCTTGCTGTCTGATTTGCATACAAGCTCACAAAATCGGGCATGCGCATGCGTCACGTGATCCTGAAGAAGCTTGAAAACTTTCATGGACGTCGGGCCATTGGTGGCGCTTTAACTGTCATAAAGGTGAGAAGGCCTCTGTATTACCCTATGCAAAATGACATTTAAATGACTGAAAAATGGGGGGAAAAGAGCAGAGCTTCACCAAATTAGCTGAGCACATGCGCCATATTATTCTAAAGAAGCGTGCAAACTTTTATGGAGATCGGGCCATCAGTGGGGGTGTCACAGTTTAAAAGGTAAAAAAAAAATGCACCACATTTCCATGATAAATGAGCTAAAAGGGCAACAAACGTTCTTTTTCCTCTCCGAGGCACATGTTAGAAGGCTGGATAAAGTTTTTGGAACGCAGCAGCGCAGACGGCAAGCGCCTAGACCATATAGTTTTTTTTTAGAGGCCTTTTTGTGGCCCTTTTTTAGCCACTTATTAGGGGTTCAAGCACTTCAGTGCTGAACACCTATTGTAATTGTTAATTTTCCCATGATGCAACATTCAGACATAAAACTGATCGGGCAGACCAAACCGTAAGTCGTGGAGACTTGAAACTTTGGGGGCTGATAGTACTCACACCGCCTACAGCGTCACCAAGGCCCGCCCCGATCGGCCTGACGGGGGCGCTACAGCGGGCAAAAGTACGAAACGGCTCATAACTCATCAACCGTGAGGCGTAGGCTCAAGTGTCTTATATCGCTGGAATCCTTGGCTCGAGGCGGACCAGATGCATGCCTCGGATTTGCTCGGCACCCTGGGAAAATTTTAGGGTATTTGGGGTTTTTCCAAAAACCTACTTTCGCGAACTAGTCCTAGGTTTTTGGCCCGACCGGAACCAAACCAGTGCGGCAAGATTCTCTGGAGTCTGATTGTCAATAATTATCAAAAAAAAGTGTAAATTTCGCTTCACGGTCCCTAAGGGCCGCCAAAATGTTCGAAGTGGGAGGAGCCCATTTTGCTTAATTGGCTATAACTCGTGAACGGAACGAGATTTTTGCACCAAACTCAGCACACGCATGTACGAGCTCATTCTGTGGTCACGTGAAAAAGGGCGCAGCGACTGGCCACTTGGTGGCGCTATAACTGTTAAAAGGGTGTCAAAATGATGTATTTCTATGGAAAA
Organism: Scardinius erythrophthalmus; assembly: GCF_964197995.2. NCBI lineage: Eukaryota > Metazoa > Chordata > Actinopteri > Cypriniformes > Leuciscidae > Scardinius > Scardinius erythrophthalmus. The sequence goes on from NC_138231.1 coordinate 16,036,897, forward strand.
AACACATGAAATGGCTGAAAGCGGCCATCTTGCTGTCTGATTTGCATACAAGCTCACAAAATCGGGCATGCGCATGCGTCACGTGATCCTGAAGAAGCTTGAAAACTTTCATGGACGTCGGGCCATTGGTGGCGCTTTAACTGTCATAAAGGTGAGAAGGCCTCTGTATTACCCTATGCAAAATGACATTTAAATGACTGAAAAATGGGGGGAAAAGAGCAGAGCTTCACCAAATTAGCTGAGCACATGCGCCATATTATTCTAAAGAAGCGTGCAAACTTTTATGGAGATTGGGCCATCAGTGGGGGTGTCACAGTTTAAAAGGTAAAAAAAAAATGCACCACATTTCCATGATAAATGAGCTAAAAGGGCAACAAACGTTCTTTTTCCTCTCCGAGGCACATGTTAGAAGGCTGGATAAAGTTTTTGGAACGCAGCAGCGCAGACGGCAAGCGCCTAGACCATATAGTTTTTTTTTTAGAGGCCTTTTTGTGGCCCTTTTTTAGCCACTTATTAGGGGTTCAAGCACTTCAGTGCTGAACACCTATTGTAATTGTTAATTTTCCCATGATGCAACATTCAGACATAAAACTGATCGGGCAGACCAAACCGTAAGTCGTGGAGACTTGAAACTTTGGGGGCTGATAGTACTCACACCGCCTACAGCGTCACCAAGGCCCGCCCCGATCGGCCTGACGGGGGCGCTACAGCGGGCAAAAGTACGAAACGGCTCATAACTCATCAACCGTGAGGCGTAGGCTCAAGTGTCTTATATCGCTGGAATCCTTGGCTCGAGGCGGACCAGATGCATGCCTCGGATTTGCTCGGCACCCTGGGAAAATTTTAGGGTATTTGGGGTTTTTCCAAAAACCTACTTTCGCGAACTAGTCCTAGGTTTTTGGCCCGACCGGAACCAAACCAGTGCGGCAAGATTCTCTGGAGTCTGATTGTCAATAATTATCAAAAAAAAGTGTAAATTTCGCTTCACGGTCCCTAAGGGCCGCCAAAATGTTCGAAGTGGGAGGAGCCCATTTTGCTTAATTGGCTATAACTCGTGAACGGAACGAGATTTTTGCACCAAACTCAGCACACGCATGTACGAGCTCATTCTGTGGTCACGTGAAAAAGGGCGCAGCGACTGGCCACTTGGTGGCGCTATAACTGTTAAAAGGGTGTCAAAATGATGTATTTCTATGGAAAAAACACATGAAATGGCTGAAAGCGGCCATCTTGCTGTCTGATTTGCATACAAGCTCACAAAATCGGGCATGCGCATGCGTCACGTGATCCTGAAGAAGCTTGAAAACTTTCATGGACGTCGGGCCATTGGTGGCGCTTTAACTGTCATAAAGGTGAGAAGGCCTCTGTATTACCCTATGCAAAATGACATTTAAATGACTGAAAAATGGGGGGAAAAGAGCAGAGCTTCACCAAATTAGCTGAGCACATGCGCCATATTATTCTAAAGAAGCGTGCAAACTTTTATGGAGATCGGGCCATCAGTGGGGGTGTCACAGTTTAAAAGGTAAAAAAAAAATGCACCACATTTCCATGATAAATGAGCTAAAAGGGCAACAAACGTTCTTTTTCCTCTCCGAGGCACATGTTAGAAGGCTGGATAAAGTTTTTGGAACGCAGCAGCGCAGACGGCAAGCGCCTAGACCATATAGTTTTTTTTTTAGAGGCCTTTTTGTGGCCCTTTTTTAGCCACTTATTAGGGGTTCAAGCACTTCAGTGCTGAACACCTATTGTAATTGTTAATTTTCCCATGATGCAACATTCAGACATAAAACTGATCGGGCAGACCAAACCGTAAGTCGTGGAGACTTGAAACTTTGGGGGCTGATAGTACTCACACCGCCTACAGCGTCACCAAGGCCCGCCCCGATCGGCCTGACGGGGGCGCTACAGCGGGCAAAAGTACGAAACGGCTCATAACTCATCAACCGTGAGGCGTAGGCTCAAGTGTCTTATATCGCTGGAATCCTTGGCTCGAGGCGGACCAGATGCATGCCTCGGATTTGCTCGGCACCCGGGAAAATTTTAGGGTATTTGGGGTTTTTCCAAAAACCTACTTTCGCGAACTAGTCCTAGGTTTTTGGCCCGACCGGAACCAAACCAGTGCGGCAAGATTCTCTGGAGTCTGATTGTCAATAATTATCAAAAAAAAGTGTAAATTTCGCTTCACGGTCCCTAAGGGCCGCCAAAATGTTCGAAGTGGGAGGAGCCCATTTTGCTTAATTGGCTATAACTCGTGAACGGAACGAGATTTTTGCACCAAACTCAGCACACGCATGTACGAGCTCATTCTGTGGTCACGTGAAAAAGGGCGCAGCGACTGGCCACTTGGTGGCGCTATAACTGTTAAAAGGGTGTCAAAATGATGTATTTCTATGGAAAAAACACATGAAATGGCTGAAAGCGGCCATCTTGCTGTCTGATTTGCATACAAGCTCACAAAATCGGGCATGCGCATGCGTCACGTGATCCTGAAGAAGCTTGAAAACTTTCATGGACGTCGGGCCATTGGTGGCGCTTTAACTGTCATAAAGGTGAGAAGGCCTCTGTATTACCCTATGCAAAATGACATTTAAATGACTGAAAAATGGGGGGAAAAGAGCAGAGCTTCACCAAATTAGCTGAGCACATGCGCCATATTATTCTAAAGAAGCGTGCAAACTTTTATGGAGATCGGGCCATCAGTGGGGGTGTCACAGTTTAAAAGGTAAAAAAAAATGCACCACATTTCCATGATAAATGAGCTAAAAGGGCAACAAACGTTCTTTTTCCTCTCCGAGGCACATGTTAGAAGGCTGGATAAAGTTTTTGGAACGCAGCAGCGCAGACGGCAAGCGCCTAGACCATATAGTTTTTTTTTTAGAGGCCTTTTTGTGGCCCTTTTTTAGCCACTTATTAGGGGTTCAAGCACTTCAGTGCTGAACACCTATTGTAATTGTTAATTTTCCCATGATGCAACATTCAGACATAAAACTGATCGGGCAGACCAAACCGTAAGTCGTGGAGACTTGAAACTTTGGGGGCTGATAGTACTCACACCGCCTACAGCGTCACCAAGGCCCGCCCCGATCGGCCTGACGGGGGCGCTACAGCGGGCAAAAGTACGAAACGGCTCATAACTCATCAACCGTGAGGCGTAGGCTCAAGTGTCTTATATCGCTGGAATCCTTGGCTCGAGGCGGACCAGATGCATGCCTCGGATTTGCTCGTCACCCTGGGAAAATTTTAGGGTATTTGGGGTTTTTCCAAAAACCTACTTTCGCGAACTAGTCCTAGGTTTTTGGCCCGACCGGAACCAAACCAGTGCGGCAAGATTCTCTGGAGTCTGATTGTCAATAATTATCAAAAAAAAGTGTAAATTTCGCTTCACGGTCCCTAAGGGCCGCCAAAATGTTCGAAGTGGGAGGAGCCCATTTTGCTTAATTGGCTATAACTCGTGAACGGAACGAGATTTTTGCACCAAACTCAGCACACGCATGTACGAGCTCATTCTGTGGTCACGTGAAAAAGGGCGCAGCGACTGGCCACTTGGTGGCGCTATAACTGTTAAAAGGGTGTCAAAATGATGTATTTCTATGGAAAAAACACATGAAATGGCTGAAAGCGGCCATCTTGCTGTCTGATTTGCATACAAGCTCACAAAATCGGGCATGCGCATGCGTCACGTGATCCTGAAGAAGCTTGAAAACTTTCATGGACGTCGGGCCATTGGTGGCGCTTTAACTGTCATAAAGGTGAGAAGGCCTCTGTATTACCCTATGCAAAATGACATTTAAATGACTGAAAAATGGGGGGAAAAGAGCAGAGCTTCACCAAATTAGCTGAGCACATGCGCCATATTATTCTAAAGAAGCGTGCAAACTTTTATGGAGATCGGGCCATCAGTGGGGGTGTCACAGTTTAAAAGGTAAAAAAAAATGCACCACATTTCCATGATAAATGAGCTAAAAGGGCAACAAACGTTCTTTTTCCTCTCCGAGGCACATGTTAGAAGGCTGGATAAAGTTTTTGGAACGCAGCAGCGCAGACGGCAAGCGCCTAGACCATATAGTTTTTTTTTTAGAGGCCTTTTTGTGGCCCTTTTTTAGCCACTTATTAGGGGTTCAAGCACTTCAGTGCTGAACACCTATTGTAATTGTTAATTTTCCCATGATGCAACATTCAGACATAAAACTGATCGGGCAGACCAAACCGTAAGTCGTGGAGACTTGAAACTTTGGGGGCTGATAGTACTCACACCGCCTACAGCGTCACCAAGGCCCGCCCCGATCGGCCTGACGGGGGCGCTACAGCGGGCAAAAGTACGAAACGGCTCATAACTCATCAACCGTGAGGCGTAGGCTCAAGTGTCTTATATCGCTGGAATCCTTGGCTCGAGGCGGACCAGATGCATGCCTCGGATTTGCTCGTCACCCTGGGAAAATTTTAGGGTATTTGGGGTTTTTCCAAAAACCTACTTTCGCGAACTAGTCCTAGGTTTTTGGCCCGACCGGAACCAAACCAGTGCGGCAAGATTCTCTGGAGTCTGATTGTCAATAATTATCAAAAAAAAGTGTAAATTTCGCTTCACGGTCCCTAAGGGCCGCCAAAATGTTCGAAGTGGGAGGAGCCCATTTTGCTTAATTGGCTATAACTCGTGAACGGAACGAGATTTTTGCACCAAACTCAGCACACGCATGTACGAGCTCATTCTGTGGTCACGTGAAAAAGGGCGCAGCGACTGGCCACTTGGTGGCGCTATAACTGTTAAAAGGGTGTCAAAATGATGTATTTCTATGGAAAAAACACATGAAATGGCTGAAAGCGGCCATCTTGCTGTCTGATTTGCATACAAGCTCACAAAATCGGGCATGCGCATGCGTCACGTGATCCTGAAGAAGCTTGAAAACTTTCATGGACGTCGGGCCATTGGTGGCGCTTTAACTGTCATAAAGGTGAGAAGGCCTCTGTATTACCCTATGCAAAATGACATTTAAATGACTGAAAAATGGGGGGAAAAGAGCAGAGCTTCACCAAATTAGCTGAGCACATGCGCCATATTATTCTAAAGAAGCGTGCAAACTTTTATGGAGATCGGGCCATCAGTGGGGGTGTCACAGTTTAAAAGGTAAAAAAAAAATGCACCACATTTCCATGATAAATGAGCTAAAAGGGCAACAAACGTTCTTTTTCCTCTCCGAGGCACATGTTAGAAGGCTGGATAAAGTTTTTGGAACGCAGCAGCGCAGACGGCAAGCGCCTAGACCATATAGTTTTTTTTTTAGAGGCCTTTTTGTGGCCCTTTTTTAGCCACTTATTAGGGGTTCAAGCACTTCAGTGCTGAACACCTATTGTAATTGTTAATTTTCCCATGATGCAACATTCAGACATAAAACTGATCGGGCAGACCAAACCGTAAGTCGTGGAGACTTGAAACTTTGGGGGCTGATAGTACTCACACCGCCTACAGCGTCACCAAGGCCCGCCCCGATCGGCCTGACGGGGGCGCTACAGCGGGCAAAAGTACGAAACGGCTCATAACTCATCAACCGTGAGGCGTAGGCTCAAGTGTCTTATATCGCTGGAATCCTTGGCTTGAGGCCGACCAGATGCATGCCTCAGATTTGCTTGCCCTTCAGGCGCCAATTTTGAGTAAATTGAGGTTTTTTGAAAAACCTACTTTTGCGAATTACTCCTAGATTTTTTGCCCGATCGAAACCAAACCAATGCAGAAATATTCTCTGGACAGAGACTATCAATAATCATCAAAAAAATTCTTAATTTAAATTCACGGTCGCTAAGGGAAATCAAAATGTTTGATGGCACCAGGGCCACTTTTACTAAAACAATTATAACTCGTGAATGGAAAGAGATATTTTCGCTAATCTTGGGAAACGTGTTTATGAGCTCAATCTGAGATTACTTGAAAAAAATCGCGACGATTGGCCACTTGGTGGCGCTACAACATGGAAAAAAATTTATGCAAATGGCTATAAACGCACCCAACCGTTAGTCCTTTGAAATCCTCAATCCTTCCCGAGTCCAACAATACCAAATATGCCAGGTTTCTCCTTATAGTTTGTGTATCATTGTCATTAAGCACTTAAAAAAACTTGCAATTATCTTCGAAACCGATAGTCCAAATTTCTTGAAATTTGAAAACATAGATCAATAGCTAAACAATAACGCCCAAATGTCACAATTAAGATAGGAACTGACAAAAATAAATAAACAAATAAAAATTTTAAATCATTGTCACCCATGGATCATTTTTATTCTCTCATAAACAGAACTGTCTAAACTTCAAAACAAAATGAGATATTTACAACAAATTTGACAGACATGCATGGGCACACTTTGAGGACACTTGAAGTGGTGGAGATCAGGCAAGATGTGGTGCTATAACTGTCAAAAAAACTTTCCTCAGTAAATTGCCTGTATTGGCTGTAAATGGTATTTTCCATCAATGTTATAAGTTTATTTGTTTATTTGGATCCCCATTAGCCTCTTTCTAGGCAGTGGCTACTCTTCCTGGGGTCCCAAAAAGTAAATCATACACAACTACATTTAACCCCCTGAGGTCGACGGTATCGCCGGCGATACCAGCTCGCTTTTTTTTATCAGTGTAAAAGAAACTCATGAATACTCTGTTGACTTTGATTTTCCATAGGAGTTCCATACATCAATCGATTCTGTTAAATGTGTATTATTTTTGTGTATACTCACAATAAAAACATAGTGTTGTGCTTTTCGACAAATAAAGAAAAATTAACACGAAGCGAGTTCTGCCTTCTCTCTGTCCGTGTAGTCCATTCTGAAACGCGTCCGAAAATGAACCATAACTCAGTGAATACTTCTCACACATACAAGTGATATATGTCTTTATGAAGCTTGAAATCTCTTCTTTTAAATGAAGTAATTTATATAAAAAACAAATATTCTCATCTTGTGAAATCTGTATTAAAAGAGAGCGATTCCAGTCGACCTAATTAGAGCTAATTCAAATGTAATGTGACTCCGCCCACGGAGAGCGTGCGCTATTCAAACGCAAATGGCTGAGGTAATCCGCGCAATCCTGTGAACGCCCCCATCAGCTCGAGAAAACCAAAACACAAGTTTATTCAGAACATTACTTGCTTACACCGTCTTGCAGCGCTGTGAGGAATAATGAGGAATACGAGGAATATGAGCTGAGGAATACTAGTAAGTTTTTCCTTCTCGGGTTTCTGTTTATTGACGAATGAACGGCATGCGCTCTGTTTTTTCTCCATTATGGACGCGAGCTCTAAAAAAAAAAACACTAAAAGACTTTCAAACTTTCACAGAGACCTCAAAACAGAAAGTACAAATCCTTTCTTTAAAACGAATTTCGTTTTGTATCAATTGTATCTTAATTTTAATAATTTTTTTCATTAACAACTTTCCTGGATTTAAAGTAAATAAGCCTATCGTCAACGAATGATGATGTTTTAGCAAACTGTATTGCTATACTGAGATGAGTAAAAATCGACTGAAATATGTTGAAATAAAATGTTGGCTATTTGTATAAGCAACGTAAACTGCAAATTAACATTTATATGCCCTAATATTTCATGAAAACAACTTTACAGTCAGGCGAAATATGAAAGACAACATTTTGTTTAGTAGATTTGGGTACAGTTTTTACTGTAGAATATACTGCCTCGTCAAATAAGCTTTTGTTTAGCAATTTCTATATATAAAATAGCCTAATATTTTTGTCAAAAATAAAGTCATCAACTAAGATGTTAGCTGTTCCAATGTTGGCTATATTCAAAGTAATGAATACATAGATAAAATGTAGGCCTATAATCTTTCTCTTTTTTTACAAAGAAAGAGTACACTTGAAATATTGTTGAAATTGTAATTATTGTTGTAATTGTAACCTTTTTAATAAAATAGCACAACATATGTACAAGATAGATGTAAGCAAAATCTTAAATGGTCAATATAAGTCTTCTTCTAAATATCTTTTGTCCAAGCATTGTGGCTCAGCCAGTTTCACACCTGTGTGAATGGCTCATCATTATGCAGAGTGGGTGGTAATTCAGGTGAAAACCACTCCTTGTTCACGCCCCCTCGCATATTGGCTTTCCAAGCAAAACCTGTTTTACATCAATTTAAATCAATGTATGGTTTTATTTGAACGATAAAGCAAGACTATTTTCACATAATTTTGAAGAAAAAACTATAGGCGACGACATCCATTGGTCAAAAGTCTTATTGACACATATTTACTATGTGTTTTGTGGCCTTATTTCAGAAATTTTAGTTTTTAGTTTTTTCAATATCCACGCATAAACATTATTCTCTCAAAAATTAAAACATGTACATACACGTGGCTCACATATTATGGTAGCCCTGTTTGTGCTTTATAGAGTGAATTTACACCTTTGCCATTAATATGTTTATAAGCAACTGAAAAAAGCACAAATGTAAGAGCATGTCAGAACATCTCAAGGGCCCAGAAAACCGCTCAGACTCCAGAGGGTTAATCAACAACAATAAAAAGTCAAGTCAATGAAACGCACTAACCCATCATCCATTCCAAATATCAAAATCAACAATTTAATATATTTTGCCATTAAATATTCCTTTGAATATTTTTTTAAAACTAATTTTTCTTGTAAAAATGTGTGATATCAATAGTAAATGATTCCATATTTTCATTCCTCTATACATTACTGTCCGTTGGTTTCCAGTGGTTTTCGAAACAGGAAATAAAAAACATTCCTTTTATTCATGCCTGGTGTAAAAAAATATGACTAGTACTATTATACAAAAGTTGAGAGTACAGCGCATTAGGAACTCTAGACACAGAAATATTTCTTATAAAATAAAGCAGAGAGACAATCCTTCACCAGTTCATTCTCAGTATATTAGCTCTTCTATAACAGTTTAAATTCAGTCCTGTCGCTCTGTTCTGGGCAAATTTATTTTTTCAATTACATCCATTTTTTTTTATTTACTTGATGCACTGGTAAAAACCACTGGGCAAAAACACGCGATTCGTCCAATCACTGATTGTGCTGCAGTGACTGCCACCCCTGAGAGCCAACAGTAGCGGCATATTCTTAAGGCCCGCCCACTGTTCGCGCAGGCGCTGCTGCTGTCAGCATGATGAGAGAACAGAATAGATCAGATGAGACAGCAGCACGGAAACTTTCTTCAGAAACTCCTTGTACTAAATGATCATCATAATCTATCGGGAACTGTGATTGTGTGCACTTGGAAACTTTGGATACATCAACTTGTCGTCAGAGAAAGGTGTAAAAGGTGAAATCGGAGTAAAGATTTATAGTGTGATAATCTTTATTGAACAATCTTCTTTAATTGAATATGTGATGCAGTCTCGTTTTGGTGAGTGACTTTTTTTTGTCATATGTTATCTTATGACAGATATCTATTTCAGAAATGATTTGATATGAGCTGAGTTGACTAGGCCGCAGTCACAGCGCGAGCTGAACTAGTTAGCCGTGTGCTAAAGCTACCGCGTGTAGCTAACATCTTTGTATCATGAGTTGTGACAGTGACTGTTTTATGAGTGTCGAATCGATGTGTTAAATAAATTTGGATTAATGTGTCATTTGAGCTGTGCATGTCATTTGTTACTGAAATGTTGAGTCAGAAATTAATTATTGTACGTTTGCCTTGTGTTTTCCAAGGCTGCGTTTTCTTGTTCTCTATTTTTTTTCCCTATGTGAACGTGATCGGCAAGTGTATCCTGTTTTGTGCCATAAATAATCCTGTGAAGGTGAATCGCCTGCCTAGTGGATGCAATTACATGCACAAATGCTAACCAGTGCCCATGGACCTGTTTCCCATTTGAACTGTAATTTGAAACCATCAACTGGTAGGATAACTACAATTTTCTTTTGTTTGTTTTTGTTTTTTATATTTATGTGTTGCTATATAAATAAGTGTTACGATGTGTATAGCATGCACAAAAATCAAGGACATTTTTTGTAACGAATGTAGCGAAAACTAAACAGCGTCTCTGCGCATTGAAAGGCTGTCACTCAGTGCACAATCACATTGTTACAGCAACGGATTGTCTTTGAGTCATTAAACCGTACATGTACAAACATGTTCAAAAACACTGATTCGTTAAAAAGATAGATGTGATGAAACTAGGTGGTAATTATTTTTAACTTTAAGCTCCACTTTCGAACTTCACCTAATTTAATCGAAGCTTTTAGGCTGTTGAATCATTAAAAAGAAACAAGTCGGTGATGTCTGTTTTCATTTACTAACTCTCTATTGTTCTTATTTGTCACTCATCTTTCTGAAACAAACTACAAAGAGAACTTTTTAATTTATCAATATAATTTTCTCTTTGAATCAGAACAAAATTGTCAATTATTTGCTCTCCTGTTGCACCATTTCCTCCCTCCAGTAGATGATCCTTGCTTCTGATTTAATTATGCCCTACCGAATACTATATCTAGGTGTAGCACATCAAGTCAAGTTGCGCACTACATGCTACACAGTGTTGTGTAGGGCTGGGTTTCGATTCAAATTTCAAGAATCGATTCGATTCCGATTCTCAAGATCTTGAATCGATTATCATTATTCGATCCGATCTGATCCGATCTTCGAGATTTAGATAATGTTAATTTCCGCCATGATAAATTTTCCACCATTTTGAATTTTGTCAACAACGTACTTTTACTAACTAGTCCTAGGTTTTTCGCCCGATCGGAACCAAACCAGTGCAGAAATGTATAGAAATCCTATAAATGTTAAACAGCTTTAAAACCATGTATTTCCTATGTTACATTGCCTGTATTGGCTGTAAATGGTCTTTTCCATCTATTATGTCAGTGGTTACATGCTTGCTAAATAAAACTTAATAGATTTTAAAGCTTTTGTGCTTTAAGGCCTTAAAGGCCTTAACTGCTTGAACCCCGATAAATGCTGCTTGCAGCTTTAATTAGGGGTTCAAGCACGAAGTGCTGAAACCCTATTGTAATTGTACTGATTTTTATTAGGGGTTCAAGCACGAAGTGCTGAAACCCTATTGTAATTGTGCTGATTTTTATTATTATTATTATTATTATTATTCTGCCGTAAAACGCATCGTGCAGCCCAAACCGTAAGGGCTAGAGCTTTGAAACTTTGCCATATGGTAGTACAAAAATCGAGGAGAGGTTATCAAATTATGACCCCGATTGGCCCATAGGTGGCGCTATAGCAACCAAAAGCGCGAAACTGCTCATAACTCCTAGACCGTAAGTCATAGACTCAAGTGTCTTATATCATTGGAAAGCTGGACGCCTGACGAACAAAACGTATATCTCCGATTTTATTTCCGCCATGATAGATTTTCCGCCATTTTGAATTTTGTCGAAAATCTACTTTTGCGAACTAGTCCCTGGTTTTTTGCCCGATCGGAACCAAACCAGTGCAGAATTGTTCTCTGGAGTCTGAATATCAATAATTATCAAAAAAAAGTTGAAATTTCGATTCACGGTCGCTAGGGGGTGCAAAATTAACGTTGTGGGAGGAGCCTATTTTACTAAAATGGCTATAACTCCAGAAGTAAAAGAGGTATTTTAACCAAACCTGGTACACATGTGTAAGACGTCAATATGAGGTCACGGTAAAAAAATCGCGGCGATTGGTCACATGGTGGCGCTATAACATGAAAAAAACATAAAACAGGCTATAACCACCTGACCGTTAGTCCGATTGACTTGAAAATTGGTATGCAGTGTCTTGGTCCAAGGTGCCATGTATGTCTATGAGGACATTGGTGTATCTCAAAAAACATGGCCGCCATCGGCCAATGAAGTTTGAGCACCTATTAGACAAGGTTAACGGAGGCCTATCGGAACGAAACTCGGTGGGCATGTTCGACTCATGGCCCTAGAGGTCTGTAAGAATTTTAAAAGAAATCGGCCACTAGTTGGCGCTAACGAGTTTTATGGCTCTGTAATCACGTGGTGTTACACTTATTGTCACAAAATGCATACCATTTGATAGATCTCCTCTTGTTGAACAACTTTGCCTCAAGAACCATTGCTGTCAATCAAACCGTTCATTAAATATTCGTAATTATGTTAAAAACCTACTTTTGCGAACTAGTCCTAGGTTTTTCGCCCGATCAGAACCAAACGAGTCTAGGACAATTCTATGGACTCTCAAGATCAATAATTATCAAAAAAAAGTTGAACTTTTGCATTTTTCGCATGGGTATATTGGGTCATAAAGAAAATGGGCGTGGCAAAATGCACTCAAAAGCCTATAAATCCTAAACAAAAACTCAGAACTTCACGAAAATTGGTGAGCTTATGTGCCATAACATCATTAACAAGCATGCAAAATTTCATGGAGATCGGACTATAGATGGTGCTATAACTGTTAAAAAGCTTTAAAAAACACATATTTCCTATGGTAAATTGCCTGTATTGGCTGTAAATGGACTTTTCCATCTATTATTTCAGTGGTTAAAAGCTTTCTAAATAAATCTTAATGTCTTAAATGCTTATGTGCCTAAAGGCCTTAAATGCTTGAACCCCGATAAATGCTGCTTGCAGCTTTAATTATTATTATTATTATTATTCTCCCCTAAAACGCATCGTGCAGCCCAAACCGTAAGAGCTGGAACCTTGAAACTTGGCCAAATGGTAGTCCTCAATTTGGGGAGAACCTATCAAAGTATGACCCAGATTGGCCCATAGGTGGCGCTATAGCAACCAAAAGCGCGGAACTGCTCATAACTCCTAGACCGTATGTCGTAGACTCAAGTGTCCTATATCATTGGAAAGCTGGACGCCTGAAGGTCAAAACGTATATCTCCGATTTTATTTCAGGTATGCAAATTTTTCCGCCATTTTGAATTTTGTCAAAAACCTACTTTTGCGAACTAGTCCCTGGTTTTTCACCCGATCGGAACCAAAGCAGTGCAGAAATGTTCTTTGGAGTCTGAAGATCAATAATTATCGAAAAAAAGTCGAAATTTCGATTCCTGGTCGCTAGGGGGTGATAAATTAATGTTGTGGGAGGAGCCTATTTTACTAAAATGGCTATAACTCGAAAAGGAAATGAGATATCTTCACCAAACTTGGTACACATGTGTAAGAGTTCAATCTGGGGTCATAGTAAAAAAATGTCGACGATTGATCACTAGGTGGCGCTATAACATGAAAAAAAACATGAAAAGGGCTATGACCACGTGACCGTTTGTCCGATTGACTTGAAATTTGGTATGCAGTGTCTTGGTCCAAGGTGCCATGTATGTCTATGAGGACTTTGGCGTATCTCGAAAAACATGGCCGCCATCGACCAATGAAATTTGAGCACCTATTAGACAAGGTTAACGGAGGCCGATCGGAACGAAACTCGATGGGCATGTTCAACTCATGGCCCTAGAGGTCTGTAAGAATTTTGAAAGAAATCGGCCACTAGTTGGCGCTAACGAGTTTTATGGCTCTGTAATCACGTGGTGTTACACTTATTGTCACAAAATGCATATCATTTGATAGATCTGCTCATGCTGAACAACTTTGCCTCAAGAACCATTGCTGTCAATCAAACCGTTCATTAAATATTCGCAATTATGTTAAAAACCTACTTTTGCGAACTAGTCCTAGGTTTTTTGCCCGATCGGAACAAGACCAGTCTAGGGTAATTCTCTGGACTCTCTAGATCAATAATTATCAAAAAAAGTTCAACTTTAGCATTTTTCGCATGGGTATATTGGGTCATAATGAAAATGGGCGTGGCAAAATGCATTTAAAAGCCTATAAATCCTAAACGAAAACTCAGAACTTCACAAAAATTGGTGAGCATATGTACCATAACAGTCTAAACAAGCATGTAAAATTTCATGAAGATCGTACGATAGGTGGCGCTATAACTGTTAAAAAGCTTTGAAAACCATATATTTCCTATGGTAAATTGCCTGTTTTGGCTGTAAATGGTCTTTTCCATCTATTATTTCAGTGGTTAAAAGCTTTACAAATAAAACTTAATGTCTTAAATGCTTATGTGCTTAAAGGCCTTAAATGCTTGAACCCCGATAAATGCTGCTTGCAGCTTTAATTAGGGGTTCAAGCACGAAGTGCTGAAACCCTATTGTAATTGTGCTGATTTTTATTATTATTATTATTATTATTATTCTGCCGTAAAACGCATCGTGCAGCCCAAACCGTAAGGGCTAGAGCTTTGAAACTTTGCCATATGGTAGTACAAAAATCGAGGAGAGGTTATCAAATTATGACCCCGATTGGCCCATAGGTGGCGCTATAGCAACCAAAAGCGCGAAACTGCTCATAACTCCTAGACCGTAAGTCATAGACTCAAGTGTCTTATATCATTGGAAAGCTGGACGCCTGACGAACAAAACGTATATCTCCGATTTTATTTCCGCCATGATAGATTTTCCGCCATTTTGAATTTTGTCGAAAATCTACTTTTGCGAACTAGTCCCTGTTTTTTTGCCCGATCGGAACCAAACCAGTGCAGAATTGTTCTCTGGAGTCTGAATATCAATAATTATCAAAAAAAAGTTGAAATTTCGATTCACGGTCGCTAGGGGGTGCAAAATTAACGTTGTGGGAGGAGCCTATTTTACTAAAATGGCTATAACTCCAGAAGTAAAAGAGGTATTTTAACCAAACCTGGTACACATGTGTAAGACGTCAATATGAGGTCACGGTAAAAAAATCGCGGCGATTGGTCACATGGTGGCGCTATAACATGAAAAAAACATAAAACAGGCTATAACCACCTGACCGTTAGTCCGATTGACTTGAAAATTGGTATGCAGTGTCTTGGTCCAAGGTGCCATGTATGTCTATGAGGACATTGGTGTATCTCAAAAAACATGGCCGCCATCGGCCAATGAAGTTTGAGCACCTATTAGACAAGGTTAACGGAGGCCTATCGGAACGAAACTCGGTGGGCATGTTCGACTCATGGCCCTAGAGGTCTGTAAGAATTTTAAAAGAAATCGGCCACTAGTTGGCGCTAACGAGTTTTATGGCTCTGTAATCACGTGGTGTTACACTTATTGTCACAAAATGCATACCATTTGATAGATCTCCTCTTGTTGAACAACTTTGCCTCAAGAACCATTGCTGTCAATCAAACCGTTCATTAAATATTCGTAATTATGTTAAAAACCTACTTTTGCGAACTAGTCCTAGGTTTTTCGCCCGATCAGAACCAAACGAGTCTAGGACAATTCTATGGACTCTCAAGATCAATAATTATCAAAAAAAAGTTGAACTTTTGCATTTTTCGCATGGGTATATTGGGTCATAAAGAAAATGGGCGTGGCAAAATGCACTCAAAAGCCTATAAATCCTAAACAAAAACTCAGAACTTCACGAAAATTGGTGAGCTTATGTGCCATAACATCATTAACAAGCATGCAAAATTTCATGGAGATCGGACTATAGATGGTGCTATAACTGTTAAAAAGCTTTAAAAAACACATATTTCCTATGGTAAATTGCCTGTATTGGCTGTAAATGGACTTTTCCATCTATTATTTCAGTGGTTAAAAGCTTTCTAAATAAATCTTAATGTCTTAAATGCTTATGTGCCTAAAGGCCTTAAATGCTTGAACCCCGATAAATGCTGCTTGCAGCTTTAATTATTATTATTATTCTCCCCTAAAACGCATCGTGCAGCCCAAACCGTAAGAGCTGGAACCTTGAAACTTGGCCAAATGGTAGTCCTCAATTTGGGGAGAACCTATCAAAGTATGACCCAGATTGGCCCATAGGTGGCGCTATAGCAACCAAAAGCGCGGAACTGCTCATAACTCCTAGACCGTATGTCGTAGACTCAAGTGTCCTATATCATTGGAAAGCTGGACGCCTGAAGGTCAAAACGTATATCTCCGATTTTATTTCAGGTATGCAAATTTTTCCGCCATTTTGAATTTTGTCAAAAACCTACTTTTGCGAACTAGTCCCTGGTTTTTCACCCGATCGGAACCAAAGCAGTGCAGAAATGTTCTTTGGAGTCTGAAGATCAATAATTATCGAAAAAAAGTCGAAATTTCGATTCCTGGTCGCTAGGGGGTGATAAATTAATGTTGTGGGAGGAGCCTATTTTACTAAAATGGCTATAACTCGAAAAGGAAATGAGATATCTTCACCAAACTTGGTACACATGTGTAAGAGTTCAATCTGGGGTCATAGTAAAAAAATGTCGACGATTGATCACTAGGTGGCGCTATAACATGAAAAAAAACATGAAAAGGGCTATGACCACGTGACCGTTTGTCCGATTGACTTGAAAATTGGTATGCAGTGTCTTGGTCCAAGGTGCCATGTATGTCTATGAGGACTTTGGCGTATCTCGAAAAACATGGCCGCCATCGACCAATGAAATTTGAGCACCTATTAGACAAGGTTAACGGAGGCCGATCGGAACGAAACTCGATGGGCATGTTCAACTCATGGCCCTAGAGGTCTGTAAGAATTTTGAAAGAAATCGGCCACTAGTTGGCGCTAACGAGTTTTATGGCTCTGTAATCACGTGGTGTTACACTTATTGTCACAAAATGCATATCATTTGATAGATCTGCTCATGCTGAACAACTTTGCCTCAAGAACCATTGCTGTCAATCAAACCGTTCATTAAATATTCGCAATTATGTTAAAAACCTACTTTTGCGAACTAGTCCTAGGTTTTTTGCCCGATCGGAACAAGACCAGTCTAGGGTAATTCTCTGGACTCTCTAGATCAATAATTATCAAAAAAAGTTCAACTTTAGCATTTTTCGCATGGGTATATTGGGTCATAATGAAAATGGGCGTGGCAAAATGCATTTAAAAGCCTATAAATCCTAAACGAAAACTCAGAACTTCACAAAAATTGGTGAGCATATGTACCATAACAGTCTAAACAAGCATGTAAAATTTCATGAAGATCGTACGATAGGTGGCGCTATAACTGTTAAAAAGCTTTGAAAACCATATATTTCCTATGGTAAATTGCCTGTTTTGGCTGTAAATGGTCTTTTCCATCTATTATTTCAGTGGTTAAAAGCTTTACAAATAAAACTTAATGTCTTAAATGCTTATGTGCTTAAAGGCCTTAAATGCTTGAACCCCGATAAATGCTGCTTGCAGCTTTAATTATTATTATTATTCTGCCGTAAAACGCATCGTGCAGCCTAAACCGTAAGTGCTAGAGACTTGAAACTTGGCCAGAAGGTAGTACAAAAATCGATGAGAGGTTCAGAGAATATGAGCTAGATTGGCCAATAGGTGGCGCTACAGTGCAAAAAACAAAAAAAATGCATATTTTTGCTTAAATCTCATCAACCCTTTGTCACAGACTCAAGTGTCTTATATCTTTGGAATCCTTGGGTCAAGCCGAACAAAAAAGGCCTCAAAGATTTCATTTCCGGTATGCAAATTTTTCCGCCATTTTGGATTTTGTCCAAAACCTACTTTTGCGAACTAGTCCCTGGTTTTTCGCCCGATCGGAACCAAACCAGTGCAGAAATATTCACAGGAGTCTGAATATCAATAATTATCGAAAAAAAGTAAAAATTTCGATCCACGATTGCTAAGGGGCATCAAAACGTTCGCAGGAGGCGGAGCTAATTATACAAAAATGGCTATAACTCGTGAACGAAATGAGATATTTTCACCAAACTCGGTGCACATATGTATGAGCTCAAGTTGAGGTCACAGTAAAAAAATCGCGGCGATTGGCCTCATGGTGGCGCTATAACATGAAAAAAACATAAAACAGGCTATAACCACCTGACCGTTAGTCCGATTGACTTGAAAATTGGTATGCAGTGTCTTGGTCCAAGGTGCCATGTATGTCTATGAGGACATTGGTGTATCTCAAAAAACATGGCCGTTATCGGCCAATGAAGTTTGAGCACCTATTAGACAAGGTTAACGGAGGCCAATCAGAACGAAACTCAGTGGGCATGTTCGGCTCAAGCCCCTAGAGGTCTGTAAGAATTTTGAAAGATATCGGCCACTAGTTGGCGCTAACGAGTTTTATGGCTCTGTAATCACGTGCTGTTACACTTATCGTCACAAAATGCATATCATATGATAGATATGCTCATGCTGAACAACTTTGCCTCTAGAACCATTGCTGTCAATCAAACCGTTCATTAAATATTCATGAATATGTTAAAAACCTACTTTTGCGAACTAGTCCTAGGTTTTTCGCCCGATCGGAACCAGACCAGTCTAGGACAATTCTCTGGACTCTTTAGATCAATAATTATCAAAAAAAGTTGAACTTTTGCATTTGGATTGCTGTAATAGGGTCATTTATAAAATGGGCGTGGTAAAATGCAATCAAAAGCCTATAAATCCTAAACAAAAACTCAGAACTTCACAAAAATTGGTGAGCATATGTGACATACCATCATTAACAAGCATGCAAAATTTTATGGAGATCGGACGATAGATGGCGCTATAACTGTTAAAAAGCTTTAAAACCATATATTTCCTATGGTAAACTGCCTGTATTGGCTGCAAATGGTCTTTTCCATCTCTGATCATATAATTTTCATATCATAATGTTAAAAACTAGTGCAATACAATTATCTGGACTCACTAGAACAATAATTGTCAGAAAAAGTTGAACTACTTCATTTGGATAGCTATAATAGGCTCACTTCAAAATGTGGCCTTTACCAAGTGTCCCCGAAAGCCTATATCTCTTTAATGAATGTTCAAACCTTCTTAAAAACAAGCCAGAACATTTGAAATATCACTCTGAACATGCATGAAAATTTTCAGACAGATCGGACAAAATTTGCCTCTAGAACAGTTAAAAAGGTGAAAATGATATGAATATAATGGCATATTAAGCCAAGAAGTGGTATTTTACTGCCCCCTGCTGTTTAAAATAGTCATGTTGTCATATTGTTCTATAATTTATATTTAGACTTTATAAAATCACTATTTTAACATTTACAATTACATTTAGTCAAAATCCATCTGTTAAAGTATTAGTATTGACAGTTTGATCACATCATATATTTCAAATGTCTGTATCTACAACATAATGTGTGTGTGTAGTCTTAGGTTTCTGAATAAATTCTGAATCATCTGATTAATAGCTTACAAAGACTTTGTGAAATGTTTATAGACCATTCAAATACATTTTCATAATGACATATCCCAATAGCATTGAAAAAACAACAACACTTGTCTTTGTGTGTGTGTGTGTGTGTGTGTGTGTGTGTGTGTGTGTGTGTGTGTGTGTGTGTGTGTGTGTGTGTGTGTGTGTGTGTGTGTGTGTTAACATGCATTATGGAGTTAAAATGGAAAAACTGGTTTGCTTTAGTACAGAAAAATGGTGAAAATCAAGAAGTTTAAAGTGAAAGTGAGCCAATATGTGGTCTTCTACTGCCCTCTGCTGGCCATTCTACTTATTAATGAAGTCTACTCACATATGCTTTTGCATTCATTAGACACTAAAAATCACTTATATAACAATAAAAAACTAAAAAATCACTTATATAACAATTACTATTGTAGCACAATCATATTTTGTCAGAGTTTATCATTTCATTTTTACTGATACTTCACATAATTGCTAGCAATGTGGTAAATCGTGGTTAAATCACACTAAAAACATGGAAATCATAATAAATAATACTAGAATGTGGTGTATCAAGGTAAATCATACTACAATCCTGGTACATCATTCTAGAACATGGTATATCATGGTACATCATGCTAGAACATGGTAAATCATGGTAAACTATGCTAGAACAGGGTAAATCATGGTAAGCCATGATAAATCATAATAAACTATGGTAAATCATGTTAGAATGTGGTATATCATGGTAAATCATGCTAGAACATGGTAAATCATGGTAAACTATGCTAGAACAGGGTAAATCATGGTAAACTATGATAAATCATTGTAAACTATGATAAATCATGATAAACTATGGTAATCCATGCTAGAATCACAGTAAACAATGGTAAATCATACTAGAATGTAGTATATCATGGTAAATTATGCTAGAATATGGCAAATCATGCTAGAATCATAGTAAATAATACTAGAATGTGCTAAATTGTTGTGGGAGGAGCCTATTTTACTAAAATGGCTATAACTCAAGAAGTAAATGAGATATCTTCACCAAACTCAGTACACATGTGTATGGGTTCAATTTGAGGTCACAGTAAACAATTTTATGGAGATCGGACCATAGCTGGCGCTATAACTGTTAAAAAGCTTTAAAACCATATATATCCCATGGTAAATTGCCTGCATTGGCTGTAAATGGTCTTTTCCATCTATTATGTCAGTGGTTACAAGCTTGCTAAATAAATCTTAATAACTTTTGATGCTTTTGTGCTTAAATGCCTTAACTGCTTGAACCCCGATAAATGCTGCTTGCAGCTTTAATTAGGGGTTCAAGCACGAAGTGCTGAAACCCTATTGTAATTGTGCTGATTTTTATTATTAGGGGTTCAAGCACGAAGTGCTGAAACCCTATTGTAATTGTACTGATTTTTATTATTATTATTAGGGGTTCAAGCACGAAGTGCTGAAACCCTATTGTAATTGTGCTGATTTTTATTATTATTATTATTATTATTATTCTGCCGTAAAACGCATCGTGCAGCCCAAACCGTAAGGGCTAGAGCTTTGAAACTTTGCCATATGGTAGTACAAAAATCGAGGAGAGGTTATCAAATTATGACCCCGATTGGCCCATAGGTGGCGCTATAGCAACCAAAAGCGCGAAACTGCTCATAACTCCTAGACCGTAAGTCATAGACTCAAGTGTCTTATATCATTGGAAAGCTGGACGCCTGACGAACAAAACGTATATCTCCGATTTTATTTCCGCCATGATAGATTTTCCGCCATTTTGAATTTTGTCGAAAATCTACTTTTGCGAACTAGTCCCTGGTTTTTTGCCCGATCGGAACCAAACCAGTGCAGAATTGTTCTCTGGAGTCTGAATATCAATAATTATCAAAAAAAAGTTGAAATTTCGATTCACGGTCGCTAGGGGGTGCAAAATTAACGTTGTGGGAGGAGCCTATTTTACTAAAATGGCTATAACTCCAGAAGTAAAAGAGGTATTTTAACCAAACCTGGTACACATGTGTAAGACGTCAATATGAGGTCACGGTAAAAAAATCGCGGCGATTGGTCACATGGTGGCGCTATAACATGAAAAAAACATAAAACAGGCTATAACCACCTGACCGTTAGTCCGATTGACTTGAAAATTGGTATGCAGTGTCTTGGTCCAAGGTGCCATGTATGTCTATGAGGACATTGGTGTATCTCAAAAAACATGGCCGCCATCGGCCAATGAAGTTTGAGCACCTATTAGACAAGGTTAACGGAGGCCTATCGGAACGAAACTCGGTGGGCATGTTCGACTCATGGCCCTAGAGGTCTGTAAGAATTTTAAAAGAAATCGGCCACTAGTTGGCGCTAACGAGTTTTATGGCTCTGTAATCACGTGGTGTTACACTTATTGTCACAAAATGCATACCATTTGATAGATCTCCTCTTGTTGAACAACTTTGCCTCAAGAACCATTGCTGTCAATCAAACCGTTCATTAAATATTCGTAATTATGTTAAAAACCTACTTTTGCGAACTAGTCCTAGGTTTTTCGCCCGATCAGAACCAAACGAGTCTAGGACAATTCTATGGACTCTCAAGATCAATAATTATCAAAAAAAAGTTGAACTTTTGCATTTTTCGCATGGGTATATTGGGTCATAAAGAAAATGGGCGTGGCAAAATGCACTCAAAAGCCTATAAATCCTAAACAAAAACTCAGAACTTCACGAAAATTGGTGAGCTTATGTGCCATAACATCATTAACAAGCATGCAAAATTTCATGGAGATCGGACTATAGATGGTGCTATAACTGTTAAAAAGCTTTAAAAAACACATATTTCCTATGGTAAATTGCCTGTATTGGCTGTAAATGGACTTTTCCATCTATTATTTCAGTGGTTAAAAGCTTTCTAAATAAATCTTAATGTCTTAAATGCTTATGTGCCTAAAGGCCTTAAATGCTTGAACCCCGATAAATGCTGCTTGCAGCTTTAATTATTAGGGGTTCAAGCACGAAGTGCTGAAACCCTATTGTAATTGTGCTGATTTTTATTATTATTATTATTATTATTATTCTGCCGTAAAACGCATCGTGCAGCCCAAACCGTAAGGGCTAGAGCTTTGAAACTTTGCCATATGGTAGTACAAAAATCGAGGAGAGGTTATCAAATTATGACCCCGATTGGCCCATAGGTGGCGCTATAGCAACCAAAAGCGCGAAACTGCTCATAACTCCTAGACCGTAAGTCATAGACTCAAGTGTCTTATATCATTGGAAAGCTGGACGCCTGACGAACAAAACGTATATCTCCGATTTTATTTCCGCCATGATAGATTTTCCGCCATTTTGAATTTTGTCGAAAATCTACTTTTGCGAACTAGTCCCTGGGTTTTCGCCCGATCGGAAACAAACCAGTGCAGAATTGTTCTATGGAGTCTGAAGATCAATAATTATCGAAAAAAAGTTGAAATTTCGATTCATGGTTGCTAGGGGGTGCAAAATTAACGTTGTGGGAGGAGCCTATTTTACTAAAATGGCTATAACTCCAGAAGTAAAAGAGGTATTTTAACCAAACTTGGTACACATGTGTAAGAGGTCAATCTGAGGTCACAGTAAAAAAATCGCGGCGATTGGCCACATGGTGGCGCTATAACATGAAAAAAACATAAAACAGGCTATAACCACCTGACCGTTAGTCCGATTGACTTGAAAATTGGTATGCAGTGTCTTGGTCCAAGGTGCCATGTATGTCTATGAGGACATTGGCGTATCTCAAAAAACATGGCCGCCATCGGCCAATGAAGTTTGAGCACCGATTAGACAAGGTTAACGGAGGCCGATCGGAACGAAACTCGATGGGCATGTTCGTCTTATGGCCCTAGAGGTCTGTAAGAATTTTGAAAGAAATCAGCCACTAGTTGGCGCTAACGAGTTTTATGGCTCTGTAATCACGTGGTGTTACACTCATCCACACAATATGCATATCATTTGATAGATCTGCTCATGCTGAACAACTTTGCCTCAAGAACCATTGCTGTCAATCAAACCGTTCATTAAATATTCACGAATATGTCTAAAACCTACTTTTGCGAACTAGTCCTAGGTTTTTCGCCCGATCGGAACCAGACCAGTCTAGGACAATTCTCTGGACTCTCTAGATCAATAATTATCAAAAAAAAGTTGAACTTTTGCATTTGGATGGCTGTAATAGGGTCATTTATAAAATGGGCGTGGCAAAATACAGTCAAAAGCCTATAAATCATAAATGAAAATGCAGAACTTCACAAAAATTGGTCAGCATATGTGACATAACATCATTAACAAGCATGCAAAATTTTATGGAGATCGGACGATAGGTGGCGCTATAACTGTTAAAAAGCTTTAAAACCATATATTTCCTATGGTAAACTGCCTGTATTGGCTGTAAATGGTCTTTTCCATCTCTGATCATATAATTTTCATATCATAATGTTCAAAACTAGTGCAATACAATTCTCTGGACTCACTAGATCAATAATTGTCAGAAAAAGTTGAACTACTTCATTTGGATAGCTATAATAGGTTCACTTCATAATGTAGCCTTTACCAAGTGTCCCCGAAAGCCTATATCTCTTTAATGAATTACTCAGACCTTCTTAAAAACAAGTCAGAACATGTGAAATATCACTCTAAACATGCATGAAAATTTTCAGACAGATCGGACAAAATTTGCCTCTATAACAGTTAAAAAGGTGAAAATGATATGAATATAATGGCATGTTAAGCCAATAAGTGATATTTTACTGCCCCCTGCTGTTTAAAATAGGAATTTTGTCATATTGTTCTATAATTTATATTTAGACTTTATAAAATCCCTATTTTAACATTTACAATTACATTTAGTCAAAATCTATCTGTTAAAGTATTAGTACTGACAGTTTGATCACATCATATAGTTCAACTGTCTGTATCTACAACATAATGTGTGTGTAGTCTTAGGTTTCTGAATAAATTCTGAATCGTCTGATTAATAGCTTACAAAGACTTTGTGAAATGTTAATTGACCATTCAAATATATTTTCATAATGACATATCCCAATAGCATTGAAAAAACAACAACAACAACATTTGTCTTTGTGTGTGTGTGTGTGTGTGTGTGTGTGTGTGTGTGTGTGTGTGTGTGTGTGTGTAAGCATGCATTAAGTTAAAATGGTAAAACTGGTTTGCTTTTGTCACAGTTGTGTTCTGTCTGAGTATTGTTGTCTCTGATCACATGTCTTCCTTTGTTCTGTTTTCCCGCCACTCCTTGGTTTCCACGGTAACTGTCATTTAGTGCATCTGTCACACCTGTTTCCTCGTTAGTCTTGTCAGCTGTGTCTTGTTTCCCTGATCAGTTCTCCCATGTATTTAAGCCCTGAGTTTTGCCTTGTTCTTTGTCAGTTCTATGCTGTAATTAGAGTGTGTTGCTGCCTGTTCCGATATCCTGAGTTTAATTCCTATTAAACCTGCATCTTGTATGTTCATCCTTGTCTCCGCGTGCCTTCCTGCAACCATTCCGTGTTTAGCTTTAGTGGAGAAAACTGGTGAAAATAATGAAATTTAAAGTGAACCTGAGCCAATAAGTGGTCTTCTAGTGCCCTCTGCTGGCCATTCTACTTATTAATGAAGTCTTTTCACAGGTGATTTTGCGTCACTCTAGACACTTATAAAATCACTTATATAACAATAACTATTATAACAAAATCATATTTTGTCAGTGTTTATCACTTCATTTGCACTGACACTTCACGTGTTGTAAATCATGGTAAATCACGCTAGAAGCATGGTAAATCATAGTAAATAAATCTAAAATGTGGTGTATCAAGGTAAATCATGCTAGAATCCTGATAAATCATTCTAGAACGTGGTATATTATGGTAAATCATGCTAGAACAGGGTAAATAATGGTAAACCATGGTAAATCATGGTAAACTATGCTAGAACAGGGTAAATCATGGTAAACCATGGTAAATCATGGTAAACCATGGTAAATCATGATAAACTATAGTAAATCATGCTACAATGTGGTATATCATGGTAAATCATGCTAGAACATGGTAAATCAAGGTAAACTAAGATAAATTCATGGTCAACTATGCTAGAACAGGGTAAATCATGGTAAATCATGGTAAATCATGCTAAAACATGGTATTTTCCATCTATGATGTCAGTGGTTACATGCTTGCTAAATAAAACTTGATGTCTTTTGATGTTTTTGTGCTTAAAGGCCTTAAAGGCCTTAACTGCTTGAACCCCGATAAATGCTGCTTGCAGCTTTAATTAGGGGTTCAAGCACGAAGTGCTGAAACCCTATTGTAATTGTGCTGATTTTTATTATTATTATTATTATTATTATTCTGCCGTAAAACGCATCGTGCAGCCCAAACCGTAAGAGCTGGAACTTTGAAACTTTGACAGATGGTAGTACAAAAATCGAGGAAAGGTTCAGAGATTATGACCCCGATTGGCCCATAGGTGGCGCTATAACAACCAAAAGCGCGAAACTGCTCATAACTCCTAGACCGTATGGCGTAGACTCAAGTGTCTTATATCATTGGAAAGCTGGATGCCTGACGAACAAAACGTATATCTCCGATTTTATTTCCGCCATGATAGATTTTCCGCCATTTTGAATTTTGTCAAAAATCTACTTTTGCGAACTAGTCCCTGGTTTTTTGCCCGATTGGAACCAAACTAGTGCAGAAATGTTCTCTGGAGACTGAATATCAATAATTATCGAAAAAAAGTGGAAATTTCGATTCACGGTCGCTAAGGGGCGCCAAAACGTACGTTGTGGGAGGGGCCTATTTTACTAAAATGGCTATAACTCCCGATGTAAATGAGGTATCTTCACCAAACTTGGTACACATGTGTATGAGCTTACTCTGGGGTCACAGTAAAAAAATCGCGACGATTGGCCTCATGGTGGCGCTATAAAATGAAAAAAACATAAAACAGGCTATAACCACCTGACCGTTAGTCCGATTGACTTGAAAATTGGTATGCAGTGTCTTGGTCCAAGGTGCCATGTATGTGTATGAGGACATTGGCGTATCTCAAAAAACATGGCCGCCATCGGCCAACGAAGTTTGAGCACCTATTAGACAAGGTTAACGGAGGCCGATCGGAACGAAACTCAATGGGCATGTTCGGCTCATGGCCCTAAAGGTCTGTAAGAATTTTGAAAGAAATCGGCCACTAGTTGGCGCTAACGAGTTTTACGGCTCTGTAATCACGTGGTGTTACAAATATCCACACAATATGCATATCATTTGATAGATCTCCTCATCCTGAACAACTTTGCCTCAAGAACCATTGCTGTCAATCAAACTGTTCATTAATTATTCATTAATATGTTAAAAACCTACTTTTGCGAACTAGTCCTAGGTTTTTTGCCCGATCGGAACCAGACCAGTGTAGGACAATTCTCTGGACTCTCTAGATCAATAATTATCAAAAAAAAGTTGAACTTTTGCATTTGGATGGCTGTAATAGGGTCATTTATAAAACGGGCGTGTCAAAATACATTAAAAAGCCTATAAATCCTAAATAAAAACTCAGAACTTCACAAAAATTGGTCAGCATATGTGACATAACATCATTAACAAGCATGAAAAATTCTATGGAGATCGGACGATAGTTGGCGCTATAACTGTTAAAACGCTTTAAAACCATATATTTCCTATGGTAAATTGCCTGTATTTGCTGTAAATGATGTCTTCTATCTTTTATCATATAATGTTCATATCATAATGTTCAAAACCAGTGCAGCACAATTCTCTGAACTCTCTAGATCAATAATTATCAGAAAAAAAGTTTAACTTCTTCAAAAGGTGATTTTATATGAATATAATGACATATTAAGCCAATAAGTGGTATTTTACTGCCCCCTGCTGTCATTTCATCATACTACTCCCTAATATTGTTATAAAATTCATATTTAGACTTTTTAAAATCATTATTTTAACATTTACAATCACATTTTGTCAAAACTCATCTATTGAGTATTACTATTGACAATTGTGTTACACTGAGATATGGAAATGGACGAAAGTAAATGAATGAAATGAAACGAAAGTATAACGGCATTTAAGCCACGCCCCCGAATACAAATCCATTCATAACTCGAAAACGGAAAGTCGTTGCGCGCTCAAATTTTGATGGTGAGGACCTCTCCGGGCTCTTGATCGAAACGTGTCGTCGCGGGCCTCGGGAGCGCGCCCCCCGCGCATCGCGAATCCGCGGGACCCCCGATTTTGAACGGCCATTACTCCCGACCCAGACCACCCCGAACATTGTGTGAGAGCTCGTTGGAAAGGGCGCGTCCTTGGCTAGCTTCGATTCAAATGTGGTGTTATTTGCCCTGGGCATTCCAGAGATAATAGCCCGAACAGATATGCCTTATAACAGTCATAACTCCCAGCCCCAATCGCCCAAAAACACATTGATGGTCTCATTCAACAGGGCTCCTCAAGCACTATCTATGCTCTGAGTTTCAGAATTTTTCGCCTTTTGGTTCCTGAGATATAAGTAAAAAAACAAATTCCCATTCATTCAAACACTTCAACTGTAAAATGTAAGCTATAATACCACTGTTGTCCACTAGAGGGAGCAGCAGGATTACGCATGATCTTTTAATTCGCTTCAGTATTGGAAATAAACAAATGCTTTAAGAAGCAATCTTTTTTATTATGATGTTTTTTTTATTATTATGATATTTGTATATATTTTATTTTTTTTTATTATGATTATGAACGGTTTGATTGACATTAGTGATTCTTGAGGCAAAGTTGTTCAAGATGAGGAGATGAAGATATTTTCACAATATCACATCCTAAAAACATTGAAAACATATTTGTCTTTGTGTGTGTGTGTGTGTGTGTGTGTGTGTGTGTGTGTGTGTGTGTGTGTGTGTGTGTGTGTGTGTGTGTGTGTGGGTTTGTGTGTGTGTCTGTGTGTGTGTAAGCATGCTTAATGGAAAGAACATGAAGAAACTGCTTTGTTTTACTGGTGGATAAAAAAGTATTTCAAATGAAAGTGAGTCAATTAGTGGTCTTCTACTGCCCTCTGCAGGACATTCTACTTAATAAAATATTTTCATCTGTGCTTTTGCATTAGTTTTTGGACTATATCAAATTACTTGCATGAAAATCACCTATTATAACACAGTCATGTTTTGTCAAAGTTTATCACTTCATTTTTACTGAGCTCTCAGTTTGAACAATTCTGCCTCTCAGTGATTAATTTGAAATCTGAAAATGGTGTTATACAGAGGAGATTTGCAATTATCATTTTGTTACCTATCTTTTATTTTAAATATCTCCATCTACAACAAAATGTGTGTGCATGTGTGTGTTCAAGCATGGTTAGTGTATTAAGTATTATTGTTTAAGTATTATTGTTTTCATTTACATTTTAACCACCAGAAGAAGAACACTCATTGGTTCATTCTGCTCACTAAAATATTATTTTTAATTTTTTTTTCCATTTGAAATATTGTTTAAACTTAATAAAATCATTAAAATAACATTTCAAATCATATTTTGTCTGTTTATAAATCCCACAGACTCACATTGGCTGCAATACTAATGTTTTTGTAAAACACAGACCTGATAGTCTAATCTGTGTGTATTGTGCATATATTATTGATATTATTACTATTGCAAATCATGTTATTGTAACTCATATCTTAATAGAATATTATTTGTAATTTTAATTCTTTATTTCTTAAGTGTTTTTTTTTATGATTACTACAGATATTATCACCAAAGATATCAACTACACCTTCACTTTTAGTATTGACACGCTGCACACACAGCACAATCACACACTCACTAATGCATTCAAATAAATGTAATCTTACTGTGCTACTTTATTTGTACATGATTAGAATGAACAGAAATCTAAGACTATTTTTCTTCTTTTGTTAAAGCCATTTCAGACTCCAAGTAAGCATTATATTACTAATCATCTATTTTACAGGTGCCATACAATTGAAAACTGTATTTATCTTGGCATAGTTGAATGATAAGAGTTCTGGACATGGAACTGACATACCGTGAGCCTCAAACACCATTGTTTCCTCCTTCTTGTGTAAATCTCCTGTTTGCAAAAGACCGCTGAAAAATGAGTGAATCCCACCATAACACCGACTGTGACGTTGGAGTCAGGATCATTAATATTTATACCCCCCAAATTTGCATTTTCCAGTCCATGTTCTAGGCCAGGCAGTGTTAATGTGGACCTGCACAGCCGAATCATCAGAAGATCTGCAGGTATTGTGAAGAAGCAAGCAAGGACAATAGTGAAAATGGCAGATCATGGATATAAATGTTATGTCTGAGGCTGTGCTGTGGATTTGAGAACTTTTCATTCCCTTCCCACAAAACTGTCAACAGGCATGGTTGATGTTTACAACAGGATACCTCACCATTTTAATTCAAAGCTGTTAGTTTGCTCTTAACGGAGGCCGATCAGAACGAAACTCGATGGGCATGTTCGACTCGTGGCCCTAGAGGTCTGTAAGAATTTTGAAAAATCAGCCACTAGTTGACGCTAACAGGTTTTACGGCTATGTAATCACGTGATGCATATCATTTGATAGATCTCCTCATACTGAACAACTTTGCCTCAAGAACTACTGCTGTCAATCAATTTGTTCATTAAATACTTGCTATTATGTTAAAAACCTACTTTTGCGAACTAGTCCTAGGTTTTTCGCCCGATCGGAAATATACCAGTGCAGTACAATTCTCTGGAAGCTCTAGATTATTAATTATATAAAAAACTTTAACTTTACCCATTGGGTAGCCATAACAGGATCATTTAGAAAATGGGTATGGCAAAAAACACTCAAAAGCCTGTAAATCCTAAACAAAAACTCAGACAACTCACTAGACTGCCTTATGTGCTTAAAGACCCTAAATGCTTGAACCCCGCTAAATGCTGCTTGCAGCTTTAATTATTATTATTATTATTTTTCTTCTGCCGTAAAACGCATCGTGCAGCCCAAACCGTAAGAGCTGGAGCTTTGAAACTTTGCCAGATGGTAGTACAAAAATCGAGGAGAGGTTATCAAATTATGACCCCGATTGGCCCATAGGTGGCGCTATAGCAACCAAAAGCGCGAAACTGCTCATAACTCCTAGACCGTAAGTCATAGACTCAAGTGTCTTATATCATTGGAAAGCTGGACGCCTGACGAAAAAAACGTATATCTCCGATTTTATTTCCGCCATGATAGATTTTCCGCCATTTTGAATTTTGTTGAAAACCTACTTTTGCGAACTAGTCCCTGGTTTTTCGCCCGATCGGAACCAAACCAGTGCAGAATTGTTCTCTGGTGTCTGAAGATCAATAATTATCGAAAAAATGTTGAAATTTCGATTCACGGTCGCTAGGGGGTGCAAAATTAACGTTGTGGGAGGAGCCTATTTTACTAAAACGGCTATAACTCAAGAAGTAATTTAGTAAACTTCACCAAACTTGGTACACATGTGTAGGAGGTCAATCTGAGGTCACAGTAAAAAAATTGCGTCGATTGGCCACATGGTGGCGCTATAAAACAAAAAAAACATATAGACGCCTGACCGTTAGTCCGATTGACTTGAAATTTGGTACGCAGTGTCTTGGCCCAAGGGGCCATGTGTGTCTAAAAGGATATTGGCGTATCTCGAAAAACATGGCCGCCATTGGCCAATGAGATTTGAGCACCTATTAGACAAGGTTAACGGAGGCCGATCGGAACGAAACTCGATGGGCATGTTCGACTCATGGCCCTAGAGGTCTGTAAGAATTTTGAAAGAAATCGGACACTAGTTGGCGCTAACGAGTTTTATGGCTCTGTAATCACGTGGTGTTACACTTATTGTCACAAAATGCATATCATTTGATAGATCTCCTCATGCTGAACAACTTTGCCTCAAGAACCATTGCTGTCAATCAAACCGTTCATTAAATATTCATGAATATGTTAAAAACCTACTTTTGCAAACTAGTCCCTGGTTTTTCGCCCGATCGGAACCAGACCAGTCTAGGACAATTCTCTGGACTCTCTAGATAAATAATTATCGAAAAAAAGTTGAACTTTTGCATTTGCCTGGCTGTAACAGGGTAATTTACAAAAGGGGCGTGGCAAAATACACTAAAATGCCTATAAATCATAAATGAAAACTCAGAACTTCACAAAAATTGGTGAGCATATGTGACATAACATCATTAACAAGCATGCCAAATTTTATGGAGATCGGACCAAAGGTGGCGCTATAACTGTTAAAAAGCTTTAAAACCATATATTTCCCATGGTAAACTGCCTGTATTGGCTGTAAATGGTCTTTTCCGTCTATTATGTCAATTGTTAAATGCCTGCTAAATAAAACTTAATGTCTTTTAATGCTTGTGTGCTTAAAGGCCTTAAAGGCCTTAACTGCTTGAACCCCGATAAATGCTGCTTGCAGCTTTAATTATTAGGGGTTCAAGCACGAAGTGCTGAAACCCTATTGTAATTGTACTGATTTTTATTATTAGGGGTTCAAGCACGAAGTGCTGAAACCCTATTGTAATTGTAAGGATTTTTATTATTATTATTTTTCTTCTGCCGTAAAACGCATCGTGCAGCCCAAACCGTAAGTGCTAGAGACTTGAAACTTTGCCATATGGTAGTACAAAAATCGAGGAGAGGTTATCAAAATATGAGCCAGATTGGCCAATAGGTGGCGCTACAGTGCAAAAACCAAAAAAATGGCATATTTTTGCTTAAATCTCACCAACCCTTTGTCACAGACTCAAGTGTCTTATATCATTGGAATCCTTGGCTCAAGCCGAACAAAAAAGGCCTCAAGGATTTCCTTTCCGGTATGCAAATTTTCCGCCATTTTGGATTTTGTCCAAAACCTACTTTTGCGAACTAGTCCTAGGTTTTTTGTCCGATCGGAACCAAACAAGTGCAGAAATGTTCTCTGGAGTCTGAATATCAATAATTATTAAAAAAAAGTTTAAATTTTGATTCACGGTCGCTAAGGGGCGCCAAAACGTTCGAAGGAGGCGGAGCTAGTTTTACTAAAATGGCTATAACTCCAGAAGTAAATGAGTTATCTTCACCAAACTTGGTACACATGTGTAAGAGGTCAATCTAAGGTCACAGTAAAGAAATCGCGGTGATTAGCCACATGGTGGCGCTATAACATTAAAAAAACATAAAACAGGCTATAACCACCTGACCGTTTGTCCGATTGACTTGAAAATTGGTATGCAGTGTCTTGGTCCAAGGTGCCATGTATGTCTATGAGGACATTGGTGTATCTCGAAAAACATGGCCGCCATCGGCCAATGAAGTTTGAGCACCTATTAGACAAGGTTAACGGAGGCCAATCAGAACGAAACTCAGTGGGCATGTTCGGCTCAAGCCCCTAGAGGTCTGTAAGAATTTTGAAAGAAATCGGCCACTAGTTGGCGCTAACGAGTTTAATGGCTCTGTAATCACGTGGTGTTACACTTATTGTCACAAAATGCATATCATTTGATAGATCTGCTCATGCTGAACAACTTTGCCTCAAGAACTATTGCTGTCAATCAAACCGTTCATTAAATATTTGTAATTATGTTAAAAACCTACTTTTGCGAACTAGTCCCTGGTTTTTTGCCCGATCGGAACCAGACCAGTCTAGGACAATTCTCTGGACTCTCTAGATCAATAATTATCAAAAAAAAGTTGAACTTTTGCATTTGGATGGCTGTAATAGGGTCATTTATAAAATGGGCGGGGCAAAATAAATAAAAAAAACTATAAATCATAAATAAAAATTCAGAACTTCACAAAAATTGGTGAACATATGTGAAATAAAATCATTAACAAGCATGCCAAATTTTATGGAGATCGGACCAAAGGTGGCGCTATAACTGTTAAAAAGCTTTAAAACCATATATTTCCTATGGTAAATGGTCTTTTTCATCTATTATGTCAGTAGTTACATGCTTGCTAAATAAATCTTAATAACTTTTGATGCTTTTATGCTTAAAGGCCTTAAAGGCCTTAATTGCTTGAACCCCGATAAATGCTGCTTGCAGCTTTAATTATTATTATTATTCTGCCGTAAAACGCATCGTGCAGCCCAAACCGTAAGGGCTAGAGCATTGAAACTTTGCCAGATGGTAGTACAAAAATCGAGGAGAGGTTCAGAGATTATGACCCCGATTGGCCCATAGGTGGCGCTATAGCAACCAAAAGCGCGAAACTGCTCATAACTCCTAGACCGTATGTCGCAGACTCAAGTGTCTTATATCATTGGAAAGCTGGACGCCTGACGAACAAAACGTATATCTCCGATTTCATTTCCGTCATGATAGATTTTCCGCCATTTTGAATTTTGTCGAAAATCTACTTTTGCGAACTAGTCCCTGGTTTTTTGCCCGATCGGAGCCAAACCAGTGCAGAAATGTTCTCTGGAGTCTGAAGATCAATAATTATCGAAAAAATGTTGAAATTTCGATTCATGGACGCTAGGGGGCGCAAAATAATCGTTGTGGGAGGAGCCTATTTTACTAAAATGGCTATAACTTAAAAAGTAAATAAGATAGCTTCACCAAACTCGGTACACATGTGTATGGGTTCATTCTGGGGTCACAGTAAAAAAATCGCGACGATTGAACACTAGGTGGCGCTATAACATGAAAAAAACATGAAAAGGGCTATAACCACCTGACCGTTAGTCCGATTGACTGGAAAATTGGTATGCAGTGTCTTGGTCCAAGGTGCCATGTATGTCTATGAGGACATTGGCGTATCTCAAAAAACATGGCCGCCATTGGCCAATGAAGTTGAGCACCTATTAGACAAGGTTAACGGAGGCCGATCGGAACGAAACTCGATGGGCATGTTCGACTCATGGCCCTAGAGGTCTGTAAGAATTTTGAAAGAAATCGGCCACTAGTTGGCGCTAACGAGTTTTTTGGCTCTGTAATCACGTGGTGTTACACTTATCGTCACAAAAAGCATATCATTTGATATATCTGCTCATGCTGAACAACTTTGCCTCAAGAACCATTTCTGTCAATCAAACCGTTCATTAAATATTCATGAATATGTTTAAAACCTACTTTTGCGAACTAGTCCTAGGTTTTTTGCCCGATCGGAACCAGACCAGTCTAGGACAATTCTCTGGACTCTCTAGATCAATAATTATCAAAAAAAAGTTGAACTTTTGCATTTGGATGGCTGTAATAGGATCATTTATAAAATGGGCATGGAAAAATACATTAAAAAGCCTATAAATCCTAAATAAAAACCCAGAACTTCACAAAAATTGGTGAACTTATGTGACATAACATCATTAACAAGCATGCAAAATTTCATGGAGATCGGACGATAGGTGGCGCTATAACTGTTAAAAATCTTTAAAACCATATATTTCCTATGGTAAACTGCCTGTATTGACTGTAAATGGTCTTTTCCATCTCTGAATATATAATTTTCATATCATAATGTTAAAAACTAGTGCAATACAATTCTCTGGACTCACTAGAACAATAATTGTCAGAAAAAGTTGAACTACTTCATTTGGGTAGCTATAATAGGTTCACTTCAAAATGTGGCCTTTACCAAGTGTCCCCGAAAGCCTATATCTCTTTAATGAATGTTCAAACCTTCTTAAAAACAAGTCAGAACATGTGAAATATCACTCTGAACATGCATGGAAATTTTCAGACAGATCTGACAAAATTTGCCTCTATAACAGTTAAAAAGGTGAAAATGATATGAATATAATGACATATTAAGCCAAGAAGTGGTATTTTACTGCCCCCTGCTGTTTAAAATAGTCATGTTGTCATATTGTTCTATAATTTATATTTAGACTTTATAAAATCACTATTTTAACATTTACAATTACATTTAGTCAAAAATCCATCTGTTAAATTATTAGTATTGACAGTTTGATCACATCATATATTTCAAATGTCTGTATCTACAATATAATGTGTGTGTGTAGTCTTAGGTTTCTGAATAAATTCTGAATGATCTGATTAATAGCTTACAAAGACTTTGTGAAATGTTTATAGACCATTCAAATATATTTTCATAATGACATATCCCAATAGCATTGAAAAAACAACATTTGTCTTGTGTGTGTGTGTGTGTGTGTGTGTGTGTTAACATGCATTATGGATTTAAAATGGAAAAACTGCTTTGCTTTAGTGCAGAAAAATGGTGAAAATCAAGAAGTTTAAAGTGAAAGTGAGCCAATATGTGGTCTTCTACTGCCCTCTGCTGGCCATTCTACTTATTAATGTCTACCCACATATGCTTTTGCATTCATTAGACACTAAAAATCACTTATATAACAATAAAACACTAAAAAATCACTTATATAACAATTACTATTGTAGCACAATCATATTTTGTCAGAGTTTATCACTTCATTTTTACTGATACTTCACATAATTGCTAGCAATGTGGTAAATCATGGTTAAATCACACTAAAAACATGGTAAATCAATAAATGATACTAGAATGTGGTGTATCAAGGTAAATCATACTACAATCCTGGTACATCATTCTAGAACATAGTATATCATGGTACATCATGCTAGAACATGGTAAATCATGGTAAACTATGCTAGAACAGGGTAAATCATGGTAAGCCATGATAAATCATAATAAACTATGGTAAATCATGTTAGAATGTGGTATATCATGGTAAATCATGCTAGAACATGGTAAATCATGGTAAACTATGCTAGAACAGGGTAAATCATGGTAAACTATGATAAATCATGATAAACTATGGTAATCCATGCTAGAATCACAGTAAACAATGGTAAATCATACTAGAATGTAGTATATCATGGTAAATTATGCTAGAATATGGCAAATCATGCTAGAATCATAGTAAATAATACTAGAATGTGCTAAATTGTTGTGGGAGGAGCCTATTTTACTAAAATGGCTATAACTCAAGAAGTAAATGAGATATCTTCACCAAACTCAGTACACATGTGTATGGGTTCAATTTGAGGTCACAGTAAACAATTCTATGGAGATCGGACCATAGGTGGCGCTATAACTGTTAAAAAGCTTTAAAACCATATATATCCCATGGTAAACTGCCTGTATTGGCTGTAAATGGTCTTTTCCATCTATTATGTCCGTGGTTACATGCTTGCTAAATAAATCTTAACTTTTGATGCTTTTGTGCTTAAATGCTTAAAAGGCTTTAACTGCTTGAACCCCGATAAATGCTGCTTGCAGCTTTAATTATTATTATTATTATTATTCTGCCGTAAAACGCATCGTGCAGCCCAAACCGTAAGGGCTAGAGCTTTGAAACTTTGCCAGATGGTAGTACAAAAATCGAGGAGAGGTTATCAAATTATGACCTCGATTGGCCCATAGGTGGCGCTATAACAACCAAAAGCGCGAAAGTGGTCATAACTCCTGGACCGTATGTCGTAGACACAAGTGTCTTATATCATTGGAAAGCTGGTCGTCTGACGAACAAAACGTATATCTCCGATTTCATTTCCGTCATGATAGATTTTCCGCCATTTTGAATTTTGTCGAAAACCTACTTTTGCGAACTAGTCCCTGGTTTTTTGCTCGATCGGAACCAAACCAGTGCAGAATTGTTCTCTGGAGACTGAAGATCAATAATTATCGAAAAAAAGTTGAAATTTCGATTCAGGGTCGCTAGGGGGCGCAAAATTAACGTTGTGGGCGGAGCCTATTTTACTAAAATGGCTATAACTCCAGAAGTAAATGAGGTATTTTCACCAAACTTGGTACACGTATGTAAGAGGTCAATCTGAGGACACGGTAAAAAAATCGCGGCGATTGGCCACATGGTGGCGCTATAACATGAAAAAAACATAAAACAGGCTATAACCACCTGACCGTTAGTCCGATTGACTTGAAAATTGGTATGCAGTGTCTTGGTCCAAGGTGCCATGTATGTCTATGAGGACATTGGTGTATCTCAAAAAACATGGCCGCCATTGGCCAATGAAGTTGAGCACCTATTAGACAAGGTTAACGGAGGCCGATCGGAACGAAACTCGGTGGGCATGTTCGACTCATGGCCCTAGAGGTCTGTAAGAATTTTGAAAGAAATCGGCCACTAGTTGGCGCTAACGAGTTTTATGGCTCTGTAATCACGTGGTGTTAGATATATTGTCACAAAATGCATATCATTTGATAGATCTGCTCATGCTGAACAACTTTGCCTCTAGAACCATTGCTGTCAATCAAACCGTTCATTAAATATTCATGAATATGTTAAAAACCTACTTTTGCGAACTAGTCCCTGGTTTTTCGCCCGATCGGAACCAGACCAGTCTAGGACAATTCTATGGACTCTCTAGATCAATAATTATCAAAAAAAAGTTGAACTTTTGTATTTGTATGGCTGTAATAGGGTCATTTATAAAATGGGTGTGGCAAAATACACTCAAAAGCCTATAAATCCTAAATGAAAACTCAGAACTTCACAAAAATTGGTGAGCATATGTGTCATAACATCACAAACAAGCTTGCAAAATTTTATGGAGATTGGACAATAGTTGGCGCTATAACTGTTAAAAAGCTTTAAAACCATATATTTCCTATGGTAAACTGCCTGTATTGGCTGTAAATGGTCTTTTCCATGTCTGATCATATAATTTTCATATCATAATGTTCAAAACTAGTGCAATACAATTCTCTGGACTCACTAGATCAATAATTGTCAGAAAAAGTTGAACTACTTCATTTGGATAGCTATAATAGGTTCACTTCAAAATCTGGCCTTTACCAAGTGTCCCCGAAAGCCTATATCTCTTTAATCAATGCTCAGACCTTCTTAAAAACAAGTCAGAACGTGTGAAATATCACCCTGAACAAGCATGAAAATTTTCAGACAGATCGGACAAAATTTGCCTCTATAACAGTTAAAAAGGTGAAAATGATATGATTTAATGGCATGTTAAGCCAATAAGTGGTATTTTACTGCCCCCTGCTGTTTAAAATAGTCATTTTCTCATATTGGTATTGGTATCAGCCATGGTAAATCATGATAAATGATGGTGTGTGTGTGTGTGTGTGTGTGTGTGTGTGTGTGTGTGTGTGTGTGTGTGTGTGTGTGTGTGTGTGTGTGTGTGTGTGTGGTACAAATATAACAAAGGTTTTATTTTCCAACATGAAAACAAACATAACAGAGTGCTAGTGCACAAACAATAACCGACAATGATAATGGATGAGAGGGGAACTTAAATACACAGATCAAGACAAGGACAACAGGTGACGGTTATGATGATGAGGTGCAGGTGATGATGAGGAGGGTGATGAGGAGCAGGTGCAGGTGATGACGACAGATGGTGAATGTGATGAAGACAGAAGGTGAATGTGATGAAGGTGAATGTGACACCAATATCACTGAAACATTTGTGTGTGTGTGTGTGTGTGTGTGTGTGTGTGTGTGTAGCATTATTGTGTGTAGCATATGTAGCAAGTATGCATTATTGAGTTAACATGGAAACACTGGTTTGCTTTAGTGCAGAAAACTGGTCAAAATCATGAGGTTTAAAGTGAAAGTGAGCCAATAAGTGGTCTTCTACTGCCCTCTGCTGGCCCTTCTACTTATTAATTAAATTTTTCCACATGTGCTTGCATTTATACTTGAATACACACTAAAAATCACTTATATAGCAATAACTATTATAACACAATCATATTTTGTCAGTGTTAATCACTTTATTTGCACTGACACTTCAAATAATTGCTAGTAATGTGATAAATCAGGCTAGAAACATGGTAAATCAAAGTAAATAATACTAGATTGTCGTTTATCTCCTGGTAAATAATACTAGAACGTGGTATATCATGGTAAATCATGGTTAACTATGCTGTGTGTGTATGTGTGTGTGTGTGTGTGTGTGTGTGTGTGTGTGTGTGTGTGTGTGTGTGTGTGTGTGTGTGTGTGTGTAAGCATGCATTGAGTTAACATGGAAAAACTGGTTTGCTTTAGTGCAGAAAACTGGTTTAAAGTGAAAGTGAGCCAATAAGTGGTCTTCTAGTGCCCTCTGCTGGCCATTCAACTTAATAATGAAATATTTTACATGTGCTTTTGCATTCATACTTGGACACACACTAAAAATCACGTATATAACTAACTATTATAACACAATAATATTTTGTCAGTGTTCATCACCTCATTTGCACTGACACTTCACATAATTGCTAGTAATGTGGTTAATCATGCTAGAAACATTGTAAATCATAGTAAATAATACTGAAATGAGGTGTATCAAGGTAAATCATGCTAGAATCCTAATAAATCATTCTGGAACATGGTATATGATAGTAAATCATGCTAGAATCATATTAAATAATTCTAGAATGTGGCAAATCGTCGTGGGAGGAGCCTATTTTACTCAAATGGCTATAACTCAAGAAGTAAATGAGATATCTTCACCAAACTCAGTACACATGTGTATGGGTTCAATTTGAGGTCACAGTAAACAATTTTATGGAGATCGGACCATAGGTGGCGCTATAACTGTTAAAAAGCTTTAAAACCATATATATCCCATGGCAAATTGCCTGTATTGGCTGTAAATGGTCTTTTCCATCTATTATGTCAGTGGTTACATGCTTGCTAAATAAATCTTAATAACTTTTGATGCTTTTGTGCTTAAATGCCTTAAAGGCCTTAACTGCTTGAACCCCGATAAATGCTGCTTGCAGCTTTAATTATTATTATTATTATTATTATTATTAGGGGTTCAAGCACGAAGTGCTGAAACCCTATTGTAATTGTGCTGATTTTTATTATTATTAGGGGTTCAAGCACGAAGTGCTGAAACCCTATTGTAATTGTGCTGATTTTTATTATTATTATTATTATTATTATTCTGCCGTAAAACGCATCGTGCAGCCCAAACCGTAAGGGCTAGAGCTTTGAAACTTTGCCATATGGTAGTACAAAAATCGAGGAGAGGTTATCAAATTATGACCCCGATTGGCCCATAGGTGGCGCTATAGCAACCAAAAGCGCGAAACTGCTCATAACTCCTAGACCGTAAGTCATAGACTCAAGTGTCTTATATCATTGGAAAGCTGGACGCCTGACGAACAAAACGTATATCTCCGATTTTATTTCCGCCATGATAGATTTTCCGCCATTTTGAATTTTGTCGAAAATCTACTTTTGCGAACTAGTCCCTGGTTTTTTGCCCGATCGGAACCAAACCAGTGCAGAATTGTTCTCTGGAGTCTGAATATCAATAATTATCAAAAAAAGTTGAAATTTCGATTCACGGTCGCTAGGGGGTGCAAAATTAACGTTGTGGGAGGAGCCTATTTTACTAAAATGGCTATAACTCCAGAAGTAAAAGAGGTATTTTAACCAAACCTGGTACACATGTGTAAGACGTCAATATGAGGTCACGGTAAAAAAATTGCGGCGATTGGTCACATGGTGGCGCTATAACATGAAAAAAACATAAAACAGGCTATAACCACCTGACCGTTAGTCCGATTGACTTGAAAATTGGTATGCAGTGTCTTGGTCCAAGGTGCCATGTATGTCTATGAGGACATTGGTGTATCTCAAAAAACATGGCCGCCATCGGCCAATGAAGTTTGAGCACCTATTAGACAAGGTTAACGGAGGCCTATCGGAACGAAACTCGGTGGGCATGTTCGACTCATGGCCCTAGAGGTCTGTAAGAATTTTAAAAGAAATCGGCCACTAGTTGGCGCTAACGAGTTTTATGGCTCTGTAATCACGTGGTGTTACACTTATTGTCACAAAATGCATACCATTTGATAGATCTCCTCTTGTTGAACAACTTTGCCTCAAGAACCATTGCTGTCAATCAAACCGTTCATTAAATATTCGTAATTATGTTAAAAACCTACTTTTGCGAACTAGTCCTAGGTTTTTCGCCCGATCAGAACCAAACGAGTCTAGGACAATTCTATGGACTCTCAAGATCAATAATTATCAAAAAAAAGTTGAACTTTTGCATTTTTCGCATGGGTATATTGGGTCATAAAGAAAATGGGCGTGGCAAAATGCACTCAAAAGCCTATAAATCCTAAACAAAAACTCAGAACTTCACGAAAATTGGTGAGCTTATGTGCCATAACATCATTAACAAGCATGCAAAATTTCATGGAGATCGGACTATAGATGGTGCTATAACTGTTAAAAAGCTTTAAAAAACACATATTTCCTATGGTAAATTGCCTGTATTGGCTGTAAATGGACTTTTCCATCTATTATTTCAGTGGTTAAAAGCTTTCTAAATAAATCTTAAAGGGTTACTTCAGGATTTAGCATTAAGCTTTGTATTAGTAGAAAACCTGTAGTATTTTCGAATTACCATGCTTTCCCCCCTCATATCCCCCTGAGAGGAGAGATTTATGTATTTTTTGTCTGGAAAAAATCCTCCGATGACGCAAAAATCGTCATTTTGCGTCATCGGAGGATTTTCTGTCCAGAGGCTAAAGACTACAGCCAGTAGATGGCGTTGTTCCGCATGTTTTCAACCCGCCCATACAGGGTGGGATCTCACTCACAGAATGTACACAGTGTCAGCCGTCTTTCTTTGGAAGCTAAGCTAGCATGCTCTTGTTCTGTGGAGAAAGCTGAATAATAGGAGAAAGCTGAGTAAGTAGGGGTTACCATCTTCCTTTTCCCGGACTTGTCCGGCGGGCGAGACTGTTAAAAATGTCCGGGATTCGGCTTTTGCGTTCTGCGGTCGCCATTCATTGTTTACATGCACACCTCTCGTTTCAATCTAACTGAATTAATTCCGATCGGTGAATCTGACTGTAGTGTTTACATGAACGCTAAACAAGTGATCAGTTGATGTGCGTTTTAACATTGCTAAGAAAATTCCGGCTCCTCTGTGAGAGATGCGAGACCCGGCGCGTCTCAGTAATGAAGCCACCGGCCTCGCGCCGTCCTCCCGCGGCCGTCAGCCTCGTCCTGCTCGCCACAGTAAACATGATGAATGGCGATTGTAGAACGCAAAAGCCGAATCCCGGACATTTTGGGTCTCTAAATCCCTGGCAAACTCATCACTTACTTAGGCTAGCCTTGTTGTTTTCAACTGTGCTCTCTAACCGGTTGGCGTGGCCTCCTAAGGCAGCGAAGCAAGTGCATTCTGGGAGTTGTTGTCTTTCATCCACATAAGCCAAAAATACATTTTCTGGCTTTTCTCAGTCTAGAAAGCTCCAAATTCAAAAATTTCTCCACATTTCTTCTATTTAAATGACCTATTTTAAATACACATTCATCTTCCCAGAGGTGAAGTATCCCTTTAATGTCTTAAATGCTTATGTGCCTAAAGGCCTTAAATGCTTGAACCCCGATAAATGCTGCTTGTTATTATTAGGGGTTCAAGCATGAAATGCTGAAACCCTATTGTAATTGTGCTGATTTTTATTATTATTATTATTATTCCGCCGTAAAACGCATCGTGCAGCCTAAACCGTAAGTGCTAGAGACTTGAAACTTGGCCAGAAGGTAGTACAAAAATCGAGGAGAGGTTCAGAGAATATGAGCTAGATTGGCCAATAGGTGGCGCTACAGTGCAAAAAACAAAAAAATTGCATATTTTTGCTTAAATCTCATCAACCCTTTGTCACAGACTCAAGTGTCTTATATCTTTGGAATCCTTGGGTCAAGCCGAACAAAAAAGGCCTCAAGGATTTCATTTCCGGTATGCAAATTTTTCCGCCATTTTGGATTTTGTCCAAAACCTACTTTTGCGAACTAGTCCCTGGTTTTTCGCCCGATCGGAACCAAACCAGTGCAGAAATATTCACAGGAGTCTGAATATCAATAATTATCGAAAAAAAGTTAAAATTTCGATCCACGGTTGCTAAGGGGCATCAAAACGTTCGCAGGAGGCGGAGCTAATTATACAAAAATGGCTATAACTCGTGAACGAAATGAGATATTTTCACCAAACTCGGTACACATATGTATGAGCTCAAGTTGAGGTCACAGTAAAAAAATCGCGGTGATTGGCC
This sequence comes from Scardinius erythrophthalmus, assembly GCF_964197995.2. Classification (NCBI taxonomy): domain Eukaryota; kingdom Metazoa; phylum Chordata; class Actinopteri; order Cypriniformes; family Leuciscidae; genus Scardinius; species Scardinius erythrophthalmus. Next base: position 16,079,992 of record NC_138231.1, read on the forward strand.
TCATGGTGGCGCTATAATATGAAAAAAACATAAAACAGGCTATAACCACCTGACCGTTAGTCCGATTGACTTGAAAATTGGTATGCAGTGTCTTGGTCCAAGGTGCCATGTATGTCTATGAGGACATTGGTTTATCTCAAAAAACATGGCCGCTATCGGCCAATGAAGTTTGAGCACCTATTAGACAAGGTTAACGGAGGCCGATCGGAACAAAACTCAGTGGGCATGTTCGGCTCAAGCCCCTAGAGGTCTGTAAGAATTTTGAAAGAAATCGGCCACTAGTTGGCGCTAACGAGTTTTATGGCTCTGTAATCACGTGGTGTTACACTTATCGTCACAAAATGCATATCATATGATAGATCTGCTCATGCTGAACAACTTTGCCTCTAGAACCATTGCTGTCAATCAAACAGTTCATTAAATATTCATGAATATGTTAAAAACCTACTTTTGCGAACTAGTCCTAGGTTTTTTGCCCGATCGGAACCAGACCAGTCTAGGACAATTCTCTGGACTCTCTAGATCAATAATTATCAAAAAAAAGTTGTACTTTTGCATTTGGATGGCTGTAATAGGGTAATTTATAAAATGGGCGTGTCAAAATACATTAAAAAGCCTATAAATCCTAAATAAAAACTCAGAACTTCACAAAAATTGGTCAGCATATGTGACATAACATCATTAACAAGCATGAAAAATTCTATGGAGATCGGACGATAGGTGGCGCTATAACTGTTAAAAAGCTTTAAAATCATATATTTCCTATGGTAAACTGCCTGTATTGGCTGTAAATGGTCTTTTCCATCTCTGATCATATAATTTTCATATCATAATGTTAAAAAACTAGTGCAATACAATTCTCTGGACTCACTAGATCAATAATTGTCAGAAAGTTGAACTACTTCATTTGGATAGCTATAATAGGTTCACTTCAAAATCTGGCCTTTACCAAGTGTCCCCGAAAGCCTATATCTCTTTAATCAATGCTCAGACCTTCTTAAAAACAAGTCAGAACGTGTGAAATATCACCCTGAACAAGCATGAAAATTTTCAGACAGATCGGACAAAATTTGCCTCTATAACAGTTAAAAAGGTGAAAATGATATGAATTAATGGCATGTTAAGCCAATAAGTGGTATTTTACTGCCCCCTGCTGTTTAAAATAGTCATTTTCTCATATTGGTATTGGTATCAGCCATGGTAAATCATGATAAATGATGGTGTGTGTGTGTGTGTGTGTGTGTGTGTGTGTGTGTGTGTGTGTGTGTGTGTGTGTGTGTGTGTGTGTGTGTGTGGTACAAATATAACAAAGGTTTTATTTTCCAACATGAAAACAAACATAACAGAGTGCTAGTGCACAAACAATAACCGACAATGATAATGGATGAGAGGGGAACTTAAATACACAGATCAAGACAAGGACAACAGGTGACGGTTATGATGATGAGGAGCAGGTGATGATGAGGAGGGTGATGAGGAGCAGGTGCAGGTGATGACGACAGATGGTGAATGTGATGAAGACAGAAGGTGAATGTGATGAAGGTGAATGTGACACCAATATCACTGAAACATTTGTGTGTGTGTGTGTGTGTGTGTGTGTGTGTGTGTGTGTGTGTGTGTGTGTGTGTGTGTGTGTGTGTGTGTGTGTAGCATTATTGTGTGTAGCATATGTAGCAAGTATGCATTATTGAGTTAACATGGAAACACTGGTTTGCTTTAGTGCAGAAAACTGGTCAAAATCATGAGGTTTAAAGTGAAAGTGAGCCAATAAGTGGTCTTCTACTGCCCTCTGCTGGCCATTCTACTTATTAATTAAATTTTTCCACATGTGCTTGCATTTATACTTGAATACACACTAAAAATCACTTATATAGCAATAACTATTATAACACAATCATATTTTGTCAGTGTTAATCACTTTATTTGCACTGACACTTCAAATAATTGCTAGTAATGTGGTAAATCATGGTTAACTATGCTGTGTGTGTGTGTGTGTGTGTGTGTGTGTGTGTGTGTGTGTGTGTGTGTGTGTGTGTGTGTGTGTAAGCATGCATTGAGTTAACATGGATAAACTGGTTTGCTTTAGTGCAGAAAACTGGTTTAAAGTGAAAGTGAGCCAATAAGTGGTCTTCTACTGCCCTCTGCAGGCCATTCTACTTATTAACGAAATATTTCAACATGTGCTTGCATTCATACTTGAATACACACTAAAAAAATCACTTATATAGCAATAACCATTATAACACAATCATATTTTGTCAGTGTTAATCACTTTATTTGCACTGACACTTCAAATAATTGCTAGTAATGTGATAAATCAGGCTAGAAACATGGTAAATCAAAGTAAATAATACTAGATTGTCGTTTATCTCCTGGTAAATAATACTAGAACGTGGTATATCATGGTAAATCATGGTTAACTATGCTGTGTGTGTGTGTGTGTGTGTGTGTGTGTGTGTGTGTGTGTGTGTGTGTGTGTAAGCATGCATTGAGTTAACATGGAAAAACTGGTTTGCTTTAGTGCAGAAAACTGGTTTAAAGTGAAAGTGAGCCAATAAGTGGTCTTCTAGTGCCCTCTGCTGGCCATTCTACTTAATAATGAAATATTTTACATGTGCTTTTGCATTCATACTTGGACACACACACAAAAATCACGTATATAACTAACTATTATAACACAATAATATTTTGTCAGTGTTCATCACCTCATTTGCACTGACACTTCACATAATTGCTAGTAATGTGGTTAATCATGCTAGAAACATTGTAAATCATAGTAAATAATACTGAAATGAGGTGTATCAAGGTAAATCATGCTAGAATCCTAATAAATCATTCTGGAACATGGTATATGATAGTAAATCATGCTAGAATCATATTAAATAATTCTAGAATGTGGCAAATCGTTGTGGGAGGAGCCTATTTTACTCAAATGGCTATAACTCAAGAAGTAAATGAGATATCTTCACCAAACTCAGTACACATGTGTATGGGTTCAATTCGAGGTCACAGTAAACAATTTTATGGAGATCGGACCATAGGTGGCGCTATAACTGTTAAAAAGCTTTAAAACCATATATATCCCATGGCAAATTGCCTGTATTGGCTGTAAATGGTCTTTTCCATCTATTATGTCAGTGGTTACATGCTTCCTAAATAAATCTTAATAACTTTTGATGCTTTTGTGCTTAAATGCCTTAAAGGCCTTAACTGCTTGAACCCCGATAAATGCTGCTTGCAGCTTTAATTATTATTATTATTCTGCCGTAAAACGCATCGTGCAGCCCAAACCGTAAGGGCTAGAGCTTTGAAACTTTGCCATATGGTAGTACAAAAATCGAGGAGAGGTTATCAAATTATGACCCCGATTGGCCCATAGGTGGCGCTATAGCAACCAAAAGCGCGAAACTGCTCATAACTCCTAGACCGTAAGTCATAGACTCAAGTGTCTTATATCATTGGAAAGCTGGACGCCTGACGAACAAAACGTATATCTCCGATTTTATTTCCGCCATGATAGATTTTCCGCCATTTTGAATTTTGTCGAAAATCTACTTTTGCGAACTAGTCCCTGGTTTTTTGCCCGATCGGAACCAAACCAGTGCAGAATTGTTCTCTGGAGTCTGAATATCAATAATTATCAAAAAAAAGTTGAAATTTCGATTCACGGTCGCTAGGGGGTGCAAAATTAACGTTGTGGGAGGAGCCTATTTTACTAAAATGGCTATAACTCCAGAAGTAAAAGAGGTATTTTAACCAAACCTGGTACACATGTGTAAGACGTCAATATGAGGTCACGGTAAAAAAATCGCGGCGATTGGCCACATGGTGGCGCTATAACATGAAAAAAACATAAAACAGGCTATAACCACCTGACCGTTAGTCCGATTGACTTGAAAATTGGTATGCAGTGTCTTGGTCCAAGGTGCCATGTATGTCTATGAGGACATTGGTGTATCTCAAAAAACATGGCCGCCATCGGCCAATGAAGTTTGAGCACCTATTAGACAAGGTTAACGGAGGCCTATCGGAACGAAACTCGGTGGGCATGTTCGACTCATGGCCCTAGAGGTCTGTAAGAATTTTAAAAGAAATCGGCCACTAGTTGGCGCTAACGAGTTTTATGGCTCTGTAATCACGTGGTGTTACACTTATTGTCACAAAATGCATACCATTTGATAGATCTCCTCTTGTTGAACAACTTTGCCTCAAGAACCATTGCTGTCAATCAAACCGTTCATTAAATATTCGTAATTATGTTAAAAACCTACTTTTGCGAACTAGTCCTAGGTTTTTCGCCCGATCAGAACCAAACGAGTCTAGGACAATTCTATGGACTCTCAAGATCAATAATTATCAAAAAAAAGTTGAACTTTTGCATTTTTCGCATGGGTATATTGGGTCATAAAGAAAATGGGCGTGGCAAAATGCACTCAAAAGCCTATAAATCCTAAACGAAAACTCAGAACTTCACGAAAATTGGTGAGCTTATGTGCCATAACATCATTAACAAGCATGCAAAATTTCATGGAGATCGGACTATAGATGGTGCTATAACTGTTAAAAAGCTTTAAAAAACACATATTTCCTATGGTAAATTGCCTGTATTGGCTGTAAATGGACTTTTCCATCTATTATTTCAGTGGTTAAAAGCTTTCTAAATAAATCTTAATGTCTTAAATGCTTATGTGCTTAAAGGCCTTAAATGCTTGAACCCCGATAAATGCTGCTTGCAGCTTTAATTATTATTATTATTATTCTGCCGTAAAACGCATCGTGCAGCCCAAACCGTAAGAGCTGGAACTTTGAAACTTTGACAGATGGTAGTACAAAAATCGAGGAAAGGTTCAGAGATTATGACCCCGATTGGCCCATAGGTGGCGCTATAACAACCAAAAGCGCGAAACTGCTCATAACTCCTAGACCGTATGGCGTAGACTCAAGTGTCTTATATCATTGGAAAGCTGGATGCCTGACGAACAAAACCTATATCTCCGATTTCATTTCCGCCATGATAGATTTTCCGCCATTTTGAATTTTGTCAAAAATCTACTTTTGCGAACTAGTCCCTGGTTTTTTGCCCGATTGGAACCAAACTAGTGCAGAAATGTTCTCTGGAGACTGAATATCAATAATTATCGAAAAAAAGTGGAAATTTCGATTCACGGTCGCTAAGGGGCGCCAAAACGTACGTTGTGGGAGGGGCCTATTTTACTAAAATGGCTATAACTCCCGATGTAAATGAGGTATCTTCACCAAACTTGGTACACATGTGTATGAGCTTACTCTGGGGTCACAGTAAAAAAATCGCGACGATTGGCCTCATGGTGGCGCTATAAAATGAAAAAAACATAAAACAGGCTATAACCACCTGACCGTTAGTCCGATTGACTTGAAAATTGGTATGCAGTGTCTTGGTCCAAGGTGCCATGTATGTGTATGAGGACATTGGCGTATCTCAAAAAACATGGCCGCCATCGGCCAACGAAGTTTGAGCACCTATTAGACAAGGTTAACGGAGGCCGATCGGAACGAAACTCAATGGGCATGTTCGGCTCATGGCCCTAAAGGTCTGTAAGAATTTTGAAAGAAATCGGCCACTAGTTGGCGCTAACGAGTTTTACGGCTCTGTAATCACGTGGTGTTACAAATATCCACACAATATGCATATCATTTGATAGATCTCCTCATCCTGAACAACTTTGCCTCAAGAACCATTGCTGTCAATCAAACTGTTCATTAATTATTCATTAATATGTTAAAAACCTACTTTTGCGAACTAGTCCTAGGTTTTTTGCCCGATCGGAACCAGACCAGTGTAGGACAATTCTCTGGACTCTCTAGATCAATAATTATCAAAAAAAAGTTGAACTTTTGCATTTGGATGGCTGTAATAGGGTAATTTATAAAACGGGCGTGTCAAAATACATTAAAAAGCCTATAAATCCTAAATAAAAACTCAGAACTTCACAAAAATTGGTCAGCATATGTGACATAACATCATTAACAAGCATGAAAAATTCTATGGAGATCGGACGATAGTTGGCGCTATAACTGTTAAAACGCTTTAAAACCATATATTTCCTATGGTAAATTGCCTGTATTTGCTGTAAATGATGTCTTCTATCTTTTGTCATATAATGTTCATATCATAATGTTCAAAACCAGTGCAGCACAATTCTCTGAACTCTCTAGATCAATAATTATCAGAAAAAAAGTTTAACTTCTTCAAAAGGTGATTTTATATGAATATAATGACATATTAAGCCAATAAGTGGTATTTTACTGCCCCCTGCTGTCATTTCATCATACTACTCCCTAATATTGTTATAAAATTCATATTTAGACTTTTTAAAATCATTATTTTAACATTTACAATCACATTTTGTCAAAACTCATCTATTGAGTATTACTATTGACAATTGTGTTACACTGAGATATGGAAATGGACGAAAGTAAATGAATGAAATGAAACGAAAGTATAATGGCATTTAAGCCACGCCCCCGAATACAAATCCATTCATAACTCGAAAACGGAAAGTCGTTGCGCGCTCAAATTTTGATGGTGAGGACCTCTCCGGGCTCTTGATCGAAACGTGTCGTCGCGGGCCTCGGGAGCGCGCCCCCCGCGCATCGCGAATCCGCGGGACCCCCGATTTTGAACGGCCATTGCTCCCGACCCAGACCACCCCGAACATTGTGTGAGAGCTCGTTGGAAAGGGCGCGTCCTTGGCTAGCTTCGATTCAAATGTGGTGTTATTTGCCCTGGGCATTCCAGAGATAATAGCCCGAACAGATATGCCTTATAACAGTCATAACTCCCAGCCCCAATCGCCCAAAAACACATTGATGGTCTCATTCAACAGGGCTCCTCAAGCACTATCTATGCTCTGAGTTTCAGAATTTTTCGCCTTTTGGTTCCTGAGATATAAGTAAAAAAACAAATTCCCATTCATTCAAACACTTCAACTGTAAAATGTAAGCTATAATACCACTGTTGTCCACTAGAGGGAGCAGCAGGATTACGCATGATCTTTTAATTCGCTTCAGTATTGGAAATAAACAAATGCTTTAAGAAGCAATCTTTTTTATTATGATGTTTTTTTTTTATTATGATATTTGTATATATATATATATTTTTTTTTATTATGATTATGAACGGTTTGATTGACATTAGTGATTCTTGAGGCAAAGTTGTTCAAGATGAGGAGATGAAGATATTTTCACAATATCACATCCTAAAAACATTGAAAACATATTTGTCTTTGTGTGTGTGTGTGTGTGTGTGTGTGTGTGGGGGGGGGGGGGGGGGGGGGTTGTGTGTGTGTCTGTGTGTGTGTGTAAGCATGCTTAATGGAAAGAACATGAAGAAACTGCTTTGTTTTACTGGTGGATAAAAAAGTCTTTCAAATGAAAGTGAGTCAATTAGTGGTCTTCTACTGTCCTCTGCAGGACATTCTACTTAATAAAATATTTTCATCTGTGCTTTTGCATTAGTTTTTGGACTATATCAAATTACTTGCATGAAAATCACCTATTATAACACAGTCATGTTTTGTCAAAGTTTATCACTTCATTTTTACTGAGCTCTCAGTTTGAACAATTCTGCCTCTCAGTGATTAATTTGAAATCTGAAAATGGTGTTATACAGAGGAGATTTGCAATTATCATTTTGTTACCTATCTTTTATTTTAAATATCTCCATCTACAACAAAATGTGTGTGCATGTGTGTGTTCAAGCATGGTTAGTGTATTAAGTATTATTGTTTAAGTATTATTGTTTTCATTTACATTTTAACCACCAGAAGAAGAACACTCATTGGTTCATTCTGCTCACTAAAATATTATTTTTAAATTTTTTTTCCATTTGAAATATTGTTTAAACTTAATAAAATCATTAAAATAACATTTCAAATCATATTTTGTCTGTTTATAAATCCCACAGACTCACATTGGCTGCAATACTAATGTTTTTGTAAAACACAGACCTGATAGTCTAATCTGTGTGTATTGTGCATATATTATTGATATTATTACTATTGCAAATCATGTTATTGTAACTCATATCTTAATAGAATATTATTTGTAATTTTAATTCTTTATTTCTTAAGTGTTTTTTTTTATGATTACTACAGATATTATCACCAAAGATATCAACTACACCTTCACTTTTAGTATTGACACGCTGCACACACAGCACAATCACACACTCACTAATGCATTCAAATAAATGTAATCTTACTGTGCTACTTTATTTGTACATGATTAGAATGAACAGAAATCTAAGAATATTTTTCTTCTGTTAAAGCCATTTCAGACTCCAAGTAAGCATTATATTACTAATCATCTATTTTAAAGGTGCCATACAATTGAAAACTGTATTTATCTTGGCATAGTTGAATGATAAGAGTTCTGGACATGGAACTGACATACCGTGAGCCTCAAACACCATTGTTTCCTCCTTCTTGTGTAAATCTCCTGTTTGCAAAAGACCGCTGAAAAATGAGTGAATCCCACCATAACACCGACTGTGACGTTGGAGTCAGGATCATTAATATTTATACCCCCCAAATTTGCATTTTCCAGTCCATGTTCTAGGCCAGGCAGTGTTAATGTGGACCTGCACAGCCGAATCATCAGAAGATCTGCAGGTATTGTGAAGAAGCAAGCAAGGACAATAGTGAAAATGGCAGATCATGGATATAAATGTTATGTCTGAGGCTGTGCTGTGGATTTGAGAACTTTTCATTCCCTTCCCACAAAACTGTCAACAGGCATGGTTGATGTTTACAACAGGATACCTCACCATTTTAATTCAAAGCTGTTAGTTTGCTCTTAACGGAGGCCGATCAGAACGAAACTCGATGGGCATGTTCGACTCGTGGCCCTAGAGGTCTGTAAGAATTTTGAAAAATCAGCCACTAGTTGACGCTAACAGGTTTTACGGCTATGTAATCACGTGATGCATATCATTTGATAGATCTCCTCATACTGAACAACTTTGCCTCAAGAACTACTGCTGTCAATCAATTTGTTCATTAAATACTTGCTATTATGTTAAAAACCTACTTTTGCGAACTAGTCCTAGGTTTTTCGCCCGATCGGAAATATACCAGTGCAGTACAATTCTCTGGAAGCTCTAGATTATTAATTATATAAAAAACTTTAACTTTACCCATTGGGTAGCCATAACAGGATCATTTAGAAAATGGGTATGGCAAAAAACACTCAAAAGCCTGTAAATCCTAAACAAAAACTCAGACAACTCACTAAACTGCCTTATGTGCTTAAAGACCCTGAATGCTTGAACCCCGCTAAATGCTGCTTGCAGCTTTAATTATTATTATTAGGGGTTCAAGCACGAAGTGCTGAAACCCTATTGTAATTGTGCTGATTTTTATTATTATTATTATTATTATTATTCTGCCGTAAAACGCATCGTGCAGCCCAAACCGTAAGGGCTAGAGCTTTGAAACTTTGCCATATGGTAGTACAAAAATCGAGGAGAGGTTATCAAATTATGACCCCGATTGGCCCATAGGTGGCGCTATAGCAACCAAAAGCGCGAAACTGCTCATAACTCCTAGACCGTAAGTCATAGACTCAAGTGTCTTATATCATTGGAAAGCTGGACGCCTGAAGAACAAAACGTATATCTCCGATTTTATTTCCGCCATGATAGATTTTCCGCCATTTTGAATTTTGTCGAAAATCTACTTTTGCGAACTAGTCCCTGGTTTTTTGCCCGATCGGAACCAAACCAGTGCAGAATTGTTCTATGGAGTCTGAATATCAATAATTATCAAAAAAAAGTTGAAATTTCGATTCACGGTCGCTAGGGGGTGCAAAATTAACGTTGTGGGAGGAGCCTATTTTACTAAAATGGCTATAACTCCAGAAGTAAAAGAGGTATTTTAACCAAGCTTGGTACACATGTGTAAGAGGTCAATCTGAGGTCACGGTAAAAAAATCGCGGCGATTGGCCACATGGTGGCGCTATAACATGAAAAAAACATAAAACAGGCTATAACCACCTGACTGTTAGTCCGATTGACTTGAAAATTGGTATGCAGTGTCTTGGTCCAAGGTGCCATGTATATCTATGAGGACATTGGCGTATCTCAAAAAACATGGCCGCCATCGGCCAATGAAGTTTTAGCACCGATTAGACAAGGTTAACGGAGGCCGATCGGAACGAATCTCGATGGGCATGTTCACCTTATGGCCCTAGAGGTCTGTAAGAATTTTGAAAGAAATCGGCCACTAGTTGGCGCTAATGAGTTTTATGGCTCTGTAATCACGTGGTGTTACAAATATCCACACAATATGCATATCTTTTGATAGATCTGCTCATGCTGAACAACTTTGCCTCAAGAACTATTGCTGTCAATCAAACAGTTCATTAAATATTCATGAATATGTCTAAAACCTACTTTTGCGAACTAGTCCTAGGTTTTTCGCCCGATCGGAACCAGACCAGTCTAGGACAATTCTCTGGACTCTCTAGATCAATAATTATCAAAAAAAAGTTGAACTTTTGCATTTGGATGGCTGTAATAGGGTCATTTATAAAATGGGCGTGGCAAAATACACTAAAAAGCCTATAAATCATAAATGAAAATGCAGAACTTCACAAAAATTGGTCAGCATATGTGACATAACATCATTAACAAGCATGCAAAATTTTATGGAGATCGGACGATAGGTGGCGCTATAACTGTTAAAAAGCTTTAAAACCATATATTTCCTATGGTAAACTGCCTGTATTGGCTGTAAATGGTCTTTTCCATCTCTGATCATATAATTTTCATATCATAATGTTCAAAACTAGTGCAATACAATTCTCTGGACTCACTAGATCAATAATTGTCAGAAAAAGTTGAACTACTTCATTTGGATAGCTATAATAGGTTCACTTCAAAATCTGGCCTTTACCAAGTGTCCCCGAAAGCCTATATCTCTTTAATCAATGCTCAGACCTTCTTAAAAACAAGTCAGAACGTGTGAAATATTACCCTGAACTAGCATGAAAATTTTCAGACAGATCGGACAAAATTTGCCTCTATAACAGTTAAAAAGGTGAAAATGATATGAATTAATGGCATGTTAAGCCAATAAGTGGTATTTTACTGCCCCCTGCTGTTTAAAATAGTCATTTTCTCATATTGGTATTGGTATCAGCCATGGTAAATCATGATAAATGATGGTGTGTGTGTGTGTGTGTGTGTGTGTGTGTGTGTGTGTGTGTGTGTGTGTGTGTGTGTGTGTGTGTGTGTGTGTGTGGTACAAATATAACAAAGGTTTTATTTTCCAACATGAAAACAAACATAACAGAGTGCTAGTGCACAAACAATAACCGACAATGATAATGGATGAGAGGGGAACTTAAATACACAGATCAAGACAAGGACAACAGGTGACGGTTATGATGATGAGGAGCAGGTGATGATGAGGAGGGTGATGAGGAGCAGGTGCAGGTGATGACGACAGATGGTGAATGTGATGAAGACAGAAGGTGAATGTGATGAAGGTGAATGTGACACCAATATCACTGAAACATTTGTGTGTGTGTGTGTGTGTGTGTGTGTGTGTGTGTGTGTGTGTAGCATTATTGTGTGTAGCATATGTAGCAAGTATGCATTATTGAGTTAACATGGAAACACTGGTTTGCTTTAGTGCAGAAAACTGGTCAAAATCATGAGGTTTAAAGTGAAAGTGAGCCAATAAGTGGTCTTCTACTGCCCTCTGCTGGCCATTCTACTTAATTAATTTTTTCCACATGTGCTTGCATTTATACTTGAATACACACTAAAAATCACTTATATAGCAATAACTATTATAACATAATCATATTTTGTCAGTGTTAATCACTTTATTTGCACTGACACTTCAAATAATTGCTAGTAATGTGGTAAATCATGGTAAATCATGGTTAACTATGCTGTGTGTGTGTGTGTGTGTGTGTGTGTGTGTGTGTGTGTGTGTGTGTGTGTGTGTGTGTGTGTGTGTGTAAGCATGCATTGAGTTAACATGGATAAACTGGTTTGCTTTAGTGCAGAAAACTGGTTTAAAGTGAAAGTGAGCCAATAAGTGGTCTTCTACTGCCCTCTGCTGGCCATTCTACTTATTAATGAAATATTTCAACATGTGCTTGCATTCATACTTGAATACACACTAAAAAAATCACTTATATAGCAATAACTATTATAACACAATCATATTTTGTCAGTGTTAACCACTTTATTTGCACTGACACTTCAAATAATTGCTAGTAATGTGATAAATCAGGCTAGAAACATGGTAAATCAAAGTAAATAATCCTAGATTGTCGTTTATCTCCTGGTAAATACAGTTTTTTACAATCTCTTTGTTACTATTTTCAGAACCTTGATGTCATTTTTCACAACTCTAGACACAAAACTCACAACCAATGATCAAAATGCACATTTTTCAAAACTCTAACCCTTTTCTCAATTGCTTGGATACAATACACATAAAACTTAGATCATTTGTTCATTCAACAAAAATCACCTGTTCAATATGACACAACTTAACATCAAAGTACTACTATTTCAAAAGGCAATTCACACATTACATTTCAAATGAGTGTCTATTCATTTCCTTACATTGATCTAACTATCAATTGATACAACTGCTCAAAATGATAAGAAACTATTGCATTACTCTGAATGCATAGTTGTATGGAAACAGACAAACAATCTTCCATGTTTACTAAATCATGAAAGTTTCAAGATAACGATATTCATTGTCACCAATTAGCATGGAGCATGAACCAATTAGACTACAATATCCATGGATGTAGCCTAATATTTGATCATACTGCTTCATCAGACACTGTGTCTATGGTCCCAAACACTGTACTACCTTTTCAGACTATGTACAGTATTGACAGCACTGCACTGTATAGATCATCACTCCTGTTCTGTTTCTTACAGTACAAGCAAGCAAGTTGAGGAACACTGCATTTGATGTTTTACAGTACTGTCTTTTCTTTTCTATTTCATAGCTAATTATTTTTTGCTTTGATTCAAATAAACCTATGTTGTGATTGTACTGTAGTGTTTTGCATCAATATATTACAAACTTTGTTCAATGATTCCACTGTAGTATTCTCTCTACTACTGCAGTACTTTTACAGAGATGTATTTACTGTACATGTAGTGCCATAATGAAACCTGTATCACCTATTTTGTTCTACAATATTTAATGATTGTACGAACAATGACACAATGAAACTATCAGTTGCTTGTGTGTGGGTGATCTATAGTTATGTCTCAACGGTATTTCACAGTAAATTAGTTTTTTGAACCAATGATTGTGCAAGTGCAAGATTTCTTTAAAGATGTGAATACACAATGCAATGTTTTGAACATTAGATAGCCTGTGTTACAAGTGATAACCGTTTTGAGTTTTGTGTCTAGAGTTTTGAAAAATGACATCAAGGTTCTGAAAATAGTAGCAAAGTGATTGTAAAAAACTGTAATACTAGAACGTGGTATATCATGGTAAATCATGGTTAACTATGCTGTGTGTGTATGTGTGTGTGTGTGTGTGTGTGTGTGTGTGTGTGTGTGTGTGTGTGTGTGTAAGCATGCATTGAGTTAACATGGAAAAACTGGTTTGCTTTAGTGCAGAAAACTGGTTTAAAGTGAAAGTGAGCCAATAAGTGGTCTTCTACTGCCCTCTGCTGGCCATTCTACTTAATAATGAAATATTTTACATGTGCTTTTGCATTCATACTTGGACACACACTAAAAATCACGTATATAACTAACTATTATAACACAATAATATTTTGTCAGTGTTCATCACCTCATTTGCACTGACACTTCACATATTTGCTAGTAATGTGGTTAATCATGCTAGAAACATTGTAAATCATAGTAAATAATACTGAAATGAGGTGTATCAAGGTAAATCATGCTAGAATCCTAATAAATCATTCTGGAACATGGTATATGATAGTAAATCATGCTAGAATCATATTAAATAATTCTAGAATGTGGCAAATCGTTGTGGGAGGAGCCTATTTTACTCAAATGGCTATAACTCAAGAAGTAAATGAGATATCTTCACCAAACTCAGTACACATGTGTATGGGTTCAATTTGAGGTCACAGTAAACAATTCTATGGAGATCGGAGCATAGGTGGCGCTATAACTGTTAAAAAGCTTTAAAACCATATATATCCCATGGCAAATTGCCTGTATTGGCTGTAAATGGTCTTTTCCATCTATTATGTCAGTGGTTACATGCTTGCTAAATAAATCTTAATAACTTTTGATGCTTTTGTGCTTAAATGCCTTAAAGGCCTTAACTGCTTGAACCCCGATAAATGCTGCTTGCAGCTTTAATTATTATTATTATTCTGCCGTAAAACGCATCGTGCAGCCCAAACCGTAAGGGCTAGAGCTTTGAAACTTTGCCATATGGTAGTACAAAAATCGAGGAGAGGTTATCAAATTATGACCCCGATTGGCCCATAGGTGGCGCTATAGCAACCAAAAGCGCGAAACTGCTCATAACTCCTAGACCGTAAGTCATAGACTCAAGTGTCTTATATCATTGGAAAGCTGGACGCCTGACGAACAAAACGTATATCTCCGATTTTATTTCCGCCATGATAGATTTTCCGCCATTTTGAATTTTGTCGAAAATCTACTTTTGCGAACTAGTCCCTGGGTTTTCGCCCGATCGGAAACAAACCAGTGCAGAATTGTTCTATGGAGTCTGAAGATCAATAATTATCGAAAAAAAGTTGAAATTTCGATTCATGGTTGCTAGGGGGTGCAAAATTAACGTTGTGGGAGGAGCCTATTTTACTAAAATGGCTATAACTCCAGAAGTAAAAGAGGTATTTTAACCAAACTTGGTACACATGTGTAAGAGGTCAATCTGAGGTCACAGTAAAAAAATCGCGGCGATTGGCCACATGGTGGCGCTATAACATGAAAAAAACATAAAACAGGCTATAACCACCTGACCGTTAGTCCGATTGACTTGAAAATTGGTATGCAGTGTCTTGGTCCAAGGTGCCATGTATGTCTATGAGGACATTGGCGTATCTCAAAAAACATGGCCGCCATCGGCCAATGAAGTTTGAGCACCGATTAGACAAGGTTAACGGAGGCCGATCGGAACGAAACTCGATGGGCATGTTCGTCTTATGGCCCTAGAGGTCTGTAAGAATTTTGAAAGAAATCAGCCACTAGTTGGCGCTAACGAGTTTTATGGCTCTGTAATCACGTGGTGTTACACTCATCCACACAATATGCATATCATTTGATAGATCTGCTCATGCTGAACAACTTTGCCTCAAGAACCATTGCTGTCAATCAAACCGTTCATTAAATATTCACGAATATGTCTAAAACCTACTTTTGCGAACTAGTCCTAGGTTTTTCGCCCGATCGGAACCAGACCAGTCTAGGACAATTCTCTGGACTCTCTAGATCAATAATTATCAAAAAAAAGTTGAACTTTTGCATTTGGATGGCTGTAATAGGGTCATTTATAAAATGGGCGTGGCAAAATACAGTCAAAAGCCTATAAATCATAAATGAAAATGCAGAACTTCACAAAAATTGGTCAGCATATGTGACATAACATCATTAACAAGCATGCAAAATTTTATGGAGATCGGACGATAGGTGGCGCTATAACTGTTAAAAAGCTTTAAAACCATATATTTCCTATGGTAAACTGCCTGTATTGGCTGTAAATGGTCTTTTCCATCTCTGATCATATAATTTTCATATCATAATGTTCAAAACTAGTGCAATACAATTCTCTGGACTCACTAGATCAATAATTGTCAGAAAAAGTTGAACTACTTCATTTGGATAGCTATAATAGGTTCACTTCATAATGTAGCCTTTACCAAGTGTCCCCGAAAGCCTATATCTCTTTAATGAATTACTCAGACCTTCTTAAAAACAAGTCAGAACATGTGAAATATCACTCTAAACATGCATGAAAATTTTCAGACAGATCGGACAAAATTTGCCTCTATAACAGTTAAAAAGGTGAAAATGATATGAATATAATGGCATGTTAAGCCAATAAGTGATATTTTACTGCCCCCTGCTGTTTAAAATAGGAATTTTGTCATATTGTTCTATAATTTATATTTAGACTTTATAAAATCCCTATTTTAACATTTACAATTACATTTAGTCAAAATCTATCTGTTAAAGTATTAGTACTGACAGTTTGATCACATCATATAGTTCAACTGTCTGTATCTACAACATAATGTGTGTGTAGTCTTAGGTTTCTGAATAAATTCTGAATCGTCTGATTAATAGCTTACAAAGACTTTGTGAAATGTTAATTGACCATTCAAATATATTTTCATAATGACATATCCCAATAGCATTGAAAAAACAACAACAACAACATTTGTCTTTGTGTGTGTGTGTGTGTGTGTGTGTGTGTGTGTGTGTGTGTGTGTGTGTGTGTGTGTGTGTGTGTGTGTGTGTGTGTGTGTGTGTGTAAGCATGCATTAAGTTAAAATGGTAAAACTGGTTTGCTTTTGTCACAGTTGTGTTCTGTCTGAGTATTGTTGTCTCTGATCACATGTCTTCCTTTGTTCTGTTTTCCCGCCACTCCTTGGTTTCCACGGTAACTGTCATTTAGTGCATCTGTCACACCTGTTTCCTCGTTAGTCTTGTCAGCTGTGTCTTGTTTCCCTGATCAGTTCTCCCATGTATTTAAGCCCTGAGTTTTGCCTTGTTCTTTGTCAGTTCTATGCTGTAATTAGAGTGTGTTGCTGCCTGTTCCGATATCCTGAGTTTAATTCCTATTAAACCTGCATCTTGTATGTTCATCCTTGTCTCCGCGTGCCTTCCTGCAACCATTCCGTGTTTAGCTTTAGTGGAGAAAACTGGTGAAAATAATGAAATTTAAAGTGAACCTGAGCCAATAAGTGGTCTTCTAGTGCCCTCTGCTGGCCATTCTACTTATTAATGAAGTCTTTTCACAGGTGATTTTGCGTCACTCTAGACACTTATAAAATCACTTATATAACAATAACTATTATAACAAAATCATATTTTGTCAGTGTTTATCACTTCATTTGCACTGACACTTCACGTGTTGTAAATCATGGTAAATCACGCTAGAAGCATGGTAAATCATAGTAAATAAATCTAAAATGTGGTGTATCAAGGTAAATCATGCTAGAATCCTGATAAATCATTCTAGAACGTGGTATATTATGGTAAATCATGCTAGAACAGGGTAAATAATGGTAAACCATGGTAAATCATGGTAAACT
Organism: Scardinius erythrophthalmus; assembly: GCF_964197995.2. Lineage (NCBI taxonomy): Eukaryota > Metazoa > Chordata > Actinopteri > Cypriniformes > Leuciscidae > Scardinius > Scardinius erythrophthalmus. The sequence goes on from NC_138231.1 coordinate 16,097,291, forward strand.
ATGCTAGAACAGGGTAAATCATGGTAAACCATGGTAAATCATGGTAAACCATGGTAAATCATGATAAACTATAGTAAATCATGCTACAATGTGGTATATCATGGTAAATCATGCTAGAACATGGTAAATCAAGGTAAACTAAGATAAATTCATGGTCAACTATGCTAGAACAGGGTAAATCATGGTAAATCATGGTAAATCATGCTAAAACATGGTATTTTCCATCTATGATGTCAGTGGTTACATGCTTGCTAAATAAAACTTGATGTCTTTTGATGTTTTTGTGCTTAAAGGCCTTAAAGGCCTTAACTGCTTGAACCCCGATAAATGCTGCTTGCAGCTTTAATTATTATTATTATTATTCTGCCGTAAAACGCATCGTGCAGCCCAAACCGTAAGGGCTAGAGCTTTGAAACTTTGCCATATGGTAGTACAAAAATCGAGGAGAGGTTATCAAATTATGACCCCGATTGGCCCATAGGTGGCGCTATAGCAACCAAAAGCGCGAAACTGCTCATAACTCCTAGACCGTAAGTCATAGACTCAAGTGTCTTATATCATTGGAAAGCTGGACGCCTGACGAACAAAACGTATATCTCCGATTTTATTTCCGCCATGATAGATTTTCCGCCATTTTGAATTTTGTCGAAAATCTACTTTTGCGAACTAGTCCCTGGTTTTTTGCCCGATCGGAACCAAACCAGTGCAGAATTGTTCTCTGGAGTCTGAATATCAATAATTATCAAAAAAAAGTTGAAATTTCGATTCGCGGTCGCTAGGGGGTGCAAAATTAACGTTGTGGGAGGAGCCTATTTTACTAAAATGGCTATAACTCCAGAAGTAAAAGAGGTATTTTAACCAAACCTGGTACACATGTGTAAGACGTCAATATGAGGTCACGGTAAAAAAATCGCGGCGATTGGCCACATGGTGGCGCTATAACATGAAAAAAACATAAAACAGGCTATAACCACCTGACCGTTAGTCCGATTGACTTGAAAATTGGTATGCAGTGTCTTGGTCCAAGGTGCCATGTATGTCTATGAGGACATTGGTGTATCTCAAAAAACATGGCCGCCATCGGCCAATGAAGTTTGAGCACCTATTAGACAAGGTTAACGGAGGCCTATCGGAACGAAACTCGGTGGGCATGTTCGACTCATGGCCCTAGAGGTCTGTAAGAATTTTAAAAGAAATCGGCCACTAGTTGGCGCTAACGAGTTTTATGGCTCTGTAATCATGTGGTGTTACACTTATTGTCACAAAATGCATACCATTTGATAGATCTCCTCTTGTTGAACAACTTTGCCTCAAGAACCATTGCTGTCAATCAAACCGTTCATTAAATATTCGTAATTATGTTAAAAACCTACTTTTGCGAACTAGTCCTAGGTTTTTCGCCCGATCAGAACCAAACGAGTCTAGGACAATTCTATGGACTCTCAAGATCAATAATTATCAAAAAAAAGTTGAACTTTTGCATTTTTCGCATGGGTATATTGGGTCATAAAGAAAATGGGCGTGGCAAAATGCACTCAAAAGCCTATAAATCCTAAACGAAAACTCAGAACTTCACGAAAATTGGTGAGCTTATGTGCCATAACATCATTAACAAGCATGCAAAATTTCATGGAGATCGGACTATAGATGGTGCTATAACTGTTAAAAAGCTTTAAAAAACACATATTTCCGATGGTAAATTGCCTGTATTGGCTGTAAATGGACTTTTTCATCTATTATTTCAGTGGTTAAAAGCTTTCTAAATAAATCTTAATGTCTTAAATGCTTATGTGCTTAAAGGCCTTAAATGCTTGAACCCCGATAAATGCTGCTTGCAGCTTTAATTAGGGGTTCAAGCACGAAGTGCTGAAACCCTATTGTATTTGTGCTGATTTTTATTATTAGGGGTTCAAGCACGAAGTGCTGAAACCCTATTGTAATTGTGCTGATTAGGGGTTCAAGCACGAAGTGCTGAAACCCTATTGTAATTGTGCTGATTTTTATTAGGGGTTCAAGCACGAAGTGCTGAAACCCTATTGTAATTGTACTGATTTTTATTATTATTATTATTATTATTATTATTATTATTATTATTTTTCTTCTGCCGTAAAACTCATCGTGCAGCCCAAACCGTAAGAGCTGGAGCTTTGAAACTTTGCCAGATGGTAGTACAAAAATCGAGGAGAGGTTCAGAGAATATGACCCCAATTGGCCCATAGGTGGCGCTATAGCAACCAAAAGCGCGAAACTGCTCATAACTCCTAGACCGTATGACGTAGACTCAAGTGTCTTATATCACTGGAAAGCTGGAAACCTGAAGGTCAAAACGTATATCTCCGATTTCATTTCCTGTATGCAAATTGTCCGCCATTTTGAATTTAGTTAAAAACCTACTTTTGCGAACTAGTCCTAGGTTTTTTGTCCAATTGGATCCAAAACAGTGCAGAAATGTTCTCTGGAGTCTGAATATCAATAATTATCGAAAAAAAGTCGAAATTTCGATTCCTGATCGCCGGGGGGTGATAAATTAATGTTGTGGGAGGAGCCTATTTTACTAAAATGGCTATAACTCGAGAATGAAATTAGATATCTTCACCAAACTTGGTGCACATGTGTATGAGTTCAATCTGGGGTCACAGTAAAAAAATCGCGACGATTGATTACTAGGTGGCGCTATAACATGAAAAAAACATGAAAACGGCTATGACCACGTGACCGTTAGTCCGATTGACTTGAAAATTGGTATGCAGTGTCTTGGTCCAAGGTACCATGTATGTCTATGAGGACATTGGCGTATCTCGAAAAACATGGCCGCCATCGACCAATGAAATTTGAGCACCTATTAGACAAGGTTAACGGAGGCCGATCGGAACGAAACTCGATGGGCATGTTCGACTCATGGCCCTAGAGGTCTCTAAGAGTTTTGAAAGAAATCGGCCACTAGTTGGCGCTAACGAGTTTTATGGCTCTGTAATCACGTGGTGTTACACTTATCGTCACAAAATGCATATCATCTGATAGATCTGCTCATGCTGAACAACTTTGCCTCAAGAACTAATGCTGTCAATTAAACCGTTTATTAAATATTCGTAATTATGTTAAAAACCTACTTTTGCAAACTAGTCCTAGGTTTTTCGCCCGATCGAAACCAGACCAGTCTAGGACAATTCTCTGGACACTCTAGATCAATAATTATCAAAAAAAAGTTGAACTTTTGCATGTAGATGGCTGTAATAGGGTCATTTAGAAAAGGGGCATGGCAAAAAAACACTAAAAAGCCTATAAATCCTAAATGAAAACTCAGAACTTCACAAAAATTGGTGAGCATATGTGACATAACATCATTAACAAGCATGCCAATTTTTATGGAGATCGGACCATAGGTGGCGCTATAACTGCTAAAAAGCTTTAAAACCATATATTTCCTATGGTATTTCCTGTAAATGGTCTTTTCCATCTATTATGTCAGTAGTTACATGCTTGCTAAATAAAACTTAATCACTTTTGATGCTTTTGTGCTTAAAGGCCTTAACTGCTTGAACCCCGATAAATGCTGCTTGCAGCTTTAATTAGGGGTTCAAGCACGAAGTGCTGAAACCCTATTGTATTTGTGCTGATTTTTATTATTATTATTATTATTATTATTCTGCCGTAAAACGCATCGTGCAGCCCAAACCGTAAGGGCTAGAGCTTTGAAACTTTGCCAGATGGTAGTACAAAAATCGAGGAGAGGTTATCAAATTATGACCTCGATTGGCCCATAGGTGGCGCTATAACAACCAAAAGCGCGAAAGTGGTCATAACTCCTGGACCGTATGTCGTAGACACAAGTGTCTTATATCATTGGAAAGCTGGTCGTCTGACGAACAAAACGTATATCTCCGATTTCATTTCCGTCATGATAGATTTTCCGCCATTTTGAATTTGGTCGAAAACCTACTTTTGCGAACTAGTCCCTGGTTTTTTGCTCGATCGGAACCAAACCAGTGCAGAATTGTTCTCTGGAGACTGAAGATCAATAATTATCGAAAAAAAGTTGAAATTTCGATTCAGGGTCGCTAGGGGGCGCAAAATTAACGTTGTGGGCGGAGCCTATTTTACTAAAATGGCTATAACTCCAGAAGTAAATGAGGTATCTTCACCAAACTCGGTACACATGTGTAAGAGGTCAATCTGAGGTCACAGTAAAAAAATCGCGGCGATTGGCCACATGGTGGCGCTCTAACATGAAAAAAACATAAAACAGGCTTTAACCACCTGACTGTTAGTCCGATTGACTTGAAAATTGGTATGCAGTGTCTTGGCCCAAGGTGTCATGTATGTCTATGAGGACATTGGTGTATCTCAAAAAACATGGCCGCCATCGGCCAACGAAGTTTGAGCACCTATTAGACAAGGTTAACGGAGGCCGATCGGAACGAAACTCGATGGGCATGTTCAACTCATAGCCCTAGAGGTCTGTAAGAATTTTGAAAGAAATCGGCCACTAGTTGGCGCTAACGAGTTTTACGGCTCTGTAATCACGTGGTGTTACACTTATTGTCACAAAATGCATATCATTTGATAGATCTGCTCATGCTGAACAACATTGCCTCAAGAACCATTGCTGTCAATCAAATCGTTCATTAATTATTTGCGAATATGTTAAAAACCTACTTTTGCGAACTAGTCCCTGGTTTTTCGCCCGATCGGAACCAGACCAGTCTAGGACAATTCTCTGGACTCTCCTGATCAATAATTATCGAAAAAAAGTTGAACTTTTGAATTTTTCGTATGGCTATAATTGGGTCATAAAGAAAATGGGCGTGGCAAAATGCACTCAAAAGCTTATAAATCCTAAACGAAAACTCAGAACTTCACGAAAATTGGTGAGCATATGTGCCATAATATTCTAAACAAGCATGCCAAATTTCATGTTGATCGGACCATAGGTGGCGCTATAACTGTTAAAAAAGTTTGAAAACCATATATTTCCTATGGTAAATTGCCTGTATTGGCTGTAAATGGACTTTTCCATCTATTATTTCAGTGGTTAAAAGCTTTCTAAATAAAACTTAATATCTTAAATGCTTATGTGCTTAAAGGCCTTAAATGCTTGAACCCCGATAAATGCTGCTTGCAGCTTTAATTATTATTATTATTATTATTATTCTGCCGTAAAACGCATCGTGCAGCCCAAACCGTAAGGGCTAGAGCTTTGAAACTTTGCCATATGGTAGTACAAAAATCGAGGAGAGGTTATCAAATTATGACCCCGATTGGCCCATAGGTGGCGCTATAGCAACCAAAAGCGCGAAACTGCTCATAACTCCTAGACCGTAAGTCATAGACTCAAGTGTCTTATATCATTGGAAAGCTGGACGCCTGACGAACAAAACGTATATCTCCGATTTTATTTCCGCCATGATAGATTTTCCGCCATTTTGAATTTTGTCGAAAATCTACTTTTGCGAACTAGTCCCTGGTTTTTTGCCCGATCGGAACCAAACCAGTGCAGAATTGTTCTCTGGAGTCTGAATATCAATAATTATCAAAAAAAAGTTGAAATTTCGATTCGCGGTCGCTAGGGGGTGCAAAATTAACGTTGTGGGAGGAGCCTATTTTACTAAAATGGCTATAACTCCAGAAGTAAAAGAGGTATTTTAACCAAACCTGGTACACATGTGTAAGACGTCAATATGAGGTCACGGTAAAAAAATCGCGGCGATTGGCCACATGGTGGCGCTATAACATGAAAAAAACATAAAACAGGCTATAACCACCTGACCGTTAGTCCGATTGACTTGAAAATTGGTATGCAGTGTCTTGGTCCAAGGTGCCATGTATGTCTATGAGGACATTGGTGTATCTCAAAAAACATGGCCGCCATCGGCCAATGAAGTTTGAGCACCTATTAGACAAGGTTAACGGAGGCCTATCGGAACGAAACTCGGTGGGCATGTTCGACTCATGGCCCTAGAGGTCTGTAAGAATTTTAAAAGAAATCGGCCACTAGTTGGCGCTAACGAGTTTTATGGCTCTGTAATCATGTGGTGTTACACTTATTGTCACAAAATGCATACCATTTGATAGATCTCCTCTTGTTGAACAACTTTGCCTCAAGAACCATTGCTGTCAATCAAACCGTTCATTAAATATTCGTAATTATGTTAAAAACCTACTTTTGCGAACTAGTCCTAGGTTTTTCGCCCGATCAGAACCAAACGAGTCTAGGACAATTCTATGGACTCTCAAGATCAATAATTATCAAAAAAAAGTTGAACTTTTGCATTTTTCGCATGGGTATATTGGGTCATAAAGAAAATGGGCGTGGCAAAATGCACTCAAAAGCCTATAAATCCTAAACGAAAACTCAGAACTTCACGAAAATTGGTGAGCTTATGTGCCATAACATCATTAACAAGCATGCAAAATTTCATGGAGATCGGACTATAGATGGTGCTATAACTGTTAAAAAGCTTTAAAAAACACATATTTCCGATGGTAAATTGCCTGTATTGGCTGTAAATGGACTTTTTCATCTATTATTTCAGTGGTTAAAAGCTTTCTAAATAAATCTTAATGTCTTAAATGCTTATGTGCTTAAAGGCCTTAAATGCTTGAACCCCGATAAATGCTGCTTGCAGCTTTAATTAGGGGTTCAAGCACGAAGTGCTGAAACCCTATTGTATTTGTGCTGATTTTTATTATTAGGGGTTCAAGCACGAAGTGCTGAAACCCTATTGTAATTGTGCTGATTAGGGGTTCAAGCACGAAGTGCTGAAACCCTATTGTAATTGTGCTGATTTTTATTAGGGGTTCAAGCACGAAGTGCTGAAACCCTATTGTAATTGTACTGATTTTTATTATTATTATTATTATTATTATTATTATTATTATTATTTTTCTTCTGCCGTAAAACTCATCGTGCAGCCCAAACCGTAAGAGCTGGAGCTTTGAAACTTTGCCAGATGGTAGTACAAAAATCGAGGAGAGGTTCAGAGAATATGACCCCAATTGGCCCATAGGTGGCGCTATAGCAACCAAAAGCGCGAAACTGCTCATAACTCCTAGACCGTATGACGTAGACTCAAGTGTCTTATATCACTGGAAAGCTGGAAACCTGAAGGTCAAAACGTATATCTCCGATTTCATTTCCTGTATGCAAATTGTCCGCCATTTTGAATTTAGTTAAAAACCTACTTTTGCGAACTAGTCCTAGGTTTTTTGTCCAATTGGATCCAAAACAGTGCAGAAATGTTCTCTGGAGTCTGAATATCAATAATTATCGAAAAAAAGTCGAAATTTCGATTCCTGATCGCCGGGGGGTGATAAATTAATGTTGTGGGAGGAGCCTATTTTACTAAAATGGCTATAACTCGAGAATGAAATTAGATATCTTCACCAAACTTGGTGCACATGTGTATGAGTTCAATCTGGGGTCACAGTAAAAAAATCGCGACGATTGATTACTAGGTGGCGCTATAACATGAAAAAAACATGAAAACGGCTATGACCACGTGACCGTTAGTCCGATTGACTTGAAAATTGGTATGCAGTGTCTTGGTCCAAGGTACCATGTATGTCTATGAGGACATTGGCGTATCTCGAAAAACATGGCCGCCATCGACCAATGAAATTTGAGCACCTATTAGACAAGGTTAACGGAGGCCGATCGGAACGAAACTCGATGGGCATGTTCGACTCATGGCCCTAGAGGTCTCTAAGAGTTTTGAAAGAAATCGGCCACTAGTTGGCGCTAACGAGTTTTATGGCTCTGTAATCACGTGGTGTTACACTTATCGTCACAAAATGCATATCATCTGATAGATCTGCTCATGCTGAACAACTTTGCCTCAAGAACTAATGCTGTCAATTAAACCGTTTATTAAATATTCGTAATTATGTTAAAAACCTACTTTTGCAAACTAGTCCTAGGTTTTTCGCCCGATCGAAACCAGACCAGTCTAGGACAATTCTCTGGACACTCTAGATCAATAATTATCAAAAAAAAGTTGAACTTTTGCATGTAGATGGCTGTAATAGGGTCATTTAGAAAAGGGGCATGGCAAAAAAACACTAAAAAGCCTATAAATCCTAAATGAAAACTCAGAACTTCACAAAAATTGGTGAGCATATGTGACATAACATCATTAACAAGCATGCCAATTTTTATGGAGATCGGACCATAGGTGGCGCTATAACTGCTAAAAAGCTTTAAAACCATATATTTCCTATGGTATTTCCTGTAAATGGTCTTTTCCATCTATTATGTCAGTAGTTACATGCTTGCTAAATAAAACTTAATCACTTTTGATGCTTTTGTGCTTAAAGGCCTTAACTGCTTGAACCCCGATAAATGCTGCTTGCAGCTTTAATTAGGGGTTCAAGCACGAAGTGCTGAAACCCTATTGTATTTGTGCTGATTTTTATTATTATTATTATTATTATTATTCTGCCGTAAAACGCATCGTGCAGCCCAAACCGTAAGGGCTAGAGCTTTGAAACTTTGCCAGATGGTAGTACAAAAATCGAGGAGAGGTTATCAAATTATGACCTCGATTGGCCCATAGGTGGCGCTATAACAACCAAAAGCGCGAAAGTGGTCATAACTCCTGGACCGTATGTCGTAGACACAAGTGTCTTATATCATTGGAAAGCTGGTCGTCTGACGAACAAAACGTATATCTCCGATTTCATTTCCGTCATGATAGATTTTCCGCCATTTTGAATTTGGTCGAAAACCTACTTTTGCGAACTAGTCCCTGGTTTTTTGCTCGATCGGAACCAAACCAGTGCAGAATTGTTCTCTGGAGACTGAAGATCAATAATTATCGAAAAAAAGTTGAAATTTCGATTCAGGGTCGCTAGGGGGCGCAAAATTAACGTTGTGGGCGGAGCCTATTTTACTAAAATGGCTATAACTCCAGAAGTAAATGAGGTATCTTCACCAAACTCGGTACACATGTGTAAGAGGTCAATCTGAGGTCACAGTAAAAAAATCGCGGCGATTGGCCACATGGTGGCGCTCTAACATGAAAAAAACATAAAACAGGCTTTAACCACCTGACTGTTAGTCCGATTGACTTGAAAATTGGTATGCAGTGTCTTGGCCCAAGGTGTCATGTATGTCTATGAGGACATTGGTGTATCTCAAAAAACATGGCCGCCATCGGCCAACGAAGTTTGAGCACCTATTAGACAAGGTTAACGGAGGCCGATCGGAACGAAACTCGATGGGCATGTTCAACTCATAGCCCTAGAGGTCTGTAAGAATTTTGAAAGAAATCGGCCACTAGTTGGCGCTAACGAGTTTTACGGCTCTGTAATCACGTGGTGTTACACTTATTGTCACAAAATGCATATCATTTGATAGATCTGCTCATGCTGAACAACATTGCCTCAAGAACCATTGCTGTCAATCAAATCGTTCATTAATTATTTGCGAATATGTTAAAAACCTACTTTTGCGAACTAGTCCCTGGTTTTTCGCCCGATCGGAACCAGACCAGTCTAGGACAATTCTCTGGACTCTCCTGATCAATAATTATCGAAAAAAAGTTGAACTTTTGAATTTTTCGTATGGCTATAATTGGGTCATAAAGAAAATGGGCGTGGCAAAATGCACTCAAAAGCTTATAAATCCTAAACGAAAACTCAGAACTTCACGAAAATTGGTGAGCATATGTGCCATAATATTCTAAACAAGCATGCCAAATTTCATGTTGATCGGACCATAGGTGGCGCTATAACTGTTAAAAAAGTTTGAAAACCATATATTTCCTATGGTAAATTGCCTGTATTGGCTGTAAATGGACTTTTCCATCTATTATTTCAGTGGTTAAAAGCTTTCTAAATAAAACTTAATATCTTAAATGCTTATGTGCTTAAAGGCCTTAAATGCTTGAACCCCGATAAATGCTGCTTGCAGCTTTAATTATTATTATTATTATTATTATTCTGCCGTAAAACGCATCGTGCAGCCCAAACCGTAAGGGCTAGAGCTTTGAAACTTTGCCATATGGTAGTACAAAAATCGAGGAGAGGTTATCAAATTATGACCCCGATTGGCCCATAGGTGGCGCTATAGCAACCAAAAGCGCGAAACTGCTCATAACTCCTAGACCGTAAGTCATAGACTCAAGTGTCTTATATCATTGGAAAGCTGGACGCCTGACGAACAAAACGTATATCTCCGATTTTATTTCCGCCATGATAGATTTTCCGCCATTTTGAATTTTGTCGAAAATCTACTTTTGCGAACTAGTCCCTGGTTTTTTGCCCGATCGGAACCAAACCAGTGCAGAATTGTTCTCTGGAGTCTGAATATCAATAATTATCAAAAAAAAGTTGAAATTTCGATTCACGGTCGCTAGGGGGTGCAAAATTAACGTTGTGGGAGGAGCCTATTTTACTAAAATGGCTATAACTCCAGAAGTAAAAGAGGTATTTTAACCAAACCTGGTACACATGTGTAAGACGTCAATATGAGGTCACGGTAAAAAAATCGCGGCGATTGGTCACATGGTGGCGCTATAACATGAAATAAACATAAAACAGGCTATAACCACCTGACCGTTAGTCCGATTGACTTGAAAATTGGTATGCAGTGTCTTGGTCCAAGGTGCCATGTATGTCTATGAGGACATTGGTGTATCTCAAAAAACATGGCCGCCATCGGCCAATGAAGTTTGAGCACCTATTAGACAAGGTTAACGGAGGCCTATCGGAACGAAACTCGGTGGGCATGTTCGACTCATGGCCCTAGAGGTCTGTAAGAATTTTAAAAGAAATCGGCCACTAGTTGGCGCTAACGAGTTTTATGGCTCTGTAATCACGTGGTGTTACACTTATTGTCACAAAATGCATACCATTTGATAGATCTCCTCTTGTTGAACAACTTTGCCTCAAGAACCATTGCTGTCAATCAAACCGTTCATTAAATATTCGTAATTATGTTAAAAACCTACTTTTGCGAACTAGTCCTAGGTTTTTCGCCCGATCAGAACCAAACGAGTCTAGGACAATTCTATGGACTCTCAAGATCAATAATTATCAAAAAAAAGTTGAACTTTTGCATTTTTCGCATGGGTATATTGGGTCATAAAGAAAATGGGCGTGGCAAAATGCACTCAAAAGCCTATAAATCCTAAACGAAAACTCAGAACTTCACGAAAATTGGTGAGCTTATGTGCCATAACATCATTAACAAGCATGCAAAATTTCATGGAGATCGGACTATAGATGGTGCTATAACTGTTAAAAAGCTTTAAAAAACACATATTTCCTATGGTAAATTGCCTGTATTGGCTGTAAATGGACTTTTCCATCTATTATTTCAGTGGTTAAAAGCTTTCTAAATAAATCTTAATGTCTTAAATGCTTATGTGCCTAAAGGCCTTAAATGCTTGAACCCCGATAAATGCTGCTTGCAGCTTTAATTTTTATTAGGGGTTCAAGCACGAAGTGCTGAAACCCTATTGTAATTGTGCTGATTTTTAGGGGTTCAAGCACGAAGTGCTGAAACCCTATTGTAATTGTGCTGATTTTTATTATTATTATTATTATTATTATTCTGCCGTAAAACGCATCGTGCAGCCCAAACCGTAAGGGCTAGAGCTTTGAAACTTTGCCATATGGTAGTACAAAAATCGAGGAGAGGTTATCAAATTATGACCCCGATTGGCCCATAGGTGGCGCTATAGCAACCAAAAGCGCAAAACTGCTCATAACTCCTAGACCGTAAGTCATAGACTCAAGTGTCTTATATCATTGGAAAGCTGGACGCCTGACGAACAAAACGTATATCTCCGATTTTATTTCCGCCATGATAGATTTTCCGCCATTTTGAATTTTGTCGAAAATCTACTTTTGCGAACTAGTCCCTGGTTTTTCGCCCGATCGGAACCAAACCAGTGCAGAATTGTTCTATGGAGTCTGAAGATCAATAATTATCAAAAAAAAGTTGAAATTTCGATTCATGGTCGCTAGGGGGTGCAAAATTAACGTTGTGGGAGGAGCCTATTTTACTAAAATGGCTATAACTCCAGAAGTAAAAGAGTTATTTTAACCAAACTTGGTACACATGTGTAAGAGGTCAATCTGAGGTCACGGTAAAAAAATCGCGGCGATTGGCCACATGGTGGCGCTATAACATGAAAAAAACATAAAACAGGCTATAACCACCTGACCGTTAGTCCGATTGACTTGAAAATTGGTATGCAGTGTCTTGGCCCAAGGTGCCATGTATGTCTATGAGGACATTGGCGTATCTCAAAAAACATGGCCGCCATCGGCCAATGAAGTTTGAGCACCGATTAGACAAGGTTAACGGAGGCCGATCGGAACGAAACTCGATGGGCATGTTCGTCTTATGGCCCTAGAGGTCTGTAAGAATTTTGAAAGAAATCGGCCACTAGTTGGCGCTAACGAGTTTTATGGCTCTGTAATCACGTGGTGTTAGATATATTGTCACAAAATGCATATCATTTGATAGATCTGCTCATGCTGAACAACTTTGCCTCTAGAACCATTGCTGTCAATCAAACCGTTCATTAAATATTCATGAATATGTTAAAAACCTACTTTTGCGAACTAGTCCCTGGTTTTTTGCCCGATCGGAACCAGACCAGTCTAGGACAATTCTATGGACTCTCTAGATCAATAATTATCAAAAAAAAGTTGAACTTTTGTATTTGTATGGCTGTAATAGGGTCATTTATAAAATGGGTGTGGCAAAATACACTCAAAAGCCTATAAATCCTAAATGAAAACTCAGAACTTCACAAAAATTGGTGAGCATATGTGTCATAACATCACAAACAAGCTTGCAAAATTTTATGGAGATTGGACAATAGTTGGCGCTATAACTGTTAAAAAGCTTTAAAACCATATATTTCCTATGGTAAACTGCCTGTATTGGCTGTAAATGGTCTTTTCCATGTCTGATCATATAATTTTCATATCATAATGTTCAAAACTAGTGCAATACAATTCTCTGGACTCACTAGATCAATAATTGTCAGAAAAAGTTGAACTACTTCATTTGGATAGCTATAATAGGTTCACTTCAAAATCTGGCCTTTACCAAGTGTCCCCGAAAGCCTATATCTCTTTAATCAATGCTCAGACCTTCTTAAAAACAAGTCAGAACGTGTGAAATATCACCCTGAACAAGCATGAAAATTTTCAGACAGATCGGACAAAATTTGCCTCTATAACAGTTAAAAAGGTGAATATAATGGCATGTTAAGCCAATAAGTGGTATTTTACTGCCCCCTGCTGTTTAAAATAGGAATTTTGTCATATTGTTCTATAATTTATATTTAGACTTTATAAAATCCCTATTTTAACATTTACAATTACATTTAGTCAAAATCTATCTGTTAAAGTATTAGTACTGACAGTTTGATCACATCATATAGTTCAAATGTCTGTATCTACAACATAATGTGTGTGTGTAGTCTTAGGTTTCTGAATAAATTCTGAATCGTCTGATTAATAGCTTACAAAGACTTTGTGAAATGTTTATTGACCATTCAAATATATTTTCATAATGACATATCCCAATAGCATTGAAAAAACAACAACAACAACATTTGTCTTTGTGTGTGTGTGTGTGTGTGTGTGTGTGTGTGTGTGTGTGTGTAAGCATGCATTAAGTTAAAATGGTAAAACTGGTTTGCTTTTGTCACAGTTGTGTTCTGTCTGAGTATTGTTGTCTCTGATCACATGTCTTCCTTTGTTCTGTTTTCCCGCCACTCCTTGGTTTCCACGGTAACTGTCATTTAGTGCATCTGTCACACCTGTTTCCTCGTTAGTCTTGTCAGCTGTGTCTTGTTTCCCTGATCAGTTCTCCCATGTATTTAAGCCCTGAGTGTTGCCTTGTTCTTTGTCAGTTCTATGCTGTAATTAGAGTGTGTTGCTGCCTGTTCCGATATCCTGAGTTTAATTCCTATTAAACCTGCATCTTGTATGTTCATCCTTGTCTCCGCGTGCCTTCCTGCAACCATTCCGTGTTTAGCTTTAGTGGAGAAAACTGGTGAAAATAATGAAATTTAAAGTGAAACTGAGCCAATAAGTGGTCTTCTAGTGCCCTCTGCTGGCCATTCTACTTATTAATGAAGTCTTTTCACAGGTGATTTTGCGTCACTCTAGACACTTATAAAATCACTTATATAACAATAACTATTATAACAAAATCATATTTTGTCAGTGTTTATCACTTCATTTGCACTGACACTTCACGTGTTGTAAATCATGGTAAATCACGCTAGAAACATGGTAAATCATAGTAAATAAATCTAAAATGTGGTGTATCAAGGTAAATCATGCTAGAATCCTGATAAATCATTCTAGAACGTGGTATATTATGGTAAATCATGCTAGAACAGGGTAAATAATGGTAAACCATGGTAAATCATGCTAGAATGTGGTATATCATGGTAAATCATGCTAGAACATGGTAAATCAAGGTAAACTAAGATAAATTCATGGTAAACTATGCTAGAACAGGGTAAATCATGGTAAACCATGGTAAATCATGGTAAACCATGGTAAATCATGATAAACTATGGTAAATCATGCTACAGTGTGGTATATCATGGTAAATCATGCTAGAATATGGTAAATCAAGGTAAACTAAGATAAATTCATGGTCAACTATGCTAGAACAGGGTAAATCATGGTAAATCATGGTAAATCATGCTAAAACATGGTATTTTCCATCTATGATGTCAGTGGTTACCTGCTTGCTAAATAAAACTTGATGTCTTTTGATGTTTTTGTGCTTAAAGGCCTTAAAGGCCTTAACTGCTTGAACCCCGATAAATGCTGCTTGCAGCTTTAATTATTATTATTATTATTATTATTATTCTGCCGTAAAACGCATCGTGCAGCCCAAACCGTAAGGGCTAGAGCTTTGAAACTTTGCCATATGGTAGTACAAAAATCGAGGAGAGGTTATCAAATTATGACCCCGATTGGCCCATAGGTGGCGCTATAGCAACCAAAAGCGCAAAACTGCTCATAACTCCTAGACCGTAAGTCATAGACTCAAGTGTCTTATATCATTGGAAAGCTGGACGCCTGACGAACAAAACGTATATCTCCGATTTTATTTCCGCCATGATAGATTTTCCGCCATTTTGAATTTTGTCGAAAATCTACTTTTGCGAACTAGTCCCTGGTTTTTTGCCCGATCGGAACCAAACCAGTGCAGAATTGTTCTCTGGCGTCTGAATATCAATAATTATCAAAAAAAAGTTGAAATTTCGATTCACGGTCGCTAGGGGGTGCAAAATTAACGTTGTGGGAGGAGCCTATTTTACTAAAATGGCTATAACTCCAGAAGTAAAAGAGGTATTTTAACCAACCTTGGTACACATGTGTAAGAGGTCAATCTGAGGTCACGGTAAAAAAATCGCGGCGATTGGCCACATGGTGGCGCTATAACATGAAAAGAACATAAAACAGGCTATAACCACCTGACCGTTAGTCCGATTGACTTGAAAATTGGTATGCAGTGTCTTGGTCCAAGGTGCCATGTATGTCTATGAGGACATTGGCGTATCTCAAAAAACATGGCCGCCATCGGCCAATGAAATTTTAGCACCGATTAGACAAGGTTAACGGAGGCCGATCGGAACGAAACTCGATGGGCATGTTCGTCTTATGGCCCTAGAGGTCTGTAAGAATTTTGAAACAAATCGGCCACTAGTTGGCGCTAACGAGTTTTATGGCTCTGTAATCACGTGGTGTTACACTCATCCACACAATATGCATATCATTTGATAGATCTGCTCATGCTGAACAACTTTGCCTCAAGAACCATTGCTGTCAATCAAACCGTTCATTAAATATTCACGAATATGTCTAAAACCCTCTTTTGCGAACTAGTCCTAGGTTTTTCA
Source organism: Scardinius erythrophthalmus (assembly GCF_964197995.2). Taxonomy (NCBI): domain Eukaryota; kingdom Metazoa; phylum Chordata; class Actinopteri; order Cypriniformes; family Leuciscidae; genus Scardinius; species Scardinius erythrophthalmus. The sequence goes on from NC_138231.1 coordinate 16,113,181, forward strand.
CCCGATCGGAACCAGACCAGTCTAGGACAATTCTCTGGACTCTCTAGATCAATAATTATCAAAAAAAAGTTGAACTTTTGCATTTGGATGGCTGTAATAGGGTCATTTATAAAATGGGCGTGGCAAAATACAGTCAAAAGCCTATAAATCATAAATGAAAATGCAGAACTTCACAAAAATTGGTCAGCGTATGTGACATAACATCTTTAACAAGCATGCAAAATTTTATGGAGATCGGACGATAGGTGGCGCTATAACTGTTAAAAAGCTTTAAAACCATATATTTCCTATGGTAAACTGCCTGTATTGGCTGTAAATGGTCTTTTCCATCTCTGATCATATAATTTTCATATCATAATGTTCAAAACTAGTGCAATACAATTATCTGGACTCACTAGATCAATAATTGTCAGAAAAAGTTGAACTACTTCATTTGGATAGCTATAATAGGTTCACTTCATAATGTAGCCTTTACCAAGTGTCCCCGAAAGCCTATATCTCTTTAATGAATTACTCAGACCTTCTTAAAAACAAGTCAGAACATGTGAAATATCACTCTAAACATGCATGAACATTTTCAGACAGATCGGACAAAATTTGCCTCTATAACAGTTAAAAAGGTGAAAATGATATGAATATAATGGCATGTTAAGCCAATAAGTGGTATTTTACTGCCCCCTGCTGTTTAAAATAGGAATTTTGTCATATTGTTCTATAATTTATATTTAGACTTTATAAAATCCCTATTTTAACATTTACAATTACATTTAGTCAAAATCTATCTGTTAAAGTATTAGTACTGACAGTTTGATCACATCATATAGTTCAAATGTCTGTATCTACAACATAATGTGTGTGTGTAGTCTTAGGTTTCTGAATAAATTCTGAATCGTCTGATTAATAGCTTACAAAGACTTTGTGAAATGTTTATTGACCATTCAAATATATTTTCATAATGACATATCCCAATAGCATTGAAAAAACAACAACAACAACATTTGTCTTTGTGTGTGTGTGTGTGTGTGTGTGTGTGTGTGTGTGTGTGTGTGTGTGTGTGTGTGTGTGTGTGTGTGTGTGTGTGTGTACGTGTGTGTGTGTGTGTGTGTGTGTACGTGTGTGTGTGTGTGTAAGCATGCATTAAGTTAAAATGGTAAAACTGGTTTGCTTTTGTCACAGTTGTGTTCTGTCTGAGTATTGTTGTCTCTTATCACATGTCTTCCTTTGTTCTGTTTTCCCGCCACTCCTTGGTTTCCACGGTAACTGTCATTTAGTGCATCTGTCACACCTGTTTCCTCGTTAGTCTTGTCAGCTGTGTCTTGTTTCCCTGATCAGTTCTCCCATGTATTTAAGCCCTGAGTGTTGCCTTGTTCTTTGTCAGTTCTATGCTGTAATTAGAGTGTGTTGCTGCCTGTTCCGATATCCTGAGTTTAATTCCTATTAAACCTGCATCTTGTATGTTCATCCTTGTCTCCGCGTGCCTTCCTGCAACCATTCCGTGTTTAGCTTTAGTGGAGAAAACTGGTGAAAATAATGAAATTTAAAGTGAAACTGAGCCAATAAGTGGTCTTCTAGTGCCCTCTGCTGGCCATTCTACTTATTAATGAAGTCTTTTCACAGGTGATTTTGCGTCACTCTAGACACTTATAAAATCACTTATATAACAATAACTATTATAACAAAATCATATTTTGTCAGTGTTTATCACTTCATTTGCACTGTATGGTGCAAAATGTGGTGTATCAAGGTAAATCATGCTAGAATCCTGATAAATCATTCTAGAACGTGGTATATTATGGTAAATCATGCTAGAACAGGGTAAATAATGGTAAACCATGGTAAATCATGCTAGAATGTGGTATATCATGGTAAATCATGCTAGAACATGGTAAATCAAGGTAAACTAAGATAAATTCATGGTAAACTATGCTAGAACAGGGTAAATCATGGTAAACCATGGTAAATCATGGTAAACCATGGTAAATCATGATAAACTATGGTAAATCATGCTACAGTGTGGTATATCATGGTAAATCATGCTAGAATATGGTAAATCAAGGTAAACTAAGATAAATTCATGGTCAACTATGCTAGAACAGGGTAAACCATGGTAAATCATGGTAAATCATGCTAAAACATGGTATTTTCCATCTATGATGTCAGTGGTTACCTGCTTGCTAAATAAAACTTGATGTCTTTTGATGTTTTTGTGCTTAAAGGCCTTAAAGGCCTTAACTGCTTGAACCCCGATAAATGCTGCTTGCAGCTTTAATTATTATTATTATTCTTCCCTAAAACGCATCGTGCAGCCAAAACCTTAAGGCCTAGAGACGTGATACTTGGTCAAATGGTAGTAGTATTGCTCGCTACTCAGATACACGGACTTAGCCAAATCGGCCCATAGGTGGCGCTACAGCGACCAAAAGCGCGAAACTGCTCAGAACTCCTAGACCGTATGTCGTAGACTCAAGTGTCTTATATCATTGGAAAGCTGGATGCCTGACGAACAAAACGTATATCTCCGATTTCATTTCCGCCATGATAGATTTTCCGCCATTTTGAATTTTGCCAAAAACCTACTTTTGCGAACTAGTCCTAGGTTTTTCGCCCGATCGGAACCAAACCAGTACAGAAATGTTCTCTGGAGTCTGAATATCAATAATTATCGAAAAAAAGTTGAAATTTCGATTCACGGACGCTAAGGGGCGCCAAAACGTACGTTGTGCGAGGGGCCTATTTTACTAAAATGGCTATAACTCCAGAAGTAAATGAGGTATCTTCACCAAACTCGGTACACATGTGTAAGAGGTCAATCTGAGGTCACAATAAAAAAATCGCGGCGATTGGCCACATGGTGGCGCTATAACATGAAAAAAACATAAAACAGGCTTTAACCACCTGACCGTTAGTCCGATTGACTTGAAAATTGGTATGCAGTGTCTTGGCCCAAGGTGTCATGTATGTCTATGAGGACATTGGTGTATCTCAAAAAACATGGCCGCCATCGGCCAATGAAGTTTGAGCACCTATTAGACAAGGTTAACGGAGGCCGATCGGAACGAAACTCGATGGGCATGTTCAACTCATAGACCTAGAGGTCTGTAAGAATTTTGAAAGAAATCGGCCACTAGTTGGCGCTAACGAGTTTTACGGCTCTGTAATCACGTGGTGTTACACTTATTGTCACAAAATGCATATCATTTGATAGATCTGCTCATGCTGAACAACATTGCCTCAAGAACCATTGCTGTCAATCAAACCGTTCATTAATTATTCGCGAATATGTTAAAAACCTACTTTTGCGAACTAGTCCCTGGTTTTTCGCCCGATCGGAACCAGACCAGTCTAGGACAATTCTCTGGACTCTCCTGATCAATAATTATCGAAAAAAAGTTGAACTTTTGAATTTTTCGTATGGCTATAATTGGGTCATAAAGAAAATGGGCGTGGCAAAATGCACTCAAAAGCTTATAAATCCTAAACGAAAACTCAGAACTTCACGAAAATTGGTGAGCATATGTGCCATAATATTCTAAACAAGCATGCCAAATTTTATGGACATCGGACCAAAGGTGGCACTATAACTGTTAAAAAGCTTTAAAACCACATATTTCCTATGGTAAATTGCCTGTATTGGCTGTAAATGGACTTTTCAATCTATTATTTCAATGGTTAAAAGCTTTCTAAATAAATCTTAATGTCTTAAATGCTTATGTGCTTAAAGGCCTTAAAGGTGCCATAGAATGGATTATTTTATTATTTTATAATGTTTCCTGGGGTGCCCTTATAATGTTAGTATGTTTTTTAGATCAAAATTTGTTATAATTTAGAAATAAAAGGCATATTTCCTAGCCTGATTTCATCCATTGATTTGAACACTCTGTTTGAAGGGGCGTGTCTGCTGTGAGACTTCAGTGTTGTTGCCCACTGCTGTGATTGGCTGACATGCTTGCATATGAAATATCTGGCATTACATGTAGAGCTATCTGGAAAACTTTTACTATTACAGCTTTTATATGTTTTTACTATTACAGCTATCGGGATTAACGAATCATGATAAGTTTTTTTTAAAGTATTTAGATCTATTCCCATCACATAAAAGGTTTCAGTGATGAGCACTGAGCAGATGACAGCCTGTTGATCGCGTGAATGAAGATCTTATCACTGCAACGCGATATACTGATGTATAAACAGTGTTGAACGACTTTGAAAGAAAGATTATCTGTCTGAATTTGAACAATTACACATCAGAAATTCACATAACCCACTGGTTCTCCAGAGGCTCGGATGAAGGAGCAAAAAAATATTTTTGTGTTCATTTGTACAACCAAACACTGAGCAACTGCCATGCTTCGTTCGCTCGTTTGCAAGCCATGATGTCTCTCGAGGAAAAAACAATATCGCGCTGGATCTAGATAACACAATGTAAATTATCGTTAATAAAATCCCTACTTGCCGCTTGCGGGAATATAACGTTAGTTGAAATTGCCCCCTTCGTCCGTTTGAGACGCCGAGAGAAGCCTGCTGCTTGATATTGTTGTAACAGTCCGTGGTGAAATGGGCAGAGCAACTAAACAACTTCGAATTAAACTGTAGCGGTATCCGATTATAGATAGATAGATTATAGATAGATCTGCCATTTTCCCTATGATCCTCCTCCTGCTTGTTTCTTCACCTGCAGAACTTCTGATGATTCGGCTGTGCAGTTTCGCCTGGCACTGAGCATGGGCTGGCATATGCAAATTTTTAGAGGCGTACATATTAATGATCCCATCGGTTTCGTCACAGTTGGTGTTATGTGGAGATTCGCCCGTTTTTCAGGGGTGTTTTTCAAAAACGAGATTTAAATAAGAAAGAGAAAACTATGGTGTTTGAGACTCACTGTATGTCATGTCCATGTACTGAACTCTTGTTATTTAACTATGCCAAGATAAATTCAATTTCACATTCTATGGCACCTTTAAATGCTTGAACCCCGATAAATGCTGCTTGCAGCTTTAATTAGGGGTTCAAGCACGAAGTGCTGAAACCCTATTGTAATTGTGCTGATTTTTATTATTATTATTATTATTATTATTCTGCCGTAAAACGCATCGTGCAGCCCAAACCGTAAGGGCTAGAGCTTTGAAACTTTGCCATATGGTAGTACAAAAATCGAGGAGAGGTTATCAAATTATGACCCCGATTGGCCCATAGGTGGCGCTATAGCAACCAAAAGCGCGAAACTGCTCATAACTCCTAGACCGTAAGTCATAGACTCAAGTGTCTTATATCATTGGAAAGCTGGACGCCTGACGAACAAAACGTATATCTCCGATTTTATTTCCGCCATGATAGATTTTCCGCCATTTTGAATTTTGTCGAAAATCTACTTTTGCGAACTAGTCCCTGGTTTTTTGCCCGATCGGAACCAAACCAGTGCAGAATTGTTCTCTGGAGTCTGAATATCAATAATTATCAAAAAAAAGTTGAAATTTCGATTCACGGTCGCTAGGGGGTGCAAAATTAACGTTGTGGGAGGAGCCTATTTTACTAAAATGGCTATAACTCCAGAAGTAAAAGAGGTATTTTAACCAAACCTGGTACACATGTGTAAGACGTCAATATGAGGTCACGGTAAAAAAATCGCGGCGATTGGTCACATGGTGGCGCTATAACATGAAAAAAACATAAAACAGGCTATAACCACCTGACCGTTAGTCCGATTGACTTGAAAATTGGTATGCAGTGTCTTGGTCCAAGGTGCCATGTATGTCTATGAGGACATTGGTGTATCTCAAAAAACATGGCCGCCATCGGCCAATGAAGTTTGAGCACCTATTAGACAAGGTTAACGGAGGCCTATCGGAACGAAACTCGGTGGGCATGTTCGACTCATGGCCCTAGAGGTCTGTAAGAATTTTAAAAGAAATCGGCCACTAGTTGGCGCTAACGAGTTTTATGGCTCTGTAATCACGTGGTGTTACACTTATTGTCACAAAATGCATACCATTTGATAGATCTCCTCTTGTTGAACAACTTTGCCTCAAGAACCATTGCTGTCAATCAAACCGTTCATTAAATATTCGTAATTATGTTAAAAACCTACTTTTGCGAACTAGTCCTAGGTTTCTCGCCCGATCAGAACCAAACGAGTCTAGGACAATTCTATGGACTCTCAAGATCAATAATTATCAAAAAAAAGTTGAACTTTTGCATTTTTCGCATGGGTATATTGGGTCATAAAGAAAATGGGCGTGGCAAAATGCACTCAAAAGCCTATAAATCCTAAACGAAAACTCAGAACTTCACGAAAATTGGTGAGCTTATGTGCCATAACATCATTAACAAGCATGCAAAATTTCATGGAGATCGGACTATAGATGGTGCTATAACTGTTAAAAAGCTTTAAAAAACACATATTTCCTATGGTAAATTGCCTGTATTGGCTGTAAATGGACTTTTCCATCTATTATTTCAGTGGTTAAAAGCTTTCTAAATAAATCTTAATGTCTTAAATGCTTATGTGCCTAAAGGCCTTAAATGCTTGAACCCCGATAAATGCTGCTTGCAGCTTTAATTATTATTATTATTATTATTATTCTGCCGTAAAACGCATCGTGCAGCCCAAACCGTAAGGGCTAGAGCTTTGAAACTTTGCCATATGGTAGTACAAAAATCGAGGAGAGGTTATCAAATTATGACCCCGATTGGCCCATAGGTGGCGCTATAGCAACCAAAAGCGCGAAACTGCTCATAACTCCTAGACCGTAAGTCATAGACTCAAGTGTCTTATATCATTGGAAAGCTGGACGCCTGACGAACAAAACGTATATCTCCGATTTTATTTCCGCCATGATAGATTTTCCGCCATTTTGAATTTTGTCGAAAATCTACTTTTGCGAACTAGTCCCTGGGTTTTCGCCCGATCGGAAACAAACCAGTGCAGAATTGTTCTATGGAGTCTGAAGATCAATAATTATCGAAAAAAAGTTGAAATTTCGATTCATGGTTGCTAGGGGGTGCAAAATTAACGTTGTGGGAGGAGCCTATTTTACTAAAATGGCTATAACTCCAGAAGTAAAAGAGGTATTTTAACCAAACTTGGTACACATGTGTAAGAGGTCAATCTGAGGTCACAGTAAAAAAGTCGCGGCGATTGGCCACATGGTGGCGCTATAACATGAAAAAAACATAAAACAGGCTATAACCACCTGACCGTTAGTCCGATTGACTTGAAAATTGGTATGCAGTGTCTTGGTCCAAGGTGCCATGTATGTCTATGAGGACATTGGCGTATCTCAAAAAACATGGCCGCCATCGGCCAATGAAGTTTGAGCACCGATTAGACAAGGTTAACGGAGGCCGATCGGAACGAAACTCGATGGGCATGTTCGTCTTATGGCCCTAGAGGTCTGTAAGAATTTTGAAAGAAATCAGCCACTAGTTGGCGCTAACGAGTTTTATGGCTCTGTAATCACGTGGTGTTACACTCATCCACACAATATGCATATCATTTGATAGATCTGCTCATGCTGAACAACTTTGCCTCAAGAACCATTGCTGTCAATCAAACCGTTCATTAAATATTCACGAATATGTCTAAAACCTACTTTTGCGAACTAGTCCTAGGTTTTTCGCCCGATCGGAACCAGACCAGTCTAGGACAATTCTCTGGACTCTCTAGATCAATAATTATCAAAAAAAAGTTGAACTTTTGCATTTGGATGGCTGTAATAGGGTCATTTATAAAATGGGCGTGGCAAAATACAGTCAAAAGCCTATAAATCATAAATGAAAATGCAGAACTTCACAAAAATTGGTCAGCATATGTGACATAACATCATTAACAAGCATGCAAAATTTTATGGAGATCGGACGATAGGTGGCGCTATAACTGTTAAAAAGCTTTAAAACCATATATTTCCTATGGTAAACTGCCTGTATTGGCTGTAAATGGTCTTTTCCATCTCTGATCATATAATTTTCATATCATAATGTTCAAAACTAGTGCAATACAATTCTCTGGACTCACTAGATCAATAATTGTCAGAAAAAGTTGAACTACTTCATTTGGATAGCTATAATAGGTTCACTTCATAATGTAGCCTTTACCAAGTGTCCCCGAAAGCCTATATCTCTTTAATGAATTACTCAGACCTTCTTAAAAACAAGTCAGAACATGTGAAATATCACTCTAAACATGCATGAAAATTTTCAGACAGATCGGACAAAATTTGCCTCTATAACAGTTAAAAAGGTGAAAATGATATGAATATAATGGCATGTTAAGCCAATAAGTGATATTTTACTGCCCCCTGCTGTTTAAAATAGGAATTTTGTCATATTGTTCTATAATTTATATTTAGACTTTATAAAATCCCTATTTTAACATTTACAATTACATTTAGTCAAAATCTATCTGTTAAAGTATTAGTACTGACAGTTTGATCACATCATATAGTTCAACTGTCTGTATCTACAACATAATGTGTGTGTAGTCTTAGGTTTCTGAATAAATTCTGAATCGTCTGATTAATAGCTTACAAAGACTTTGTGAAATGTTAATTGACCATTCAAATATATTTTCATAATGACATATCCCAATAGCATTGAAAAAACAACAACAACAACATTTGTCTTTGTGTGTGTGTGTGTGTGTGTGTGTGTGTGTGTGTGTGTGTGTGTGTGTGTGTGTGTAAGCATGCATTAAGTTAAAATGGTAAAACTGGTTTGCTTTTGTCACAGTTGTGTTCTGTCTGAGTATTGTTGTCTCTGATCACATGTCTTCCTTTGTTCTGTTTTCCCGCCACTCCTTGGTTTCCACGGTAACTGTCATTTAGTGCATCTGTCACACCTGTTTCCTCGTTAGTCTTGTCAGCTGTGTCTTGTTTCCCTGATCAGTTCTCCCATGTATTTAAGCCCTGAGTTTTGCCTTGTTCTTTGTCAGTTCTATGCTGTAATTAGAGTGTGTTGCTGCCTGTTCCGATATCCTGAGTTTAATTCCTATTAAACCTGCATCTTGTATGTTCATCCTTGTCTCCGCGTGCCTTCCTGCAACCATTCCGTGTTTAGCTTTAGTGGAGAAAACTGGTGAAAATAATGAAATTTAAAGTGAACCTGAGCCAATAAGTGGTCTTCTAGTGCCCTCTGCTGGCCATTCTACTTATTAATGAAGTCTTTTCACAGGTGATTTTGCGTCACTCTAGACACTTATAAAATCACTTATATAACAATAACTATTATAACAAAATCATATTTTGTCAGTGTTTATCACTTCATTTGCACTGACACTTCACGTGTTGTAAATCATGGTAAATCACGCTAGAAGCATGGTAAATCATAGTAAATAAATCTAAAATGTGGTGTATCAAGGTAAATCATGCTAGAATCCTGATAAATCATTCTAGAACGTGGTATATTATGGTAAATCATGCTAGAACAGGGTAAATAATGGTAAACCATGGTAAATCATGGTAAACTATGCTAGAACAGGGTAAATCATGGTAAACCATGGTAAATCATGGTAAACCATGGTAAATCATGATAAACTATAGTAAATCATGCTACAATGTGGTATATCATGGTAAATCATGCTAGAACATGGTAAATCAAGGTAAACTAAGATAAATTCATGGTCAACTATGCTAGAACAGGGTAAATCATGGTAAATCATGGTAAATCATGCTAAAACATGGTATTTTCCATCTATGATGTCAGTGGTTACATGCTTGCTAAATAAAACTTGATGTCTTTTGATGTTTTTGTGCTTAAAGGCCTTAAAGGCCTTAACTGCTTGAACCCCGATAAATGCTGCTTGCAGCTTTAATTAGGGGTTCAAGCACGAAGTGCTGAAACCCTATTGTAATTGTGCTGATTTTTATTAGGGGTTCAAGCACGAAGTGCTGAAACCCTATTGTAATTGTACTGATTTTTATTATTATTATTATTATTATTATTCTGCCGTAAAACGCATCGTGCAGCCCAAACCGTAAGGGCTAGAGCTTTGAAACTTTGCCAGATGGTAGTACAAAAATCGAGGAGAGGTTATCAAATTATGACCTCGATTGGCCCATAGGTGGCGCTATAACAACCAAAAGCGCGAAAGTGGTCATAACTCCTGGACCGTATGTCGTAGACACAAGTGTCTTATATCATTGGAAAGCTGGTCGTCTGACGAACAAAACGTATATCTCCGATTTCATTTCCGTCATGATAGATTTTCCGCCATTTTGAATTTTGTCGAAAACCTACTTTTGCGAACTAGTCCCTGGTTTTTTGCTCGATCGGAACCAAACCAGTGCAGAATTGTTCTCTGGAGACTGAAGATCAATAATTATCGAAAAAAAGTTGAAATTTCGATTCAGGGTCGCTAGGGGGCGCAAAATTAACGTTGTGGGCGGAGCCTATTTTACTAAAATGGCTATAACTCCAGAAGTAAATGAGGTATTTTCAACAAACTTGGTACACATATGTAAGAGGTCAATCTGAGGACACGGTAAAAAAATCGCGGCGATTGGCCACATGGTGGCGCTATAACATGAAAAAAACATAAAACAGGCTATAACCACCTGACCGTTAGTCCGATTGACTTGAAAATTGGTATGCAGTGTCTTGGTCCAAGGTGCCATGTATGTCTATGAGGACATTGGTGTATCTCAAAAAACATGGCCGCCATTGGCCAATGAAGTTGAGCACCTATTAGACAAGGTTAACGGAGGCCGATCGGAACGAAACTCGGTGGGCATGTTCGACTCATGGCCCTAGAGGTCTGTAAGAATTTTGAAAGAAATCGGCCACTAGTTGGCGCTAACGAGTTTTATGGCTCTGTAATCACGTGGTGTTAGATATATTGTCACAAAATGCATATCATTTGATAGATCTGCTCATGCTGAACAACTTTGCCTCTAGAACCATTGCTGTCAATCAAACCGTTCATTAAATATTCATGAATATGTTAAAAACCTACTTTTGCGAACTAGTCCCTGGTTTTTTGCCCGATCGGAACCAGACCAGTCTAGGACAATTCTATGGACTCTCTAGATCAATAATTATCAAAAAAAAGTTGAACTTTTGTATTTGTATGGCTGTAATAGGGTCATTTATAAAATGGGTGTGGCAAAATACACTCAAAAGCCTATAAATCCTAAATGAAAACTCAGAACTTCACAAAAATTGGTGAGCATATGTGTCATAACATCACAAACAAGCTTGCAAAATTTTATGGAGATTGGACAATAGTTGGCGCTATAACTGTTAAAAAGCTTTAAAACCATATATTTCCTATGGTAAACTGCCTGTATTGGCTGTAAATGGTCTTTTCCATGTCTGATCATATAATTTTCATATCATAATGTTCAAAACTAGTGCAATACAATTCTCTGGACTCACTAGATCAATAATTGTCAGAAAAAGTTGAACTACTTCATTTGGATAGCTATAATAGGTTCACTTCAAAATCTGGCCTTTACCAAGTGTCCCCGAAAGCCTATATCTCTTTAATCAATGCTCAGACCTTCTTAAAAACAAGTCAGAACGTGTGAAATATCACCCTGAACAAGCATGAAAATTTTCAGACAGATCGGACAAAATTTGCCTCTATAACAGTTAAAAAGGTGAAAATGATATGATTTAATGGCATGTTAAGCCAATAAGTGGTATTTTACTGCCCCCTGCTGTTTAAAATAGTCATTTTCTCATATTGGTATTGGTATCAGCCATGGTAAATCATGATAAATGATGGTGTGTGTGTGTGTGTGTGTGTGTGTGTGTGTGTGTGTGTGTGTGTGGTACAAATATAACAAAGGTTTTATTTTCCAACATGAAAACAAACATAACAGAGTGCTAGTGCACAAACAATAACCGACAATGATAATGGATGAGAGGGGAACTTAAATACACAGATCAAGACAAGGACAACAGGTGACGGTTATGATGATGAGGAGCAGGTGATGATGAGGAGGGTGATGAGGAGCAGGTGCAGGTGATGACGACAGATGGTGAATGTGATGAAGACAGAAGGTGAATGTGATGAAGGTGAATGTGACACCAATATCACTGAAACATTTGTGTGTGTGTGTGTGTGTGTGTGTGTGTGTGTGTGTGTGTGTGTGTGTGTGTGTGTGTGTGTGTGTGTGTGTAGCATTATTGTGTGTAGCATATGTAGCAATTATGCATTATTGAGTTAACATGGAAACACTGGTTTGCTTTAGTGCAGAAAACTGGTCAAAATCATGAGGTTTAAAGTGAAAGTGAGCCAATAAGTGGTCTTCTACTGCCCTCTGCTGGCCATTCTACTTATTAATTAAATTTTTCCACATGTGCTTGCATTTATACTTGAATACACACTAAAAATCACTTATATAGCAATAACTATTATAACACAATCATATTTTGTCAGTGTTAATCACTTTATTTGCACTGACACTTCAAATAATTGCTAGTAATGTGGTAAATCATGGTAAATCATGGTTAACTATGCTCTGTGTGTGTGTGTGTGTGTGTGTGTGTGTGTGTGTGTGTGTGTGTGTGTGTGTGTGTGTGTGTGTGTGTGTGTGTGTGTGTGTGTAAGCATGCATTGAGTTAACATAGATAAACTGGTTTGCTTTAGTGCAGAAAACTGGTTTAAAGTGAAAGTGAGCCAATAAGTGGTCTTCTACTGCCCTCTGCTGGCCATTCTACTTATTAATGAAATATTTCAACATGTGCTTGCATTCATACTTGAATACACACAAAAAAAATCACTTATATAGCAATAACTATTATAACACAATCATATTTTGTCAGTGTTAATCACTTTATTTGCACTGACACTTCAAATAATTGCTAGTAATGTGATAAATCAGGCTAGAAACATGGTAAATCAAAGTAAATAATACTAGATTGTCGTTTATCTCCTGGTAAATAATACTAGAACGTGGTATATCATGGTAAATCACGGTTAACTATGCTGTGTGTGTATGTGTGTGTGTGTGTGTGTGTGTTTGTGTGTGTGTGTGTGTGTGTGTGTGTGTGTGTTTGTGTGTGTGTGTGTGTGTGTGTGTGTGTGTGTGTGTGTGTGTGTGTGTGTGTGTGTGTGTGTGTGTGTGTGTGTGTGTGTGTGTGTGTGTGTGTAAGCATGCATTGAGTTAACATGGAAAAACTGGTTTGCTTTAGTGCAGAAAACTGGTTTAAAGTGAAAGTGAGCCAATAAGTGGTCTTCTACTGCCCTCTGCTGGCCATTCTACTTAATAATGAAATATTTTACATGTGCTTTTGCATTCGTACTTGGACACACACTAAAAATCACGTATATAACTAACTATTATAACACAATAATATTTTGTCAGTGTTCATCACCTCATTTGCACTGACACTTCACATATTTGCTAGTAATGTGGTTAATCATGCTAGAAACATTGTAAATCATAGTAAATAATACTGAAATGAGGTGTATCAAGGTAAATCATGCTAGAATCCTAATAAATCATTCTGGAACATGGTATATGATAGTAAATCATGCTAGAATCATATTAAATAATTCTAGAATGTGGCAAATCGTTGTGGGAGGAGCCTATTTTACTCAAATGGCTATAACTCAAGAAGTAAATGAGATATCTTCACCAAACTCAGTACACATGTGTATGGGTTCAATTTGAGGTCACAGTAAACAATTCTATGGAGATCGGAGCATAGGTGGCGCTATAACTGTTAAAAAGCTTTAAAACCATATATATCCCATGGCAAATTGCCTGTATTGGCTGTAAATGGTCTTTTCCATCTATTATGTCAGTGGTTACATGCTTGCTAAATAAATCTTAATAACTTTTGATGCTTTTGTGCTTAAATGCCTTAAAGGCCTTAACTGCTTGAACCCCGATAAATGCTGCTTGCAGCTTTAATTATTATTATTATTATTATTATTCTGCCGTAAAACGCATCGTGCAGCCCAAACCGTAAGGGCTAGAGCTTTGAAACTTTGCCATATGGTAGTACAAAAATCGAGGAGAGGTTATCAAATTATGACCCCGATTGGCCCATAGGTGGCGCTATAGCAACCAAAAGCGCGAAACTGCTCATAACTCCTAGACCGTAAGTCATAGACTCAAGTGTCTTATATCATTGGAAAGCTGGACGCCTGACGAACAAAACGTATATCTCCGATTTCATTTCCGCCATGATAGATTTTCCGCCATTTTGAATTTTGTCAAAAACCTACTTTTGCGAACTAGTCCCTGGTTTTTCGCCCGATCGGAACCAAACCAGTGCAGAAATGTTCTCTAGAAACTGAAGATCAATAATTATCGAAAAAAAGTCGAAATTTCGATTCACGGACGCTAAGGGGCGCCAAAACGTACGTTGTGGGAGGGGCCTATTTTACTAAAATGGCTATAACTCCAGAAGTAAATGAGGTATCTTCACCAAACTCGGTACACATATGTATGAGCTCAATATGAGGTAACAGTAAAAAAATCGCGGCGATTTGCCACATGGTGGCGCTATAATATGAAAAAAACATAAAACAGGCTTTAACCACCTGACCGTTAGTCCGATTGACTTGAAAATTGGTATGCCGTGTCTTGGTCCAAGGTGTCATGTATGTGTATGAGGACATTGGCGTATCTAAAAAAACATGGCCGCCATCGGCCAATGAAGTTTGAGCACCTATTAGACAAGGTTAACGGAGGCCGATCGGAACGAAACTCGGTGGGCATGTTCTACTCATGGCCCTAGAGGTCTGTAAGAGTTTTGAAAGAAATCGGCCACTAGTTGGCGCTAACGAGATTTATGGCTCTGTAATCACGTGGTGTTACACTTATTGTCACAAAATGGATACCATTTGATAGATCTCCTCTTGTTGAACAACTTTGCCTCAAGAACCATTGCTGTCAATCAAACCGTTCATTAAATATTCGTAATTATGTTAAAAACCTACTTTTGCGAACTAGTCCTAGGTTTTTCGCCCGATCGGAACCAAACCAGTCTAGGACAATTCTATGGACTCTCTAGGTCAATAATTATCAAAAAAAAGTTGAACTTTTGCATTTTTCGCATGGCTAACAGGGTCATTTAGAAAATGGGCGTGGTAAAATGCACTCAAAAGCCTATAAATCCTAAACGAAAACTCAGAACTTCACGAAAATTGATGAGCATATGTGTCATAACCTGCTTAAGAAGCATGGAAAATTTTATGGAGAGCGGACCATAGTTGGCGCTATAACTGTTAAAACGCTTTAAAACCATATATTTCCTATGGTAAATTGCCTGTATTTGCTGTAAATGGTGTCTTCTATCTTTTATCATATAATGTTCATATCATAATGTTCAAAACCAGTGCAGCACAATTCTCTGAACTCTCTAGATCAATAATTATCAGAAAAAAAGTTTAACTTCTTCAAAAGGTGATTTTATATGAATATAATGACATATTAAGCCAATAAGTGGTATTTTACTGCCCCCTGCTGTCATTTCATCATACTACTCCCTAATATTGTTATAAAATTCATATTTAGACTTTATAAAATCATTATTTTAACATTTACAATCACATTTTGTCAAAACTCATCTATTGAGTATTACTATTGACAATTGTGTTACACTGAGATATGGAAATGGACGAAAGTAAATGAATGAAATGAAACGAAAGTAACGGCATTTAAGCCACGCCCCCGAATACAAATTCATTCATAACTCGAAAACGGAAAGTCGTTGCGCGCTCAAATTTTGATGGTGAGGACCTCTCCGGGCTCTTGATCGAAACGTGTCGTCGCGGGCCTCGGGAGCGCGCCCCCCGCGCATCGCGAATCCGCGGGACCCCCGATTTTGAACGGCCATTACTCCCGACCCAGACCACCCCGAACATTGTGTGAGAGCTCGTTGGAAAGGGCGCGTCCTTGGCTAGCTTCGATTCAAATGTGGTGTTATTTGCCCTGGGCATTCCAGAGATAATAGCCCGAACAGATATGCCTTATAACAATCATAACTCCCAGCCCCAATCGCCCAAAAACACGTTGATGGTCTCATTCAACAGGGCTCCTCAAGCACTATCTATGCTCTGAGTTTCAGAATTTTTCGCCTTTTGGTTCCTGAGATATAAGTAAAAAAACAAATTCCCATTCATTCATTCAAACACTTCAACTGTAAAATGTAAGCTATAATACCACTGTTGTCCACTAGAGGGAGCAGCAGGATTACGCATGATCTTTTAATTCGCTTCAGTATTGGGAAATAAACAAATGCTTTAAGAAGCAATCTTTTTTATTATGATGTTTTTTTTTTTATTATGATATTTTTTATACATTTTATTTTTTATTATGATTATGAACGGTTTGATTGACATAGTGATTCTTGAGGCAAAGTTGTTCAAGATGAGGAGATGAAGATATTTTCACAATATCACATCCTAAAAACATTGAAAACATATTTGTCTTTGTGTGTGTGTGTGTGGATGTGTTTGTGTTTGTGTGTGTGTCTGTGTGTGTAAGCATGCTTAATGGAAAGAACATGGAGAAACTGCTTTGTTTTACTGGTGGATAAAAAAAGTCTTTCAAATGAAAGTGAGTCAATTAGTGGTCTTCTACTGCCCTCTGCAGGACATTCTACTTAATAAAATATTTTCATCTGTGCTTTTGCATTAGTTTTTGGACTATATAAAATTACTTGCATGAAAATCACCTATTATAACACAGTCATGTTTTGTCAAAGTTTATCACTTCATTTTTACTGAGCTCTCAGTTTGAACAATTCTGCCTCTCAGTGATTAATTTGAAATCTGAAAATGGTGTTATACAGAGGAGATTTGCAATTATCATTTTGTTACCTATCTTTTATTTTAAATATCTACATCTACAACAAAATGTGTGTGCATGTGTGTGTTCAAGCATGGTTAGTGTATTAAGTATTATTGTTTAAGTATTATTGTTTTCATTTACATTTTAACCACCAGAAGAAGAACACTCATTGGTTCATTCTGCTCACTAAAATATTATTTTTCATTTTTTTTCCATTTGAAATATTGTTTAAACTTAATAAAATCATTAAAATAACATTTCAAATCATATTTTGTCTGTTTATAAATCCCACAGACTCACATTGGCTGCAATACTAATGTTTTTTTAAAACACAGACCTGATAGTCTAATCTGTGTGTATTGTGCATATATTATTGATATTATTACTATTGCAAATCATGTTATTGTAACTCATATCTTAATAGAATATTATTTGTAATTTTAATTCTTTATTTCTTAAGTGTTTTTTTTATGATTACTACAGATATTATCACCAAAGATATCAACTACACCTTCACTTTTAGTATTGACACGCTGCACACACAGCACAATCACACACTCACTAATGCATTCAAATAAATGTAATCTTATTGTGCTACTTTATTTGTACATGATTAGAATGAACAGAAATCTAAGAATATTTTTCTTCTTTTGTTAAAGCCATTTCAGACTCCAAGTAAGCATTATATTACTAATCATCTATTTTAAAGGTGCCATACAATTGAAAACTGTATTTATCTTGGCATAGTTGAATGATAAGAGTTCTGGACATGGAACTGACATACCGTGAGCCTCAAACACCATTGTTTCCTCCTTCATGTGTAAATCTCTTGTTTGCAAAAGACCGCTGAAAAATGAGTGAATCCCACCATAACACCGACTGTGACGTTGGAGTCAGGATCATTAATATTTATACCCCCCAAATTTGCATTTTCCAGTCCATGTTCTAGGCCAGGCAGTGTTAATGTGGACCTGCACAGCCGAATCATCAGAAGATCTGCAGGTATTGTGAAGAAGCAAGCAAGGACAATAGTGAAAATGGCAGATCATGGATATAAATGTTATGTCTGAGGCTGTGCTGCGGATTTGAGAACTTTTCATTCCCTTCCCACAAAAGAGAACTGTCAACAGGCATGGTTGATGTTTACAACAGGATAAACTCACCATTTTAATTCAAAGCTGTTAGTTTACTCTTAACGGAGGCCGATCAGAACGAAACTCGGTGGGCATGTTCGACTCGTGGCCCTAGAGGTCTGTAAGAATTTTGAAAAATCAGCCACTAGTTGACGCTAACAGGTTTTACGGCTATGTAATCACGTGATGCATATCATTTGATAGATCTCCTCATACTGAACAACTTGCCTCAAGAACTACTGCTGTCAATCAATTTGTTCATTAAATACTTGCGATTATGTTAAAAACCTACTTTTGCAAACTAGTCCTAGGTTTTTCGCCCGATCGGAAATATACCAGTGCAGTACAATTCTCTGGAAGCTCTAGATTATTAATTATATAAAAAACTTTAACTTTACCCATTGGGTAGCCATAACAGGATCATTTAGAAAATGGGTATGGCAAAAAACACTCAAAAGCCTGTAAATCCTAAACAAAAACTCAGACAACTCACTAAACTGCCTTATGTGCTTAAAGACCCTAAATGCTTGAACCCCGCTAAATGCTGCTTGCAGCTTTAATTATTATTATTATTATTATTATTCCGCCGTAAAACGCATCGTGCAGCCCAAACCGTAAGGGCTAGAGCTTTGAAACTTTGCCATATGGTAGTACAAAAATCGAGGAGAGGTTATCAAATTATGACCCCGATTGGCCCATAGGTGGCGCTATAGCAACCAAAAGCGCGAAACTGCTCATAACTCCTAGACCGTAAGTCATAGACTCAAGTGTCTTATATCATTGGAAAGCTGGACGCCTGACGAACAAAACGTATATCTCCGATTTTATTTCCACCATGATAGATTTTCCGCCATTTTGAATTTTGTCGAAAATCTACTTTTGCGAACTAGTCCCTGGGTTTTCGCCCGATCGGAAACAAACCAGTGCAGAATTGTTCTATGGAGTCTGAAGATCAATAATTATCGAAAAAAAGTTGAAATTTCGATTCATGGTTGCTAGGGGGTGCAAAATTAACGTTGTGGGAGGAGCCTATTTTACTAAAATGGCTATAACTCCAGAAGTAAAAGAGGTATTTTAACCAAACTTGGTACACATGTGTAAGAGGTCAATCTGAGGTCACAGTAAAAAAATCGCGGCGATTGGCCACATGGTGGCGCTATAACATGAAAAAAACATAAAACAGGCTATAACCACCTGACCGTTAGTCCGATTGACTTGAAAATTGGTATGCAGTGTCTTGGTCCAAGGTGCCATGTATGTCTATGAGGACATTGGCGTATCTCAAAAAACATGGCCGCCATCGGCCAATGAAGTTTGAGCACCGATTAGACAAGGTTAACGGAGGCCGATCGGAACGAAACTCGATGGGCATGTTCGTCTTATGGCCCTAGAGGTCTGTAAGAATTTTGAAAGAAATCAGCCACTAGTTGGCGCTAACGAGTTTTATGGCTCTGTAATCACGTGGTGTTACACTCATCCACACAATATGCATATCATTTGATAGATCTGCTCATGCTGAACAACTTTGCCTCAAGAACCATTGCTGTCAATCAAACCGTTCATTAAATATTCACGAATATGTCTAAAACCTACTTTTGCGAACTAGTCCTAGGTTTTTCGCCCGATCGGAACCAGACCAGTCTAGGACAATTCTCTGGACTCTCTAGATCAATAATTATCAAAAAAAAGTTGAACTTTTGCATTTGGATGGCTGTAATAGGGTCATTTATAAAATGGGCGTGGCAAAATACAGTCAAAAGCCTATAAATCATAAATGAAAATGCAGAACTTCACAAAAATTGGTCAGCATATGTGACATAACATCATTAACAAGCATGCAAAATTTTATGGAGATCGGACGATAGGTGGCGCTATAACTGTTAAAAAGCTTTAAAACCATATATTTCCTATGGTAAACTGCCTGTATTGGCTGTAAATGGTCTTTTCCATCTCTGATCATATAATTTTCATATCATAATGTTCAAAACTAGTGCAATACAATTCTCTGGACTCACTAGATCAATAATTGTCAGAAAAAGTTGAACTACTTCATTTGGATAGCTATAATAGGTTCACTTCATAATGTAGCCTTTACCAAGTGTCCCCGAAAGCCTATATCTCTTTAATGAATTACTCAGACCTTCTTAAAAACAAGTCAGAACATGTGAAATATCACTCTAAACATGCATGAAAATTTTCAGACAGATCGGACAAAATTTGCCTCTATAACAGTTAAAAAGGTGAAAATGATATGAATATAATGGCATGTTAAGCCAATAAGTGATATTTTACTGCCCCCTGCTGTTTAAAATAGGAATTTTGTCATATTGTTCTATAATTTATATTTAGACTTTATAAAATCCCTATTTTAACATTTACAATTACATTTAGTCAAAATCTATATGTTAAAGTATTAGTACTGACAGTTTGATCACATCATATAGCTCAACTGTCTGTATCTACAACATAATGTGTGTGTAGTCTTAGGTTTCTGAATAAATTCTGAATCGTCTGATTAATAGCTTACAAAGACTTTGTGAAATGTTAATTGACCATTCAAATATATTTTCATAATGACATATCCCAATAGCATTGAAAAAACAACAACAACAACATTTGTCTTTGTGTGTGTGTGTGTGTGTGTGTGTGTGTGTGTGTGTGTGTGTGTGTGTGTGTAAGCATGCATTAAGTTAAAATGGTAAAACTGGTTTGCTTTTGTCACAGTTGTGTTCTGTCTGAGTATTGTTGTCTCTGATCACATGTCTTCCTTTGTTCTGTTTTCCCGCCACTCCTTGGTTTCCACGGTAACTGTCATTTAGTGCATCTGTCACACCTGTTTCCTCGTTAGTCTTGTCAGCTGTGTCTTGTTTCCCTGATCAGTTCTCCCATGTATTTAAGCCCTGAGTTTTGCCTTGTTCTTTGTCAGTTCTATGCTGTAATTAGAGTGTGTTGCTGCCTGTTCCGATATCCTGAGTTTAATTCCTATTAAACCTGCATCTTGTATGTTCATCCTTGTCTCCGCGTGCCTTCCTGCAACCATTCCGTGTTTAGCTTTAGTGGAGAAAACTGGTGAAAATAATGAAATTTAAAGTGAACCTGAGCCAATAAGTGGTCTTCTAGTGCCCTCTGCTGGCCATTCTACTTATTAATGAAGTCTTTTCACAGGTGATTTTGCGTCACTCTAGACACTTATAAAATCACTTATATAACAATAACTATTATAACAAAATCATATTTTGTCAGTGTTTATCACTTCATTTGCACTGACACTTCACGTGTTGTAAATCATGGTAAATCACGCTAGAAGCATGGTAAATCATAGTAAATAAATCTAAAATGTGGTGTATCAAGGTAAATCATGCTAGAATCCTGATAAATCATTCTAGAACGTGGTATATTATGGTAAATCATGCTAGAACAGGGTAAATAATGGTAAACCATGGTAAATCATGGTAAACTATGCTAGAACAGGGTAAATCATGGTAAACCATGGTAAATCATGGTAAACCATGGTAAATCATGATAAACTATAGTAAATCATGCTACAATGTGGTATATCATGGTAAATCATGCTAGAACATGGTAAATCAAGGTAAACTAAGATAAATTCATGGTCAACTATGCTAGAACAGGGTAAATCATGGTAAATCATGGTAAATCATGCTAAAACATGGTATTTTCCATCTATGATGTCAGTGGTTACATGCTTGCTAAATAAAACTTGATGTCTTTTGATGTTTTTGTGCTTAAAGGCCTTAAAGGCCTTAACTGCTTGAACCCCGATAAATGCTGCTTGCAGCTTTAATTATTATTATTATTCTGCCGTAAAACGCATCGTGCAGCCCAAACCGTAAGGGCTAGAGCATTGAAACTTTGCCAGATGGTAGTACAAAAATCGAGGAGAGGTTCAGAGATTATGACCCCGATTGGCCCATAGGTGGCGCTATAGCAACCAAAAGCGCGAAACTGCTCATAACTCCTAGACCGTATGTCGCAGACTCAAGTGTCTTATATCATTGGAAAGCTGGACGCCTGACGAACAAAACGTATATCTCCGATTTCATT
Organism: Scardinius erythrophthalmus; assembly: GCF_964197995.2. Lineage (NCBI taxonomy): Eukaryota > Metazoa > Chordata > Actinopteri > Cypriniformes > Leuciscidae > Scardinius > Scardinius erythrophthalmus. The sequence goes on from NC_138231.1 coordinate 16,135,124, forward strand.
TCCGTCATGATAGATTTTCCGCCATTTTGAATTTTGTCGAAAATCTACTTTTGCGAACTAGTCCCTGGTTTTTTGCCCGATCGGAGCCAAACCAGTGCAGAAATGTTCTCTGGAGTCTGAAGATCAATAATTATCGAAAAAATGTTGAAATTTCGATTCATGGACGCTAGGGGGCGCAAAATAATCGTTGTGGGAGGAGCCTATTTTACTAAAATGGCTATAACTTAAAAAGTAAATAAGATAGCTTCACCAAACTCGGTACACATGTGTATGGGTTCATTCTGGGGTCACAGTAAAAAAATCGCGACGATTGAACACTAGGTGGCGCTATAACATGAAAAAAACATGAAAAGGGCTATAACCACCTGACCGTTAGTCCGATTGACTGGAAAATTGGTATGCAGTGTCTTGGTCCAAGGTGCCATGTATGTCTATGAGGACATTGGCGTATCTCAAAAAACATGGCCGCCATTGGCCAATGAAGTTGAGCACCTATTAGACAAGGTTAACGGAGGCCGATCGGAACGAAACTCGATGGGCATGTTCGACTCATGGCCCTAGAGGTCTGTAAGAATTTTGAAAGAAATCGGCCACTAGTTGGCGCTAACGAGTTTTTTGGCTCTGTAATCACGTGGTGTTACACTTATCGTCACAAAAAGCATATCATTTGATATATCTGCTCATGCTGAACAACTTTGCCTCAAGAACCATTTCTGTCAATCAAACCGTTCATTAAATATTCATGAATATGTTTAAAACCTACTTTTGCGAACTAGTCCTAGGTTTTTTGCCCGATCGGAACCAGACCAGTCTAGGACAATTCTCTGGACTCTCTAGATCAATAATTATCAAAAAAAAGTTGAACTTTTGCATTTGGATGGCTGTAATAGGATCATTTATAAAATGGGCATGGAAAAATACATTAAAAAGCCTATAAATCCTAAATAAAAACCCAGAACTTCACAAAAATTGGTGAACTTATGTGACATAACATCATTAACAAGCATGCAAAATTTCATGGAGATCGGACGATAGGTGGCGCTATAACTGTTAAAAATCTTTAAAACCATATATTTCCTATGGTAAACTGCCTGTATTGACTGTAAATGGTCTTTTCCATCTCTGAATATATAATTTTCATATCATAATGTTAAAAACTAGTGCAATACAATTCTCTGGACTCACTAGAACAATAATTGTCAGAAAAAGTTGAACTACTTCATTTGGGTAGCTATAATAGGTTCACTTCAAAATGTGGCCTTTACCAAGTGTCCCCGAAAGCCTATATCTCTTTAATGAATGTTCAAACCTTCTTAAAAACAAGTCAGAACATGTGAAATATCACTCTGAACATGCATGGAAATTTTCAGACAGATCTGACAAAATTTGCCTCTATAACAGTTAAAAAGGTGAAAATGATATGAATATAATGACATATTAAGCCAAGAAGTGGTATTTTACTGCCCCCTGCTGTTTAAAATAGTCATGTTGTCATATTGTTCTATAATTTATATTTAGACTTTATAAAATCACTATTTTAACATTTACAATTACATTTAGTCAAAAATCCATCTGTTAAATTATTAGTATTGACAGTTTGATCACATCATATATTTCAAATGTCTGTATCTACAATATAATGTGTGTGTGTAGTCTTAGGTTTCTGAATAAATTCTGAATGATCTGATTAATAGCTTACAAAGACTTTGTGAAATGTTTATAGACCATTCAAATATATTTTCATAATGACATATCCCAATAGCATTGAAAAAACAACATTTGTCTTGTGTGTGTGTGTGTGTGTGTGTGTTAACATGCATTATGGATTTAAAATGGAAAAACTGCTTTGCTTTAGTGCAGAAAAATGGTGAAAATCAAGAAGTTTAAAGTGAAAGTGAGCCAATATGTGGTCTTCTACTGCCCTCTGCTGGCCATTCTACTTATTAATGTCTACCCACATATGCTTTTGCATTCATTAGACACTAAAAATCACTTATATAACAATAAAACACTAAAAAATCACTTATATAACAATTACTATTGTAGCACAATCATATTTTGTCAGAGTTTATCACTTCATTTTTACTGATACTTCACATAATTGCTAGCAATGTGGTAAATCATGGTTAAATCACACTAAAAACATGGTAAATCAATAAATGATACTAGAATGTGGTGTATCAAGGTAAATCATACTACAATCCTGGTACATCATTCTAGAACATAGTATATCATGGTACATCATGCTAGAACATGGTAAATCATGGTAAACTATGCTAGAACAGGGTAAATCATGGTAAGCCATGATAAATCATAATAAACTATGGTAAATCATGTTAGAATGTGGTATATCATGGTAAATCATGCTAGAACATGGTAAATCATGGTAAACTATGCTAGAACAGGGTAAATCATGGTAAACTATGATAAATCATGATAAACTATGGTAATCCATGCTAGAATCACAGTAAACAATGGTAAATCATACTAGAATGTAGTATATCATGGTAAATTATGCTAGAATATGGCAAATCATGCTAGAATCATAGTAAATAATACTAGAATGTGCTAAATTGTTGTGGGAGGAGCCTATTTTACTAAAATGGCTATAACTCAAGAAGTAAATGAGATATCTTCACCAAACTCAGTACACATGTGTATGGGTTCAATTTGAGGTCACAGTAAACAATTCTATGGAGATCGGACC
>NC_138231.1:16142830-16302830 GCF_964197995.2 Scardinius erythrophthalmus
TGTTCGACTCATGGCCCTAGAGGTCTGTAAGAATTTTGAAAGAAATCGGCCACTAGTTGGCGCTAACGAGTTTTATGGCTCTGTAATCACGTGGTGTTAGATATATTGTCACAAAATGCATATCATTTGATAGATCTGCTCATGCTGAACAACTTTGCCTCTAGAACCATTGCTGTCAATCAAACCGTTCATTAAATATTCATGAATATGTTAAAAACCTACTTTTGCGAACTAGTCCCTGGTTTTTCGCCCGATCGGAACCAGACCAGTCTAGGACAATTCTATGGACTCTCTAGATCAATAATTATCAAAAAAAAGTTGAACTTTTGTATTTGTATGGCTGTAATAGGGTCATTTATAAAATGGGTGTGGCAAAATACACTCAAAAGCCTATAAATCCTAAATGAAAACTCAGAACTTCACAAAAATTGGTGAGCATATGTGTCATAACATCACAAACAAGCTTGCAAAATTTTATGGAGATTGGACAATAGTTGGCGCTATAACTGTTAAAAAGCTTTAAAACCATATATTTCCTATGGTAAACTGCCTGTATTGGCTGTAAATGGTCTTTTCCATGTCTGATCATATAATTTTCATATCATAATGTTCAAAACTAGTGCAATACAATTCTCTGGACTCACTAGATCAATAATTGTCAGAAAAAGTTGAACTACTTCATTTGGATAGCTATAATAGGTTCACTTCAAAATCTGGCCTTTACCAAGTGTCCCCGAAAGCCTATATCTCTTTAATCAATGCTCAGACCTTCTTAAAAACAAGTCAGAACGTGTGAAATATCACCCTGAACAAGCATGAAAATTTTCAGACAGATCGGACAAAATTTGCCTCTATAACAGTTAAAAAGGTGAAAATGATATGAATTAATGGCATGTTAAGCCAATAAGTGGTATTTTACTGCCCCCTGCTGTTTAAAATAGTCATTTTCTCATATTGGTATTGGTATCAGCCATGGTAAATCATGATAAATGATGGTGTGTGTGTGTGTGTGTGTGTGTGTGTGTGTGTGTGGTACAAATATAACAAAGGTTTTATTTTCCAACATGAAAACAAACATAACAGAGTGCTAGTGCACAAACAATAACCGACAATGATAATGGATGAGAGGGGAACTTAAATACACAGATCAAGACAAGGACAACAGGTGACGGTTATGATGATGAGGAGCAGGTGATGATGAGGAGGGTGATGAGGAGCAGGTGCAGGTGATGACGACAGATGGTGAATGTGATGAAGACAGAAGGTGAATGTGATGAAGGTGAATGTGACACCAATATCACTGAAACATTTGTGTGTGTGTGTGTGTGTGTGTGTGTGTGTGTGTGTGTGTGTGTGTGTGTGTGTGTGTGTGTGTAGCATTATTGTGTGTAGCATATGTAGCAAGTATGCATTATTGAGTTAACATGGAAACACTGGTTTGCTTTAGTGCAGAAAACTGGTCAAAATCATGAGGTTTAAAGTGAAAGTGAGCCAATAAGTGGTCTTCTACTGCCCTCTGCTGGCCATTCTACTTATTAATTAAATTTTTCCACATGTGCTTGCATTTATACTTGAATACACACTAAAAATCACTTATATAGCAATAACTATTATAACACAATCATATTTTGTCAGTGTTAATCACTTTATTTGCACTGACACTTCAAATAATTGCTAGTAATGTGGTAAATCATGGTAAATCATGGTTAACTATGCTGTGTGTGTGTGTGTGTGTGTGTGTGTGTGTGTGTGTGTGTGTGTGTGTGTGTGTGTGTGTGTGTGTGTGTAAGCATGCATTGAGTTAACATGGATAAACTGGTTTGCTTTAGTGCAGAAAACTGGTTTAAAGTGAAAGTGAGCCAATAAGTGGTCTTCTACTGCCCTCTGCTGGCCATTCTACTTATTAATGAAATATTTCAACATGTGCTTGCATTCATACTTGAATACACACAAAAAAAATCACTTATATAGCAATAACTATTATAACACAATCATATTTTGTCAGTGTTAATCACTTTATTTGCACTGACACTTCAAATAATTGCTAGTAATGTGATAAATCAGGCTAGAAACATGGTAAATCAAAGTAAATAATACTAGATTGTCGTTTATCTCCTGGTAAATAATACTAGAACGTGGTATATCATGGTAAATCATGGTTAACTATGCTGTGTGTGTATGTGTGTGTGTGTGTGTGTGTGTGTGTGTGTGTGTGTGTGTGTGTGTGTGTGTGTGTGTGTGTGTGTGTGTGTTGTGTGTGTGTGTGTGTGTGTGTGTGTGTGTGTGTGTGTGTGTGTAAGCATGCATTGAGTTAACATGGAAAAACTGGTTTGCTTTAGTGCAGAAAACTGGTTTAAAGTGAAAGTGAGCCAATAAGTGGTCTTCTACTGCCCTCTGCTGGCCATTCTACTTAATAATGAAATATTTTACATGTGCTTTTGCATTCATACTTGGACACACACTAAAAATCACGTATATAACTAACTATTATAACACAATAATATTTTGTCAGTGTTCATCACCTCATTTGCACTGACACTTCACATATTTGCTAGTAATGTGGTTAATCATGCTAGAAACATTGTAAATCATAGTAAATAATACTGAAATGAGGTGTATCAAGGTAAATCATGCTAGAATCCTAATAAATCATTCTGGAACATGGTATATGATAGTAAATCATGCTAGAATCATATTAAATAATTCTAGAATGTGGCAAATCGTTGTGGGAGGAGCCTATTTTACTCAAATGGCTATAACTCAAGAAGTAAATGAGATATCTTCACCAAACTCAGTACACATGTGTATGGGTTCAATTTGAGGTCACAGTAAACAATTCTATGGAGATCGGAGCATAGGTGGCGCTATAACTGTTAAAAAGCTTTAAAACCATATATATCCCATGGCAAATTGCCTGTATTGGCTGTAAATGGTCTTTTCCATCTATTATGTCAGTGGTTACATGCTTGCTAAATAAATCTTAATAACTTTTGATGCTTTTGTGCTTAAATGCCTTAAAGGCCTTAACTGCTTGAACCCCGATAAATGCTGCTTGCAGCTTTAATTATTATTAGGGGTTCAAGCACGAAGTGCTGAAACCCTATTGTAATTGTGCTGATTTTTATTATTATTATTATTATTATTATTCTGCCGTAAAACGCATCGTGCAGCCCAAACCGTAAGGGCTAGAGCTTTGAAACTTTGCCATATGGTAGTACAAAAATCGAGGAGAGGTTATCAAATTATGACCCCGATTGGCCCATAGGTGGCGCTATAGCAACCAAAAGCGCGAAACTGCTCATAACTCCTAGACCGTAAGTCATAGACTCAAGTGTCTTATATCATTGGAAAGCTGGACGCCTGACGAACAAAACGTATATCTCCGATTTTATTTCCGCCATGATAGATTTTCCGCCATTTTGAATTTTGTCGAAAATCTACTTTTGCGAACTAGTCCCTGGTTTTTTGCCCGATCGGAACCAAACCAGTGCAGAATTGTTCTCTGGAGTCTGAATATCAATAATTATCAAAAAAAAGTTGAAATTTCGATTCACGGTCGCTAGGGGGTGCAAAATTAACGTTGTGGGAGGAGCCTATTTTACTAAAATGGCTATAACTCCAGAAGTAAAAGAGGTATTTTAACCAAACCTGGTACACATGTGTAAGACGTCAATATGAGGTCACGGTAAAAAAATCGCGGCGATTGGTCACATGGTGGCGCTATAACATGAAAAAAACATAAAACAGGCTATAACCACCTGACCGTTAGTCCGATTGACTGGAAAATTGGTATGCAGTGTCTTGGTCCAAGGTGCCATGTATGTCTATGAGGACATTGGTGTATCTCAAAAAACATGGCCGCCATCGGCCAATGAAGTTTGAGCACCTATTAGACAAGGTTAACGGAGGCCTATCGGAACGAAACTCGGTGGGCATGTTCGACTCATGGCCCTAGAGGTCTGTAAGAATTTTAAAAGAAATCGGCCACTAGTTGGCGCTAACGAGTTTTATGGCTCTGTAATCACGTGGTGTTACACTTATTGTCACAAAATGCATACCATTTGATAGATCTCCTCTTGTTGAACAACTTTGCCTCAAGAACCATTGCTGTCAATCAAACCGTTCATTAAATATTCGTAATTATGTTAAAAACCTACTTTTGCGAACTAGTCCTAGGTTTTTCGCCCGATCAGAACCAAACGAGTCTAGGACAATTCTATGGACTCTCAAGATCAATAATTATCAAAAAAAAGTTGAACTTTTGCATTTTTCGCATGGGTATATTGGGTCATAAAGAAAATGGGCGTGGCAAAATGCACTCAAAAGCCTATAAATCCTAAACGAAAACTCAGAACTTCACGAAAATTGGTGAGCTTATGTGCCATAACATCATTAACAAGCATGCAAAATTTCATGGAGATCGGACTATAGATGGTGCTATAACTGTTAAAAAGCTTTAAAAAACACATATTTCCTATGGTAAATTGCCTGTATTGGCTGTAAATGGACTTTTCCATCTATTATTTCAGTGGTTAAAAGCTTTCTAAATTAATCTTAATGTCTTAAATGCTTATGTGCCTAAAGGCCTTAAATGCTTGAACCCCGATAAATGCTGCTTGCAGCTTTAATTATTATTATTATTATTATTATTCTGCCGTAAAACGCATCGTGCAGCCCAAACCGTAAGAGCTGGAACTTTGAAACTTTGCCAGATGGTAGTACAAAAATCGAGGAAAGGTTCAGAGATTATGACCCCGATTGGCCCATAGGTGGCGCTATAACAACCAAAAGCGCGAAACTGCTCATAACTCCTAGACCGTATGTCGTAGACTCAAGTGTCTTATATCATTGGAAAGCTGGACGCCTGACGAACAAAACGTATATCTCCGATTTCATTTCCGCCATGATAGATTTTCCGCCATTTTGAATTTTGTCGAAAATCTACTTTTGCGAACTAGTCCCTGGTTTTTTGCCCGATCGGAACCAAACCAGTGCAGAATTGTTCTCTGGAGTCTGAATATCAATAATTATCGAAAAAAAGTTGAAATTTCGATTCACGGTCGCTAAGGGGCGCCAAAACGTACGTTGTGGGAGGGGCCTATTTTATTAAAATGGCTATAACTCCCGAAGTAAATGAGGTATCTTCACCAAACTTGGTACACATGTGTATGAGTTCAATCTGGGGTCACAGTAAAAAAATCGCGATGATTGGCCTCATGGTGGTGCTATAACATGAAAAAACATAAATCAGGCTATAACCACCTGACCGTTAGTCCGATTGACTTGAAAATTGGTATGCAGTGTCTTGGTCCAAGGTGCCATGTATGTGTATGAGGACATTGGCGTATCTCAAAAAACATGGCCGCCATCGGCCAATGAAGTTTGAGCACCTATTAGACAAGGTTAACGGAGGCCGATCGAAACGAAACTCAATGGGCATGTTCGGCTCATGGCCCTAGAGGTCTGTAAGAATTTTAAAAGAAATCGGCCACTAGTTGGCGCTAACGAGTTTTACGGCTCTGTAATCACGTGGTGTTACAAATATCCACACAATATGCATATCATTTGATAGATCTCCTCATCCTGAACAACTTTGCCTCAAGAACCATTGCTGTCAATCAAACTGTTCATTAATTATTCATGAATATGTTAAAAACCTACTTTTGCGAACTAGTCCTAGGTTTTTTGCCCGATCGCAACCAGACCAGTCTAGGACAATTCTCTGGACTCTCTAGATCAATAATTATCAAAAAAAAGTTGAACTTTTGCATTTGGATGGCTGTAATAGGGTCATTTATAAAATGGGCGTGGCAAAATACACTAAAAACCCTATAAATCCTAAATGAAAACTCATAACTTCACAAAAGTTGGTGAGCATATGTGACATAATATCATTAACAAGCATGCAACATTTTATGGAGATCGGACCAAAGGTGGCGCTATAACAGTTAAAAGGCTTTTAAACCATATATTTCCTATGGCAAACTGCCTGTATTGGCTGTAAATGGTCTTTTCCATGTCTGATCATATAATTTTCATATCATAATGTTAAAAACTATCGCATAACCATTCTCTGGACTCACTAGAACAATAGTTGTCAGAAAAAGTTGAACTTCTTCATTTGGATAGCTATAATAGGTTCACTTCAAAATGTGGCCTTTACCAAGTGTCCCCGAAAGCCTATATCTCTTTAATCAATGCTCAGACCTTCTTAAAAACAAGTCAGAACGTGTGAAATATCACCCTGAACAAGGATGAAAAATTTCAGACAGATCGGACAAAATTTGCCTCTGTAACAGTTAAAAAGGTGAAAATGATATGAATTAATGGCATATTAAGCCAATAAGTGGTATTTTACTGCCCCCTGCTGTTTAAAATAGTCATTTTGTCATATTGTTCTAAAATTTATATTTAGACTTTATAAAATCCCTATTTTAACATTTACAATTACATTTACTCAAAATCCATCTGTTAAAGTATTAGTATTGACAGTTTGATCACATCATATATTTCAAATATCTGTATCTACAACATAATGTGTGTGTGTAGTCTTAGGTTTCTAAATAAATTCTGAATAATCTGATTAATAGCTTACAAAGACTTTGTGAAATGTTTATAGACCATTGAAATATATTTTCATAATGACATATCCCAATAGCATTGAAAAAACAACAACATTTGTCTTTGTGTGTGTGTGTGTGTGTGTGTGTGTGTGTGTGTGTGTGTGTGTGTGTGTGTGTGTGTGTGTGTGTGTAAACATGCATTATGGAGTTAAAATGGAAAAACTGGTTTGCTTTAGTACAGAAAAATGGTGAAAATCATGAAGTTTAAAGTGAAAGTGAGCCAATAAGTGGTCTTCTAGTGCCCTCTGCTGGCCATTCTACTTATTAATTAAATATTTCCACATGTGCTTGCATTTATACTTGAATACACACTAAAAAATCACTTATATAGCAATAACTATTATAACACAATCATATTTTGTCAGTGTTAATCACTTTATTTGCACTGACACTTCAAATAATTGCTAGTAATGTGATAAATCAGGCTAGAAACATGGTAAATCAAAGTAAATAATACTAGATTGTCGTTTATCTCCTGGTAAATAATACTAGAACGTGGTATATCATGGTAAATCATGGTTAACTATGCTGTGTGTGTATGTGTGTGTGTGTGTGTGTGTGTGTGTGTGTGTGTGTGTGTGTGTGTGTGTGTGTGTGTGTGTGTGTGTGTGTGTGTGTAAGCATGCATTGAGTTAACATGGAAAAACTGGTTTGCTTTAGTGCAGAAAACTGGTTTAAAGTGAAAGTGAGCCAATAAGTGGTCTTCTAGTGCCCTCTGCTGGCCATTCTACTTAATAATGAAATATTTTACATGTGCTTTTGCATTCATACTTGGACACACACTAAAAATCACGTATATAACTAACTATTATAACACAATAATATTTTGTCAGTGTTCATCACCTCATTTGCACTGACACTTCACATGATTGCTAGTAATGTGGTTAATCATGCTAGAAACATTGTAAATCATAGTAAATAATACTGAAATGAGGTGTATCAAGGTAAATCATGCTAGAATCCTAATAAATCATTCTGGAACATGGTATATGATAGTAAATCATGCTAGAATCATATTAAATAATTCTTGAATGTGGCAAATCGTTGTGGGAGGAGCCTATTTTACTCAAATGGCTATAACTCAAGAAGTAAATGAGATATCTTCACCAAAATCAGTACACATGTGTATGGGTTCAATTTGAGGTCACAATAAACAATTTTATGGAGATCGGACCATAGGTGGCGCTATAACTGTTAAAAAGCTTTAAAACCATATATATCCCATGGCAATTTGCCTGTATTGGCTGTAAATGGTCTTTTCCATCTATTATGTCAGTGTTTACATGCTTGCTAAATAAATCTTAATGACTTTTGATGCTTTTGTGCTTAAATGCCTTAAAGGCCTTAACTGCTTGAACCCCGATAAATGCTGCTTGCAGCTTTAATTAGGGGTTCAAGCACGAAGTGCTGAAACCCTATTGTAATTGTACTGATTTTTATTATTATTATTATTATTATTATTCTGCCGTAAAACGCATCGTGCAGCCCAAACCGTAAGGGCTAGAGCATTGAAACTTTGCCAGATGGTAGTACAAAAATCGAGGAGAGGTTCAGAGATTATGACCCCGATTGGCCCATAGGTGGCGCTATAGCAACCAAAAGCGCGAAACTGCTCATAACTCCTAGACCGTATGTCGCAGACTCAAGTGTCTTATATCATTGGAAAGCTGGACGCCTGACGAACAAAACGTATATCTCCGATTTCATTTCCGTCATGATAGATTTTCCGCCATTTTGAATTTTGTCGAAAATCTACTTTTGCGAACTAGTCCCTGGTTTTTTGCCCGATCGGAGCCAAACCAGTGCAGAAATGTTCTCTGGAGTCTGAAGATCAATAATTATCGAAAAAATGTTGAAATTTCGATTCATGGACGCTAGGGGGCGCAAAATAATCGTTGTGGGAGGAGCCTATTTTACTAAAATGGCTATAACTTAAAAAGTAAATAAGATAGCTTCACCAAACTCGGTACACATGTGTATGGGTTCATTCTGGGGTCACAGTAAAAAAATCGCGACGATTGAACACTAGGTGGCGCTATAACATGAAAAAAACATGAAAAGGGCTATAACCACCTGACCATTAGTCCGATTGACTTGAAAATTGGTATGCAGTGTCTTGGTCCAAGGTGCCATGTATGTCTATGAGGACATTGGCGTATCTCAAAAAACATGGCCGCCATTGGCCAATGAAGTTGAGCACCTATTAGACAAGGTTAACGGAGGCCGATCGGAACGAAACTCGATGGGCATGTTCGACTCATGGCCCTAGAGGTCTGTAAGAATTTTGAAAGAAATCGGCCACTAGTTGGCGCTAACGAGTTTTTTGGCTCTGTAATCACGTGGTGTTACACTTATCGTCACAAAAAGCATATCATTTGATATATCTGCTCATGCTGAACAACTTTGCCTCAAGAACCATTTCTGTCAATCAAACAGTTAATTAAATATTCATGAATATGTTAAAAACCTACTTTTGCGAACTAGTCCCTGGTTTTTCGCCCGATCGGAACCAAACCAGTCTAGGACAATTCTCTGGACTCTCTAGATCAATAATTATCAAAAAAAGTTGAACTTTTGCATTTGGATGGCTGTAATAGGGTCATTTATAAAATGGGCGGGGCAAAATAAATAAAAAAGCCTATAAATCATAAATAAAAACTCAGAACTTCACAAAAATTGGTGAACATATGTGAAATAACATCATTAACAAGCATGCCAAATTTTATGGAGATCGGACCAAAGGTGGCGCTATAACTGTTAAAAGCTTTAAAACCATATATTTCCTATGGTAAATGGTCTTTTTCATCTATTATGTCAGTAGTTACATGCTTGCTAAATAAATCTTAATAACTTTTGATGCTTTTATGCTTAAAGGCCTTAAAGGCCTTAATTGCTTGAACCCCGATAAACGCTGCTTGCAGCTTTAATTATTATTATTATTATTATTATTCTGCCGTAAAACGCATCGTGCAGCCCAAACCGTAAGGGCTAGAGCTTTGAAACTTTGCCATATGGTAGTACAAAAATCGAGGAGAGGTTATCAAATTATGACCCCGATTGGCCCATAGGTGGCGCTATAGCAACCAAAAGCGCGAAACTGCTCATAACTCCTAGACCGTAAGTCATAGACTCAAGTGTCTTATATCATTGGAAAGCTGGACGCCTGACGAACAAAACGTATATCTCCGATTTTATTTCCGCCATGATAGATTTTCCGCCATTTTGAATTTTGTCGAAAATCTACTTTTGCGAACTAGTCCCTGGTTTTTTGCCCGATCGGAACCAAACCAGTGCAGAATTGTTCTCTGGAGTCTGAATATCAATAATTATCAAAAAAAAGTTGAAATTTCGATTCACGGTCGCTAGGGGGTGCAAAATTAACGTTGTGGGAGGAGCCTATTTTACTAAAATGGCTATAACTCCAGAAGTAAAAGAGGTATTTTAACCAAACCTGGTACACATGTGTAAGACGTCAATATGAGGTCACGGTAAAAAAATCGCGGCGATTGGTCACATGGTGGCGCTATAACATGAAAAAAACATAAAACAGGCTATAACCACCTGACCGTTAGTCCGATTGACTTGAAAATTGGTATGCAGTGTCTTGGTCCAAGGTGCCATGTATGTCTATGAGGACATTGGTGTATCTCAAAAAACATGGCCGCCATCGGCCAATGAAGTTTGAGCACCTATTAGACAAGGTTAACGGAGGCCTATCGGAACGAAACTCGGTGGGCATGTTCGACTCATGGCCCTAGAGGTCTGTAAGAATTTTAAAAGAAATCGGCCACTAGTTGGCGCTAACGAGTTTTATGGCTCTGTAATCACGTGGTGTTACACTTATTGTCACAAAATGCATACCATTTGATAGATCTCCTCTTGTTGAACAACTTTGCCTCAAGAACCATTGCTGTCAATCAAACCGTTCATTAAATATTCGTAATTATGTTAAAAACCTACTTTTGCGAACTAGTCCTAGGTTTTTCGCCCGATCAGAACCAAACGAGTCTAGGACAATTCTATGGACTCTCAAGATCAATAATTATCAAAAAAAAGTTGAACTTTTGCATTTTTCGCATGGGTATATTGGGTCATAAAGAAAATGGGCGTGGCAAAATGCACTCAAAAGCCTATAAATCCTAAACAAAAACTCAGAACTTCACGAAAATTGGTGAGCTTATGTGCCATAACATCATTAACAAGCATGCAAAATTTCATGGAGATCGGACTATAGATGGTGCTATAACTGTTAAAAAGCTTTAAAAAACACATATTTCCTATGGTAAATTGCCTGTATTGGCTGTAAATGGACTTTTCCATCTATTATTTCAGTGGTTAAAAGCTTTCTAAATAAATCTTAATGTCTTAAATGCTTATGTGCCTAAAGGCCTTAAATGCTTGAACCCCGATAAATGCTGCTTGCAGCTTTAATTATTATTATTATTCTCCCCTAAAACGCATCGTGCAGACCAAACCGTAAGAGCTGGAACCTTGAAACTTGGCCAAATGGTAGTCCTCAATTTGGGGAGAACCTATCAAAGTATGACTCAGATTGGCCCATAGGTGGCGCTATAGCAACCAAAAGCGCGAAACTGCTCATAACTCCTAGACCGTATGTCCTAGACTCAAGTGTCCTATATCATTGGAAAGCTGGACGCCTGAAGGTCAAAACGTATATCTCCGATTTTATTTCAGGTATGCAAATTTTTCCGCCATTTTGAATTTTGTCAAAAACCTACTTTTGCGAACTAGTCCCTGGTTTTTCGCCCGATCGGAACCAAACTAGTGCAGAAATGTTCTTTGGAGTCTGACGATCAATAATTATCGAAAAAAAGTCGAAATTTCGATTCCTGGTCGCTAGGGGGTGATAAATTAATGTTGTGGGAGGAGCCTATTTTACTAAAATGGCTATAACTCGAAAAGGAAATGAGATATCTTCACCAAACTTGGTGCACATGTGTATGAGTTCAATATGGGGTCATAGTAAAAAAATTGCGACGATTGATCACTAGGTGGCGCTATAACATGAAAAAAACATGAAAAGGGCTATGACCACGTGACCGTTTGTCCGATTGACTTGAAAATTGGTATGCAGTGTCTTGGTCCAAGGTGCCATGTATGTCTATGAGGACATTGGCGTATCTCGAAAAACATGGCCGCCATCGACCAATGAAATTTGAGCACCTATTAGACAAGGCTAACGGAGGCCGATCGGAACGAAACTCGATGGGCATGTTCGACTCATGGCCCTAGAGGTCTGTAAGAGTTTTGAACGAAATCGGCCACTAGTTGGCACTAACGAGTTTTATGGGTCTGTAATCATGTGGTGTTACACTTATCATCACAAAATGCATATCATCTGATAGAACTGCTCATGCTGAACAACTTTGCCTCAAGAACTAATGCTGTCAATTAAACCGTTCATTAAATATTTGTAATTATGTTAAAAACCTACTTTTGCGAACTAGTCCTAGGTTTTTCGCCCGATCGAAACCAGACCAGTCTAGGACAATTCTCTGGACACTCTAGATCAATAATTATCAAAAAAAAGTTGAACTTTTGCATGTAGATGGCTGTAAGCGGGTCATTTAGAAAAGGGGCGTGGCAAAAAACACTAAAAAGCCTATAAATCCTAAATGAAAACTCAGAACTTCACAAAAATTGGTGAGCATATGTGACATAACATCATTAACAAGCATGCCGATTTTTATGAAGATCGGACGATAGCTGGCGCTATAACTGCTAAAAAGCTTTAAAACCATATATTTCCTATTGTATTTCCTGTAAATGGTCTTTTCCATCTATTATGTTAGTAGTTACATGCTTGCTAAATAAAACTTAATCACTTTTGATGCTTTTGTGCTTAAAGGCCTTAACTGCTTGAACCCCGATAAATGCTGCTTGCAGCTTTAATTATTATTATTCTCCCCTAAAACGCATCGTGCAGCCCAAACCGTAAGAGCTGGAACCTTGAAACTTGGCCAAATGGTAGTCCTCAATTTGGGGAGAACCTATCAAAGTATGACCCAGATTGGCCCATAGGTGGCGCTATAGCAACCAAAAGCGCGAAACTGCTCATAACTCCTAGACCGTATGTCGTAGACTCAAGTGTCCTATATCATTGGAAAGCTGGACGCCTGAAGGTCAAAACGTATATCTCCGATTTTATTTCAGGTATGCAAATTTTTCCGCCATTTTGAATTTTGTCAAAAACCTACTTTTGCGAACTAGTCCCTGGTTTTTCGCCCGATCGGAACCAAACCAGTGCAGAAATGTTCTTTGGAGTCTAAAGATCAATAATTATCGAAAAAAAGTCGAAATTTCGATTCCTGGTCGCTAGGGGGTGATAAATTAATGTTGTGGGAGGAGCCTATTTTACTAAAATGGCTATAACTCGAAAAGAAAATGAGATATCTTCACCAAACTTGGTACACATGTGTATGAGTTCAATCTGGGGTCACGTTAACAAAGTCACGACGATTGAACACTAGGTGGCGCTATAACATGAAAAAAACATGAAAAGGGCTATAACTACCTGACCGTTAGTCCGATTGACTTGAAAATTGGTATGCAGTGTCTTGGTCCAAGGTGCCATGTATGTTTATGAGGAAATTGGCGTATCTCAAAAAACATGGCCGCCGTCAGCCAATGAAGTTTGAGCACCTATTAGACAAGGTTAACGGAGGCCGATCAGAACGAAACTCGATGGGCATGTTCGACTCATGGCCCTAGAGGTCTGTAAGAATTTTGAAAGAAATCGGCCACTAGTTGGCGCTAACGAGTTTTATGGCTCTGTAATCACGTGGTGTTACACTTATTGTCATAAAATGCATATCATTTGATAGGTCTCCTCATCCTGAACAACTTTGCCTCAAGAACCATTGCTGTCAATCAAACAGTTCATTAAATATTCACGAATATGTTAAAAACCTACTTTTGCGAACTAGTCCCTGGATTTGTGTCCGATCGTAACCAAACCAGTACAGAAATGTTCCCTGGAGTCTGAATATCAATAATTATCAAAAAATTTTTGAAATTTTGGTTCCTGGTCACTAGAGTTTGATAAATTAATGTTATGGGAGGAGCCTATTTTACTAAAATAGCTATAACTCGAGAAGTAAATGAGATATCTTCACCAAACTTGGTACACATGTGTATGAGTTCAGTCTGGGGTCACAGTAAAGACATCGCGATGATTGAACACTAGGTGGCGCTATAACATGAAAAAAACTTGAAAAGGGCTATGACTACCTGACTGTTAGATATTAACGTATCTCATGTATCTCAAAAAAACATGGCCGCCATCGACCAATGAAATTTGAGCACCTCTTAGACAAGGTTAATGGAGGCCGATCGGAACAAAACTCGATGGGCATGTTCAACTCATGGCCGTAGAGGTCTGTAAGAGTTTTGAAAGAAGTCGGCCACTAGTTGGCGCTAACGAGTTTTACGGCTCTGTAATCACGTGGTGTTACACTTATCGTAACAAAATGCATAACTGCTTGAACCCCGATAAATGCTGCTTGCAGCTTTAATTAGGGGTTCAAGCATGAAATGCTGAAACCCTATTGTAATTGTGCTGATTTTTATTATTAGGGGTTCAAGCACGAAGTGCTGAAACCCTATTGTAATTGTGCTGATTTTTATTATTATTATTATTATTATTATTCTGCCGTAAAACGCATCGTGCAGCCCAAACCGTAAGGGCTAGAGCTTTGAAACTTTGCCATATGGTAGTACAAAAATCGAGGAGAGGTTATCAAATTATGACCCCGATTGGCCCATAGGTGGCGCTATAGCAACCAAAAGCGCGAAACTGCTCATAACTCCTAGACCGTAAGTCATAGACTCAAGTGTCTTATATCATTGGAAAGCTGGACGCCTGACGAACAAAACGTATATCTCCGATTTTATTTCCGCCATGATAGATTTTCCGCCATTTTGAATTTTGTCGAAAATCTACTTTTGCGAACTAGTCCCTGGTTTTTTGCCCGATCGGAACCAAACCAGTGCAGAATTGTTCTCTGGAGTCTGAATATCAATAATTATCAAAAAAAAGTTGAAATTTCGATTCACGGTCGCTAGGGGGTGCAAAATTAACGTTGTGGGAGGAGCCTATTTTACTAAAATGGCTATAACTCCAGAAGTAAAAGAGGTATTTTAACCAAACCTGGTACACATGTGTAAGACGTCAATATGAGGTCACGGTAAAAAAATCGCGGCGATTGGTCACATGGTGGCGCTATAACATGAAAAAAACATAAAACAGGCTATAACCACCTGACCGTTAGTCCGATTGACTTGAAAATTGGTATGCAGTGTCTTGGTCCAAGGTGCCATGTATGTCTATGAGGACATTGGTGTATCTCAAAAAACATGGCCGCCATCGGCCAATGAAGTTTGAGCACCTATTAGACAAGGTTAACGGAGGCCTATCGGAACGAAACTCGGTGGGCATGTTCGACTCATGGCCCTAGAGGTCTGTAAGAATTTTAAAAGAAATCGGCCACTAGTTGGCGCTAACGAGTTTTATGGCTCTGTAATCACGTGGTGTTACACTTATTGTCACAAAATGCATACCATTTGATAGATCTCCTCTTGTTGAACAACTTTGCCTCAAGAACCATTGCTGTCAATCAAACCGTTCATTAAATATTCGTAATTATGTTAAAAACCTACTTTTGCGAACTAGTCCTAGGTTTTTCGCCCGATCAGAACCAAACGAGTCTAGGACAATTCTATGGACTCTCAAGATCAATAATTATCAAAAAAAAGTTGAACTTTTGCATTTTTCGCATGGGTATATTGGGTCATAAAGAAAATGGGCGTGGCAAAATGCACTCAAAAGCCTATAAATCCTAAACGAAAACTCAGAACTTCACGAAAATTGGTGAGCTTATGTGCCATAACATCATTAACAAGCATGCAAAATTTCATGGAGATCGGACTATAGATGGTGCTATAACTGTTAAAAAGCTTTAAAAAACACATATTTCCTATGGTAAATTGCCTGTATTGGCTGTAAATGGACTTTTCCATCTATTATTTCAGTGGTTAAAAGCTTTCTAAATAAATCTTAATGTCTTAAATGCTTATGTGCCTAAAGGCCTTAAATGCTTGAACCCCGATAAATGCTGCTTGTTAGGGGTTCAAGCACGAAGTGCTGAAACCCTATTGTAATTGTACTGATTTTTATTATTATTATTAGGGGTTCAAGCACGAAGTGCTGAAACCCTATTGTAATTGTGCTGATTTTTATTAGGGGTTCAAGCACGAAGTGCTGAAACCCTATTGTAATTGTACTGATTTTTATTATTATTATTATTATTATTCTCCCCTAAAACGCATCGTGCAGCCCAAACCGTAAGAGCTGGAACCTTGAAACTTGGCCAAATGGTAGTCCTCAATTTGGGGAGAACCTATCAAAGTATGACCCAGATTGGCCCATAGGTGGCGCTATAGCAACCAAAAGCGCGGAACTGCTCATAACTCCTAGACCGTATGTCGTAGACTCAAGTGTCCTATATCATTGGAAAGCTGGACGCCTGAAGGTCAAAACGTATATCTCCGATTTTATTTCAGGTATGCAAATTT
Organism: Scardinius erythrophthalmus; assembly: GCF_964197995.2. Classification (NCBI taxonomy): domain Eukaryota; kingdom Metazoa; phylum Chordata; class Actinopteri; order Cypriniformes; family Leuciscidae; genus Scardinius; species Scardinius erythrophthalmus. The sequence continues at coordinate 16,159,048 of NC_138231.1, forward strand.
TTCCGCCATTTTGAATTTTGTCAAAAACCTACTTTTGCGAACTAGTCCCTGGTTTTTCACCCGATCGGAACCAAAGCAGTGCAGAAATGTTCTTTGGAGTCTGAAGATCAATAATTATCGAAAAAAAGTCGAAATTTCGATTCCTGGTCGCTAGGGGGTGATAAATTAATGTTGTGGGAGGAGCCTATTTTACTAAAATGGCTATAACTCGAAAAGGAAATGAGATATCTTCACCAAACTTGGTACACATGTGTAAGAGTTCAATCTGGGGTCACAGTAAAAAAATGTCGACGATTGATCACTAGGTGGCGCTATAACATGAAAAAAAACATGAAAAGGGCTATGACCACGTGACCGTTTGTCCGATTGACTTGAAAATTGGTATGCAGTGTCTTGGTCCAAGGTGCCATGTATGTCTATGAGGACTTTGGCGTATCTCGAAAAACATGGCCGCCATCGACCAATGAAATTTGAGCACCTATTAGACAAGGTTAACGGAGGCCGATCGGAACGAAACTCGATGGGCATGTTCAACTCATGGCCCTAGAGGTCTGTAAGAATTTTGAAAGAAATCGGCCACTAGTTGGCGCTAACGAGTTTTATGGCTCTGTAATCACGTGGTGTTACACTTATTGTCACAAAATGCATATCATTTGATAGATCTGCTCATGCTGAACAACTTTGCCTCAAGAACCATTGCTGTCAATCAAACCGTTCATTAAATATTCGCAATTATGTTAAAAACCTACTTTTGCGAACTAGTCCTAGGTTTTTTGCCCGATCGGAACAAGACCAGTCTAGGGTAATTCTCTGGACTCTCTAGATCAATAATTATCAAAAAAAGTTCAACTTTAGCATTTTTCGCATGGGTATATTGGGTCATAATGAAAATGGGCGTGGCAAAATGCATTTAAAAGCCTATAAATCCTAAACGAAAACTCAGAACTTCACAAAAATTGGTGAGCATATGTACCATAACAGTCTAAACAAGCATGTAAAATTTCATGAAGATCGTACGATAGGTGGCGCTATAACTGTTAAAAAGCTTTGAAAACCATATATTTCCTATGGTAAATTGCCTGTTTTGGCTGTAAATGGTCTTTTCCATCTATTATTTCAGTGGTTAAAAGCTTTACAAATAAAACTTAATGTCTTAAATGCTTATGTGCTTAAAGGCCTTAAATGCTTGAACCCCGATAAATGCTGCTTGCAGCTTTAATTATTATTATTATTATTATTATTCTGCCGTAAAACGCATCGTGCAGCCCAAACCGTAAGGGCTAGAGCTTTGAAACTTTGCCATATGGTAGTACAAAAATCGAGGAGAGGTTATCAAATTATGACCCCGATTGGCCCATAGGTGGCGCTATAGCAACCAAAAGCGCGAAACTGCTCATAACTCCTAGACCGTAAGTCATAGACTCAAGTGTCTTATATCATTGGAAAGCTGGACGCCTGACGAACAAAACGTATATCTCCGATTTTATTTCCGTCATGATAGATTTTCCGCCATTTTGAATTTTGTCGAAAACCTACTTTTGCGAACTAGTCCCTGGTTTTTTGCCCGATCGGAACCAAACCAGTGCAGAATTGTTCTGTGGAGTCTGAAGATCAATAATTATCGAAAAAAAGTTGAAATTTCGATTCACGGTCGCTAGGGGGTGCAAAATTAACGTTGTGGGAGGAGCCTATTTTACTAAAATGGCTATAACTCAAGAAGTAATTCAGTAAACTTCACCAAACTTGGTAAACATGTGTAGAAGGTCAATCTGAGGTCACAGTAAAAAAAATGCGTCGATTGGCCACATGGTGGCGCTATAAAACAAAAAAAACATGTAGACACCTGACCGTTAGTCCGATTGACTTGAAATTTGGTATGCAGTGTCTTGGCCCAAGGGGCCATGTATGTCTAAAAGGATATTGGCATATCTCGAAAAACATGGCCGCCATTGGCCAATGAGGTTTGAGCACCTATTAAACAAGGTTAACGGAGGCCGATCGGAACGAAACTCGATGGGCATGTTCGACTCATGGCCCTAGAGGTCTGTAAGAGTTTTGAAAGAAATCGGCCACTAGTTGGCGCTAACGAGTTTTATGGCTCTGTAATCACGTGGTGTTACACTTATCGTCACAAAATGCATATCATCTGATAGATCTGCTCATGCTGAACAACTTTGCCTCTAGAACTAATGCTGTCAATTAAACCGTTTATTAAATATTCGTAATTATGTTAAAAACCTACTTTTACGAACTAGTCCTAGGTTTATCGCCCGATCGAAACCAGACCAGTCTATGACAATTCTCTGGACACTCTAGATCAATAATTATCAAAAAAAAGTTGAACTTTTGCATTTTGCGCATGGGTATATTGGGTCATAAAGAAAATGGGCGTGGCAAAATGCACTCAAAAGCCTATAAATCCTAAACGAAAACTCAGAACTTCACGAAAATTGGTGAGCATATGTGCCACAACATCATTAACAAGCATGCAAAATATCATGGAGATCGGACTATAGGTGGCGCTATAACTGTTAAAAAGCTTGCCTGTATTGGCTGTAAATGGACTTTTCCATCTATTATTTCAGTGGTTAAAAGCTTTCTAAATAAATCTTAATGTCTTAAATGCTTATGTGCTTAAAGGCCTTAAATGCTTGAACCCCGATAAATGCTGCTTGCAGCTTTAATTATTATTATTATTCTGCCGTAAAACGCATCGTGCAGCCCAAACCGTAAGGGCTAGAGCATTGAAACTTTGCCAGATGGTAGTACAAAAATCGAGGAGAGGTTCAGAGATTATGACCCCGATTGGCCCATAGGTGGCGCTATAGCAACCAAAAGCGCGAAACTGCTCATAACTCCTAGACCGTATGTCGCAGACTCAAGTGTCTTATATCATTGGAAAGCTGGACGCCTGACGAACAAAACGTATATCTCCGATTTCATTTCCGTCATGATAGATTTTCCGCCATTTTGAATTTTGTCGAAAATCTACTTTTGCGAACTAGTCCCTGGTTTTTTGCCCGATCGGAGCCAAACCAGTGCAGAAATGTTCTCTGGAGTCTGAAGATCAATAATTATCGAAAAAATGTTGAAATTTCGATTCATGGACGCTAGGGGGCGCAAAATAATCGTTGTGGGAGGAGCCTATTTTACTAAAATGGCTATAACTTAAAAAGTAAATAAGATAGCTTCACCAAACTCGGTACACATGTGTATGGGTTCATTCTGGGGTCACAGTAAAAAAATGCGACGATTGAACACTAGGTGGCGCTATAACATGAAAAAAACATGAAAAGGGCTATAACCACCTGACCGTTAGTCCGATTGACTGGAAAATTGGTATGCAGTGTCTTGGTCCAAGGTGCCATGTATGTCTATGAGGACATTGGCGTATCTCAAAAAACATGGCCGCCATTGGCCAATGAAGTTGAGCACCTATTAGACAAGGTTAACGGAGGCCGATCGGAACGAAACTCGATGGGCATGTTCGACTCATGGCCCTAGAGGTCTGTAAGAATTTTGAAAGAAATCGGCCACTAGTTGGCGCTAACGAGTTTTTTGGCTCTGTAATCACGTGGTGTTACACTTATCGTCACAAAAAGCATATCATTTGATATATCTGCTCATGCTGAACAACTTTGCCTCAAGAACCATTTCTGTCAATCAAACCGTTCATTAAATATTCATGAATATGTTTAAAACCTACTTTTGCGAACTAGTCCTAGGTTTTTTGCCCGATCGGAACCAGACCAGTCTAGGACAATTCTCTGGACTCTCTAGATCAATAATTATCAAAAAAAAGTTGAACTTTTGCATTTGGATGGCTGTAATAGGATCATTTATAAAATGGGCATGGAAAAATACATTAAAAAGCCTATAAATCCTAAATAAAAACCCAGAACTTCACAAAAATTGGTGAACTTATGTGACATAACATCATTAACAAGCATGCAAAATTTCATGGAGATCGGACGATAGGTGGCGCTATAACTGTTAAAAATCTTTAAAACCATATATTTCCTATGGTAAACTGCCTGTATTGACTGTAAATGGTCTTTTCCATCTCTGAATATATAATTTTCATATCATAATGTTAAAAACTAGTGCAATACAATTCTCTGGACTCACTAGAACAATAATTGTCAGAAAAAGTTGAACTACTTCATTTGGGTAGCTATAATAGGTTCACTTCAAAATGTGGCCTTTACCAAGTGTCCCCGAAAGCCTATATCTCTTTAATGAATGTTCAAACCTTCTTAAAAACAAGTCAGAACATGTGAAATATCACTCTGAACATGCATGAAAATTTTCAGACAGATCTGACAAAATTTGCCTCTATAACAGTTAAAAAGGTGAAAATGATATGAATATAATGACATATTAAGCCAAGAAGTGGTATTTTACTGCCCCCTGCTGTTTAAAATAGTCATGTTGTCATATTGTTCTATAATTTATATTTAGACTTTATAAAATCACTATTTTAACATTTACAATTACATTTAGTCAAAAATCCATCTGTTAAATTATTAGTATTGACAGTTTGATCACATCATATATTTCAAATGTCTGTATCTACAATATAATGTGTGTGTGTAGTCTTAGGTTTCTGAATAAATTCTGAATGATCTGATTAATAGCTTACAAAGACTTTGTGAAATGTTTATAGACCATTCAAATATATTTTCATAATGACATATCCCAATAGCATTGAAAAAACAACATTTGTCTTGTGTGTGTGTGTGTGTGTGTGTGTTAACATGCATTATGGATTTAAAATGGAAAAACTGGTTTGCTTTAGTGCAGAAAAATGGTGAAAATCAAGAAGTTTAAAGTGAAAGTGAGCCAATATGTGGTCTTCTACTGCCCTCTGCTGGCCATTCTACTTATTAATGTCTACCCACATATGCTTTTGCATTCATTAGACACTAAAAATCACTTATATAACAATAAAACACTAAAAAATCACTTATATAACAATTACTATTGTAGCACAATCATATTTTGTCAGAGTTTATCACTTCATTTTTACTGATACTTCACATAATTGCTAGCAATGTGGTAAATCATGGTTAAATCACACTAAAAACATGGTAAATCAATAAATGATACTAGAATGTGGTGTATCAAGGTAAATCATACTACAATCCTGGTACATCATTCTAGAACATAGTATATCATGGTACATCATGCTAGAACATGGTAAATCATGGTAAACTATGCTAGAACAGGGTAAATCATGGTAAGCCATGATAAATCATAATAAACTATGGTAAATCATGTTAGAATGTGGTATATCATGGTAAATCATGCTAGAACATGGTAAATCATGGTAAACTATGCTAGAACAGGGTAAATCATGGTAAACTATGATAAATCATGATAAACTATGGTAATCCATGCTAGAATCACAGTAAACAATGGTAAATCATACTAGAATGTAGTATATCATGGTAAATTATGCTAGAATATGGCAAATCATGCTAGAATCATAGTAAATAATACTAGAATGTGCTAAATTGTTGTGGGAGGAGCCTATTTTACTAAAATGGCTATAACTCAAGAAGTAAATGAGATATCTTCACCAAACTCAGTACACATGTGTATGGGTTCAATTTGAGGTCACAGTAAACAATTCTATGGAGATCGGACCATAGGTGGCGCTATAACTGTTAAAAAGCTTTAAAACCATATATATCCCATGGTAAACTGCCTGTATTGGCTGTAAATGGTCTTTTCCATCTATTATGTCCGTGGTTACATGCTTGCTAAATAAATCTTAACTTTTGATGCTTTTGTGCTTAAATGCTTAAAAGGCTTTAACTGCTTGAACCCCGATAAATGCTGCTTGCAGCTTTAATTATTATTATTAGGGGTTCAAGCACGAAGTGCTGAAACCCTATTGTAATTGTGCTGATTTTTATTATTATTATTATTATTATTATTCTGCCGTAAAACGCATCGTGCAGCCCAAACCGTAAGGGCTAGAGCTTTGAAACTTTGCCATATGGTAGTACAAAAATCGAGGAGAGGTTATCAAATTATGACCCCGATTGGCCCATAGGTGGCGCTATAGCAACCAAAAGCGCGAAACTGCTCATAACTCCTAGACCGTAAGTCATAGACTCAAGTGTCTTATATCATTGGAAAGCTGGACGCCTGACGAACAAAACGTATATCTCCGATTTTATTTCCGCCATGATAGATTTTCCGCCATTTTGAATTTTGTCGAAAATCTACTTTTGCGAACTAGTCCCTGGTTTTTTGCCCGATCGGAACCAATCCAGTGCAGAATTGTTCTCTGGAGTCTGAATATCAATAATTATCAAAAAAAAGTTGAAATTTCGATTCACGGTCGCTAGGGGGTGCAAAATTAACGTTGTGGGAGGAGCCTATTTTACTAAAATGGCTATAACTCCAGAAGTAAAAGAGGTATTTTAACCAAACCTGGTACACATGTGTAAGACGTCAATATGAGGTCACGGTAAAAAAATCGCGGCGATTGGTCACATGGTGGCGCTATAACATGAAAAAAACATAAAACAGGCTATAACCACCTGACCGTTAGTCCGATTGACTTGAAAATTGGTATGCAGTGTCTTGGTCCAAGGTGCCATGTATGTCTATGAGGACATTGGTGTATCTCAAAAAACATGGCCGCCATCGGCCAATGAAGTTTGAGCACCTATTAGACAAGGTTAACGGAGGCCTATCGGAACGAAACTCGGTGGGCATGTTCGACTCATGGCCCTAGAGGTCTGTAAGAATTTTAAAAGAAATCGGCCACTAGTTGGCGCTAACGAGTTTTATGGCTCTGTAATCACGTGGTGTTACACTTATTGTCACAAAATGCATACCATTTGATAGATCTCCTCTTGTTGAACAACTTTGCCTCAAGAACCATTGCTGTCAATCAAACCGTTCATTAAATATTCGTAATTATGTTAAAAACCTACTTTTGCGAACTAGTCCTAGGTTTTTCGCCCGATCAGAACCAAACGAGTCTAGGACAATTCTATGGACTCTCAAGATCAATAATTATCAAAAAAAAGTTGAACTTTTGCATTTTTCGCATGGGTATATTGGGTCATAAAGAAAATGGGCGTGGCAAAATGCACTCAAAAGCCTATAAATCCTAAACAAAAACTCAGAACTTCACGAAAATTGGTGAGCTTATGTGCCATAACATCATTAACAAGCATGCAAAATTTCATGGAGATCGGACTATAGATGGTGCTATAACTGTTAAAAAGCTTTAAAAAACACATATTTCCTATGGTAAATTGCCTGTATTGGCTGTAAATGGACTTTTCCATCTATTATTTCAGTGGTTAAAAGCTTTCTAAATAAATCTTAATGTCTTAAATGCTTATGTGCCTAAAGGCCTTAAATGCTTGAACCCCGATAAATGCTGCTTGCAGCTTTAATTATTATTATTATTCCGCCGTAAAACGCATCGTGCAGCCCAAACCGTAAGAGCTGGAACTTTGAAACTTTGACAGATGGTAGTACAAAAATCGAGGAAAGGTTCAGAGATTATGACCCCGATTGGCCCATAGGTGGCGCTATAACAACCAAAAGCGCGAAACTGCTCATAACTCCTAGACCGTATGTCGTAGACTCAAGTGTCTTATATCATTGGAAAGCTGGACGCCTGACGAACAAAACGTATATCTCCGATTTCATTTCCGCCATGATAGATTTTCCGCCATTTTGAATTTTGTCAAAAATCTACTTTTGCGAACTAGTCCCTGGTTTTTTGCCCGATTGGAACCAAACTAGTGCAGAAATGTTCTCTGGAGACTGAATATCAATAATTATCGAAAAAAAGTGGAAATTTCGATTCACGGTCGCTAAGGGGCGCCAAAACGTACATTGTGGGAGGGGCCTATTTGACTAAAATGGCTATAACTCCCGATGTAAATGAGGTATCTTCACCAAACTTGGTACACATGTGTATGAGCTTACTCTGGGGTCACAGTAAAAAAATCGCGACGATTGGCCTCATGGTGGCGCTATAAAATGAAAAAAACATAAAACAGGCTATAACCACCTGACCGTTAGTCCGATTGACTTGAAAATTGGTATGCAGTGTCTTGGTCCAAGGTGCCATGTATGTCTATGAGGACATTGGCGTATCTCAAAAAACATGGCCGCCATTGGCCAACGAAGTTTGAGCACCTATTAGACAAGGTTAACGGAGGCCGATCGGAACGAAACTCAATGGGCATGTTCGGCTCATGGCCCTAAAGGTCTGTAAGAATTTTGAAAGAAATCGGCCACTAGTTGGCGCTAACGAGTTTTACGGCTCTGTAATCACGTGGTGTTACAAATATTCACACAATATGCATATCATTTGATAGATCTCCTCATCCTGAACAACTTTGCCTCAAGAACCATTGCTGTCAATCAAACTGTTCATTAATTATTCATTAATATGTTATAAACCTACTTTTGCGAACTAGTCCTAGGTTTTTTGCCCGATCGGAACCAGACCAGTCTAGGACAATTCTCTGGACTCTCTAGATCAATAATTATCAAAAAAAAGTTGAACTTTTGCATTTGGATGGCTGTAATAGGGTAATTTATAAAATGGGCGTGTCAAAATACATTAAAAAGCCTATAAATCCTAAATAAAAACTCAGAACTTCACAAAAATTGGTCAGCATATGTGACATAACATCATTAACAAGCATGAAAAATTCTATGGAGATCGTACGATAGGTGGCGCTATAACTGTTAAAAAGCTTTAAAATCATATATTTCCTATGGTAAACTGCCTGTATTGGCTGTAAATGGTCTTTTCCATCTCTGATCATATAATTTTCATATCATAATGTTCAAAACTAGTGCAATACAATTCTCTGGACTCACTAGATCAATAATTGTCAGAAAAAGTTGAACTACTTCATTTGGATAGCTATAATAGGTTCACTTCAAAATCTGGCCTTTACCAAGTGTCCCCGAAAGCCTATATCTCTTTAATCAATGCTCAGACCTTCTTAAAAACAAGTCAGAACGTGTGAAATATCACCCTGAACAAGCATGAAAATTTTCAGACAGATCGGACAAAATTTGCCTCTATAACAGTTAAAAAGGTGAAAATGATATGAATTAATGGCATGTTAAGCCAATAAGTGGTATTTTACTGCCCCCTGCTGTTTAAAATAGTCATTTTCTCATATTGGTATTGGTATCAGCCATGGTAAATCATGATAAATGATGGTGTGTGTGTGTGTGTGTGTGTGTGTGTGTGTGTGTGTGTGTGTGTGTGTGTGTGTGTGTGTGTGTGTGTGTGTGTGTGTGTGTGTGTGTGTGGTACAAATATAACAAAGGTTTTATTTTCCAACATGAAAACAAACATAACAGAGTGCTAGTGCACAAACAATAACCGACAATGATAATGGATGAGAGGGGAACTTAAATACACAGATCAAGACAAGGACAACAGGTGACGGTTATGATGATGAGGAGGGTGATGAGGAGCAGGTGCAGGTGATGACGACAGATGGTGAATGTGATGAAGACAGAAGGTGAATGTGATGAAGGTGAATGTGACACCAATATCACTGAAACATTTGTGTGTGTGTGTGTGTGTGTGTGTGTGTAGCATTATTGTGTGTAGCATATGTAGCAAGTATGCATTATTGAGTTAACATGGAAACACTGGTTTGCTTTAGTGCAGAAAACTGGTCAAAATCATGAGGTTTAAAGTGAAAGTGAGCCAATAAGTGGTCTTCTACTGCCCTCTGCTGGCCATTCTACTTAATTAAATTTTTCCACATGTGCTTGCATTTATACTTGAATACACACTAAAAATCACTTATATAGCAATAACTATTATAACATAATCATATTTTGTCAGTGTTAATCACTTTATTTGCACTGACACTTCAAATAATTGCTAGTAATGTGGTAAATCATGGTAAATCATGGTTAACTATGCTGTGTGTGTGTGTGTGTGTGTGTGTGTGTGTGTGTGTGTGTGTGTGTGTGTGTGTGTGTGTGTGTGTGTGTGTGTGTGTGTGTGTGTGTGTAAGCATGCATTGAGTTAACATGGATAAACTGGTTTGCTTTAGTGCAGAAAACTGGTTTAAAGTGAAAGTGAGCCAATAAGTGGTCTTCTACTGCCCTCTGCTGGCCATTCTACTTATTAATGAAATATTTCAACATGTGCTTGCATTCATACTTGAATACACACTAAAAAAATCACTTATATAGCAATAACTATTATAACACAATCATATTTTGTCAGTGTTAACCACTTTATTTGCACTGACACTTCAAATAATTGCTAGTAATGTGATAAATCAGGCTAGAAACATGGTAAATCAAAGTAAATAATCCTAGATTGTCGTTTATCTCCTGGTAAATAATACTAGAACGTGGTATATCATGGTAAATCATGGTTAACTATGCTGTGTGTGTATGTGTGTGTGTGTGTGTGTGTGTGTGTGTGTGTGTGTGTGTGTGTGTGTGTGTGTGTGTGTGTGTGTGTGTGTGTGTGTGTGTGTGTGTGTGTAAGCATGCATTGAGTTAACATGGAAAAACTGGTTTGCTTTAGTGCAGAAAACTGGTTTAAAGTGAAAGTGAGCCAATAAGTGGTCTTCTACTGCCCTCTGCTGGCCATTCTACTTAATAATGAAATATTTTACATGTGCTTTTGCATTCATACTTGGACACACACTAAAAATCACGTATATAACTAACTATTATAACACAATAATATTTTGTCAGTGTTCATCACCTCATTTGCACTGACACTTCACATATTTGCTAGTAATGTGGTTAATCATGCTAGAAACATTGTAAATCATAGTAAATAATACTGAAATGAGGTGTATCAAGGTAAATCATGCTAGAATCCTAATAAATCATTCTGGAACATGGTATATGATAGTAAATCATGCTAGAATCATATTAAATAATTCTAGAATGTGGCAAATCGTTGTGGGAGGAGCCTATTTTACTCAAATGGCTATAACTCAAGAAGTAAATGAGATATCTTCACCAAACTCAGTACACATGTGTATGGGTTCAATTTGAGGTCACAGTAAACAATTCTATGGAGATCGGAGCATAGGTGGCGCTATAACTGTTAAAAAGCTTTAAAACCATATATATCCCATGGCAAATTGCCTGTATTGGCTGTAAATGGTCTTTTCCATCTATTATGTCAGTGGTTACATGCTTGCTAAATAAATCTTAATAACTTTTGATGCTTTTGTGCTTAAATGCCTTAAAGGCCTTAACTGCTTGAACCCCGATAAATGCTGCTTGCAGCTTTAATTATTATTATTATTATTCCGCCCTAAAACGCATCGTGCAGCCCAAACCGTAAGAGCTGGAACCTTGAAACTTGGCCAAATGGTAGTCCTCAATTTGGGGAGAACCTATCAAAATATGACCCCGATTGGCCCATAGGTGGCGCTATAATGACCAAATTTACTACATTGCTCATAACTCCTAGACAGTTTGTCCTAGAGTCTCAATTTTAGCATCACTGTGATCCCTGGATCCAGACGGACAAAATGGCTATCTCCAAATTGCTCTACGAGCAAAAAAAAATTCTATGGGCAATTTAGTGAAAAACCTACTTTTGCGAACTAGTCCTAGGTTTTTGGCCCAATCGGAACCAGACCAGTCTAGCACAGTTCTCTGGAGTCTCTAGATCAATAATTATCGGAAAAAAGTTGAACTTTTGCATTGGCCTGGCTGTAACAGGGTCATTTAGGAAAGGGGTGGGACAAAAAAACACTCAAAAGCCTATACAACCTAAGGGAAAACCCCAAACTTCACAAAAATCGATGAGCAGATGTGTCAGAACATGGTGAAGAAGCATGCCAAGTTTCGTGAAGATCGGACAATAGGTGGCGCTATAACTGTCCAAAAGGTCTCTTCTTATTAGGGGTTCAAGCATGAAATGCTGAAACCCTATTGTAATTGTGCTGATTTTTATTATTATTAGGGGTTCAAGCACGAAGTGCTGAAACCCTATTGTAATTGTGCTGATTTTTATTAGGGGTTCAAGCATGAAATGCTGAAACCCTATTGTAATTGTGCTGATTTTTATTATTATTATTATTATTATTCCGCCCTAAAACGCATCGTGCAGCCCAAACCGTAAGAGCTGGAACCTTGAAACTTGGCCAAATGGTAGTCCTCAATTTGGGGAGAACCTATCAAAATATGACCCCGATTGGCCCATAGGTGGCGCTATAATGACCAAATTTACTACATTGCTCATAACTCATAGACAGTTTGTCCTAGAGTCTCAATTTTAGCATCACTGTGATCCCTGGATCCAGACGGACAAAATGGCTATCTCCAAATTGCTCTACGAGCAAAAAAAAAATTCTATGGGCAATTTAGTGAAAAACCTACTTTTGCGAACTAGTCCTAGGTTTTTGGCCCAATCGGAACCAGACCAGTCTAGCACAGTTCTCTGGAGTCTCTAGATCAATAATTATCGGAAAAAAGTTGAACTTTTGCATTGGCCTGGCTGTAACAGGGTCATTTAGGAAAGGGGTGGGACAAAAAAACACTCAAAAGCCTATACAACCTAAGGGAAAACCCCAAACTTCACAAAAATCGATGAGCAGATGTGTCAGAACATGGTGAAGAAGCATGCCAAGTTTCGTGAAGATCGGACAATAGGTGGCGCTATAACTGTCCAAAACGTCTCTTCTTATTAGGGGTTCAAGCATGAAATGCTGAAACCCTATTGTAATTGTGCTGATTTTTAGGGGTTCAAGCACGAAGTGCTGAAACCCTATTGTAATTGTACTGATTTTTATTAGGGGTTCAAGCACGAAGTGCTGAAACCCTATTGTAATTGTACTGATTTTTATTAGGGGTTCAAGCACGAAGTGCTGAAACCCTATTGTAATTGTGCTGATTTTTAGGGGTTCAAGCACGAAGTGCTGAAACCCTATTGTATTTGTGCTGATTTTTATTATTAGGGGTTCAAGCACGAAGTGCTGAAACCCTATTGTAATTGTGCTGATTTTTAGGGGTTCAAGCACGAAGTGCTGAAACCCTATTGTAATTGTGCTGATTTTTATTAGGGGTTCAAGCACGAAGTGCTGAAACCCTATTGTAATTGTGCTGATTTTTATTAGGGGTTCAAGCACGAAGTGCTGAAACCCTATTGTAATTGTACTGATTTTTATTATTATTATTATTATTATTATTCTGCCGTAAAACGCATCGTGCAGCCCAAACCGTAAGGGCTAGAGCTTTGAAACTTTGCCAGATGGTAGTACAAAAATCGAGGAGAGGTTATCAAATTATGACCTCGATTGGCCCATAGGTGGCGCTATAACAACCAAAAGCGCGAAAGTGGTCATAACTCCTGGACCGTATGTCGTAGACACAAGTGTCTTATATCATTGGAAAGCTGGTCGTCTGACGAACAAAACGTATATCTCCGATTTCATTTCCGTCATGATAGATTTTCCGCCATTTTGAATTTTGTCGAAAACCTACTTTTGCGAACTAGTCCCTGGTTTTTTGCTCGATCGGAACCAAACCAGTGCAGAATTGTTCTCTGGAGACTGAAGATCAATAATTATCGAAAAAAAGTTGAAATTTCGATTCAGGGTTGCTAGGGGGCGCAAAATTAACGTTGTGGGCGGAGCCTATTTTACTAAAATGGCTATAACTCCAGAAGTAAATGAGGTATTTTCACCAAACTTGGTACACGTATGTAAGAGGTCAATCTGAGGACACGGTAAAAAAATCGCGGCGATTGGCCACATGGTGGCGCTATAACATGAAAAAAACATAAAACAGGCTATAACCACCTGACCGTTAGTCCGATTGACTTGAAAATTGGTATGCAGTGTCTTGGTCCAAGGTGCCATGTATGTCTATGAGGACATTGGTGTATCTCAAAAAACATGGCCGCCATTGGCCAATGAAGTTGAGCACCTATTAGACAAGGTTAACGGAGGCCGATCGGAACGAAACTCGGTGGGCATGTTCGACTCATGGCCCTAGAGGTCTGTAAGAATTTTGAAAGAAATCGGCCACTAGTTGGCGCTAACGAGTTTTATGGCTCTGTAATCACGTGGTGTTAGATATATTGTCACAAAATGCATATCATTTGATAGATCTGCTCATGCTGAACAACTTTGCCTCTAGAACCATTGCTGTCAATCAAACCGTTCATTAAATATTCATGAATATGTTAAAAACCTACTTTTGCGAACTAGTCCCTGGTTTTTCGCCCGATCGGAACCAGACCAGTCTAGGACAATTCTATGGACTCTCTAGATCAATAATTATCAAAAAAAAGTTGAACTTTTGTATTTGTATGGCTGTAATAGGGTCATTTATAAAATGGGTGTGGCAAAATACACTCAAAAGCCTATAAATCCTAAATGAAAACTCAGAACTTCACAAAAATTGGTGAGCATATGTGTCATAACATCACAAACAAGCTTGCAAAATTTGATGGAGATTGGACAATAGTTGGCGCTATAACTGTTAAAAAGCTTTAAAACCATATATTTCCTATGGTAAACTGCCTGTATTGGCTGTAAATGGTCTTTTCCATGTCTGATCATATAATTTTCATATCATAATGTTCAAAACTAGTGCAATACAATTCTCTGGACTCACTAGATCAATAATTGTCAGAAAAAGTTGAACTACTTCATTTGGATAGCTATAATAGGTTCACTTCAAAATCTGGCCTTTACCAAGTGTCCCCGAAAGCCTATATCTCTTTAATCAATGCTCAGACCTTCTTAAAAACAAGTCAGAACGTGTGAAATATCACCCTGAACAAGCATGAAAATTTTCAGACAGATCGGACAAAATTTGCCTCTATAACAGTTAAAAAGGTGAAAATGATATGATTTAATGGCATGTTAAGCCAATAAGTGGTATTTTACTGCCCCCTGCTGTTTAAAATAGTCATTTTCTCATATTGGTATTGGTATCAGCCATGGTAAATCATGATAAATGATGGTGTGTGTGTGTGTGTGTGTGTGTGTGTGTGTGTGTGTGTGTGTGTGTGTGTGTGTGTGTGTGTGTGTGTGTGTGTGGTACAAATATAACAAAGGTTTTATTTTCCAACATGAAAACAAACATAACAGAGTGCTAGTGCACAAACAATAACCGACAATGATAATGGATGAGAGGGGAACTTAAATACACAGATCAAGACAAGGACAACAGGTGACGGTTATGATGATGAGGTGCAGGTGATGATGAGGAGGGTGATGAGGAGCAGGTGCAGGTGATGACGACAGATGGTGAATGTGATGAAGACAGAAGGTGAATGTGATGAAGGTGAATGTGACACCAATATCACTGAAACATTTGTGTGTGTGTGTGTGTGTGTGTGTGTGTGTGTGTGTGTGTGTGTGTGTGTGTGTGTGTGTGTGTGTGTGTGTGTAGCATTATTGTGTGTAGCATATGTAGCAAGTATGCATTATTGAGTTAACATGGAAACACTGGTTTGCTTTAGTGCAGAAAACTGGTCAAAATCATGAGGTTTAAAGTGAAAGTGAGCCAATAAGTGGTCTTCTACTGCCCTCTGCTGGCCCTTCTACTTATTAATTAAATTTTTCCACATGTGCTTGCATTTATACTTGAATACACACTAAAAATCACTTATATAGCAATAACTATTATAACACAATCATATTTTGTCAGTGTTAATCACTTTATTTGCACTGACACTTCAAATAATTGCTAGTAATGTGATAAATCAGGCTAGAAACATGGTAAATCAAAGTAAATAATACTAGATTGTCGTTTATCTCCTGGTAAATAATACTAGAACGTGGTATATCATGGTAAATCATGGTTAACTATGCTGTGTGTGTATGTGTGTGTGTGTGTGTGTGTGTGTGTGTGTGTGTGTGTGTGTGTGTGTGTGTGTGTGTGTGTAAGCATGCATTGAGTTAACATGGAAAAACTGGTTTGCTTTAGTGCAGAAAACTGGTTTAAAGTGAAAGTGAGCCAATAAGTGGTCTTCTAGTGCCCTCTGCTGGCCATTCAACTTAATAATGAAATATTTTACATGTGCTTTTGCATTCATACTTGGACACACACTAAAAATCACGTATATAACTAACTATTATAACACAATAATATTTTGTCAGTGTTCATCACCTCATTTGCACTGACACTTCACATAATTGCTAGTAATGTGGTTAATCATGCTAGAAACATTGTAAATCATAGTAAATAATACTGAAATGAGGTGTATCAAGGTAAATCATGCTAGAATCCTAATAAATCATTCTGGAACATGGTATATGATAGTAAATCATGCTAGAATCATATTAAATAATTCTAGAATGTGGCAAATCGTCGTGGGAGGAGCCTATTTTACTCAAATGGCTATAACTCAAGAAGTAAATGAGATATCTTCACCAAACTCAGTACACATGTGTATGGGTTCAATTTGAGGTCACAGTAAACAATTTTATGGAGATCGGACCATAGGTGGCGCTATAACTGTTAAAAAGCTTTAAAACCATATATATCCCATGGCAAATTGCCTGTATTGGCTGTAAATGGTCTTTTCCATCTATTATGTCAGTGGTTACATGCTTGCTAAATAAATCTTAATAACTTTTGATGCTTTTGTGCTTAAATGCCTTAAAGGCCTTAACTGCTTGAACCCCGATAAATGCTGCTTGCAGCTTTAATTATTATTATTATTATTATTATTCTGCCGTAAAACGCATCGTGCAGCCCAAACCGTAAGGGCTAGAGCTTTGAAACTTTGCCATATGGTAGTACAAAAATCGAGGAGAGGTTATCAAATTATGACCCCGATTGGCCCATAGGTGGCGCTATAGCAACCAAAAGCGCGAAACTGCTCATAACTCCTAGACCGTAAGTCATAGACTCAAGTGTCTTATATCATTGGAAAGCTGGACGCCTGACGAACAAAACGTATATCTCCGATTTTATTTCCGCCATGATAGATTTTCCGCCATTTTGAATTTTGTCGAAAATCTACTTTTGCGAACTAGTCCCTGGTTTTTTGCCCGATCGGAACCAAACCAGTGCAGAATTGTTCTCTGGAGTCTGAATATCAATAATTATCAAAAAAAAGTTGAAATTTCGATTCACGGTCGCTAGGGGGTGCAAAATTAACGTTGTGGGAGGAGCCTATTTTACTAAAATGGCTATAACTCCAGAAGTAAAAGAGGTATTTTAACCAAACCTGGTACACATGTGTAAGACGTCAATATGAGGTCACGGTAAAAAAATCGCGGCGATTGGTCACATGGTGGCGCTATAACATGAAAAAAACATAAAACAGGCTATAACCACCTGACCGTTAGTCCGATTGACTTGAAAATTGGTATGCAGTGTCTTGGTCCAAGGTGCCATGTATGTCTATGAGGACATTGGTGTATCTCAAAAAACATGGCCGCCATCGGCCAATGAAGTTTGAGCACCTATTAGACAAGGTTAACGGAGGCCTATCGGAACGAAACTCGGTGGGCATGTTCGACTCATGGCCCTAGAGGTCTGTAAGAATTTTAAAAGAAATCGGCCACTAGTTGGCGCTAACGAGTTTTATGGCTCTGTAATCACGTGGTGTTACACTTATTGTCACAAAATGCATACCATTTGATAGATCTCCTCTTGTTGAACAACTTTGCCTCAAGAACCATTGCTGTCAATCAAACCGTTCATTAAATATTCGTAATTATGTTAAAAACCTACTTTTGCGAACTAGTCCTAGGTTTTTCGCCCGATCAGAACCAAACGAGTCTAGGACAATTCTATGGACTCTCAAGATCAATAATTATCAAAAAAAAGTTGAACTTTTGCATTTTTCGCATGGGTATATTGGGTCATAAAGAAAATGGGCGTGGCAAAATGCACTCAAAAGCCTATAAATCCTAAACAAAAACTCAGAACTTCACGAAAATTGGTGAGCTTATGTGCCATAACATCATTAACAAGCATGCAAAATTTCATGGAGATCGGACTATAGATGGTGCTATAACTGTTAAAAAGCTTTAAAAAACACATATTTCCTATGGTAAATTGCCTGTATTGGCTGTAAATGGACTTTTCCATCTATTATTTCAGTGGTTAAAAGCTTTCTAAATAAATCTTAATGTCTTAAATGCTTATGTGCCTAAAGGCCTTAAATGCTTGAACCCCGATAAATGCTGCTTGCAGCTTTAATTATTATTATTATTATTATTCTGCCGTAAAACGCATCGTGCAGCCCAAACCGTAAGGGCTAGAGCTTTGAAACTTTGCCATATGGTAGTACAAAAATCGAGGAGAGGTTATCAAATTATGACCCCGATTGGCCCATAGGTGGCGCTATAGCAACCAAAAGCGCAAAACTTCTCATAACTCCTAGACCGTAAGTCATAGACTCAAGTGTCTTATATCATTGGAAAGCTGGACGCCTGACGAACAAAACGTATATCTCCGATTTTATTTCCGCCATGATAGATTTTCCGCCATTTTGAATTTTGTTAAAAATCTACTTTTGCGAACTAGTCCCTGGTTTTTTGCCCGATCGGAACCAAACCAGTGCAGAATTGTTCTCTGGAGTCTGAATATCAATAATTATCAAAAAAAAGTTGAAATTTCGATTCACGGTCGCTAGGGGGTGCAAAATTAACGTTGTGGGAGGAGCCTATTTTACTAAAATGGCTATAACTCCAGAAGTAAAAGAGGTATTTTCACCAAACTTGGTACACATGTGTAAGAGGTCAATCTGAGGTCACGGTAAAAAAATCGCGGAGATTGGCCACATGGTGGCGCTATAACATGAAAAAAACATAAAACAGGCTATAACCACCTGACCGTTAGTCCGATTGACTTGAAAATTGGTATGCAGTGTCTTGGTCCAAGGTGCCATGTATGTCTATGAGGACATTGGCGTATCTCAAAAAACATGGCCGCCATCGGCCAATGAAGTTTTAGCACCGATTAGACAAGGTTAACGGAGGCCGATCGGAACGAAACTCGATGGGCATGTTCGTCTTATGGCCCTAGAGGTCTGTAAGAATTTTGAAACAAATCGGCCACTAGTTGGCGCTAACGAGTTTTATGGCTCTGTAATCACGTGGTGTTACACTCATCCACACAATATGCATATCATTTGATAGATCTGCTCATGCTGAACAACTTTGCCTCAAGAACCATTGCTGTCAATCAAACCGTTCATTAAATATTCACGAATATGTCTAAAACCTACTTTTGCGAACTAGTCCTAGGTTTTTCACCCGATCGGAACCAGACCAGTCTAGGACAATTCTCTGGACTCTCTAGATCAATAATTATCAAAAAAAAGTTGAACTTTTGCATTTGGATGGCTGTAATAGGGTCATTTATAAAATGGGCGTGGCAAAATACAGTCAAAAGCCTATAAATCATAAATGAAAATGCAGAACTTCACAAAAATTGGTCAGCGTATGTGACATAACATCTTTAACAAGCATGCAAAATTTTATGGAGATCGGACGATAGGTGGCGCTGTAACTGTTAAAAAGCTTTAAAACCATATATTTCCTATGGTAAACTGCCTGTATTGGCTGTAAATGGTCTTTTCCATCTCTGATCATATAATTTTCATATCATAATGTTCAAAACTAGTGCAATACAATTATTTGGACTCACTAGATCAATAATTGTCAGAAAAAGTTGAACTACTTCATTTGGATAGCTATAATAGGTTCACTTCATAATGTAGCCTTTACCAAGTGTCCCCGAAAGCCTATATCTCTTTAATGAATTACTCAGACCTTCTTAAAAACAAGTCAGAACATGTGAAATATCACTCTAAACATGCATGAAAATTTTCAGACAGATCGGACAAAATTTGCCTCTATAACAGTTAAAAAGGTGAATATAATGGCATGTTAAGCCAATAAGTGGTATTTTACTGCCCCCTGCTGTTTAAAATAGGAATTTTGTCATATTGTTCTATAATTTATATTTAGACTTTATAAAATCCCTATTTTAACATTTACAATTACATTTAGTCAAAATCTATCTGTTAAAGTATTAGTACTGACAGTTTGATCACATCATATAGTTCAAATGTCTGTATCTACAACATAATGTGTGTGTGTAGTCTTAGGTTTCTGAATAAATTCTGAATCGTCTGATTAATAGCTTACAAAGACTTTGTGAAATGTTTATTGACCATTCAAATATATTTTCATAATGACATATCCCAATAGCATTGAAAAAACAACAACAACAACATTTGTCTTTGTGTGTGTGTGTGTGTGTGTGTGTGTGTGTGTGTGTGTGTGTGTGTGTGTGTGTGTAAGCATGCATTAAGTTAAAATGGTAAAACTGGTTTGCTTTTGTCACAGTTGTGTTCTGTCTGAGTATTGTTGTCTCTGATCACATGTCTTCCTTTGTTCTGTTTTCCCGCCACTCCTTGGTTTCCACGGTAACTGTCATTTAGTGCATCTGTCACACCTGTTTCCTCGTTAGTCTTGTCAGCTGTGTCTTGTTTCCCTGATCAGTTCTCCCATGTATTTAAGCCCTGAGTGTTGCCTTGTTCTTTGTCAGTTCTATGCTGTAATTAGAGTGTGTTGCTGCCTGTTCCGATATCCTGAGTTTAATTCCTATTAAACCTGCATCTTGTATGTTCATCCTTGTCTCCGCGTGCCTTCCTGCAACCATTCCGTGTTTAGCTTTAGTGGAGAAAACTGGTGAAAATAATGAAATTTAAAGTGAAACTGAGCCAATAAGTGGTCTTCTAGTGCCCTCTGCTGGCCATTCTACTTATTAATGAAGTCTTTTCACAGGTGATTTTGCGTCACTCTAGACACTTATAAAATCACTTATATAACAATAACTATTATAACAAAATCATATTTTGTCAGTGTTTATCACTTCATTTGCACTGACACTTCACGTGTTGTAAATCATGGTAAATCACGCTAGAAACATGGTAAATCATAGTAAATAAATCTAAAATGTGGTGTATCAAGGTAAATCATGCTAGAATCCTGATAAATCATTCTAGAACGTGGTATATTATGGTAAATCATGCTAGAACAGGGTAAATAATGGTAAACCATGGTAAATCATGCTAGAATGTGGTATATCATGGTAAATCATGCTAGAACATGGTAAATCAAGGTAAACTAAGATAAATTCATGGTAAACTATGCTAGAACAGGGTAAATCATGGTAAACCATGGTAAATCATGGTAAACCATGGTAAATCATGATAAACTATGGTAAATCATGCTACAGTGTGGTATATCATGGTAAATCATGCTAGAATATGGTAAATCAAGGTAAACTAAGATAAATTCATGGTCAACTATGCTAGAACAGGGTAAATCATGGTAAATCATGGTAAATCATGCTAAAACATGGTATTTTCCATCTATGATGTCAGTGGTTACCTGCTTGCTAAATAAAACTTGATGTCTTTTGATGTTTTTGTGCTTAAAGGCCTTAAAGGCCTTAACTGCTTGAACCCCGATAAATGCTGCTTGCAGCTTTAATTATTATTATTATTATTATTATTCTGCCGTAAAACGCATCGTGCAGCCCAAACCGTAAGGGCTAGAGCTTTGAAACTTTGCCATATGGTAGTACAAAAATCGAGGAGAGGTTATCAAATTATGACCCCGATTGGCCCATAGGTGGCGCTATAGCAACCAAAAGCGCGAAACTGCTCATAACTCCTAGACCGTAAGTCATAGACTCAAGTGTCTTATATCATTGGAAAGCTGGACGCCTGACGAACAAAACGTATATCTCCGATTTTATTTCCGCCATGATAGATTTTCCGCCATTTTGAATTTTGTCGAAAATCTACTTTTGCGAACTAGTCCCTGGTTTTTTGCCCGATCGGAACCAAACCAGTGCAGAATTGTTCTCTGGAGTCTGAATATCAATAATTATCAAAAAAAAGTTGAAATTTCGATTCACGGTCGCTAGGGGGTGCAAAATTAACGTTGTGGGAGGAGCCTATTTTACTAAAATGGCTATAACTCCAGAAGTAAAAGAGGTATTTTAACCAAACCTGGTACACATGTGTAAGACGTCAATATGAGGTCACGGTAAAAAAATCGCGGCGATTGGTCACATGGTGGCGCTATAACATGAAAAAAACATAAAACAGGCTATAACCACCTGACCGTTAGTCCGATTGACTTGAAAATTGGTATGCAGTGTCTTGGTCCAAGGTGCCATGTATGTCTATGAGGACATTGGTGTATCTCAAAAAACATGGCCGCCATCGGCCAATGAAGTTTGAGCACCTATTAGACAAGGTTAACGGAGGCCTATCGGAACGAAACTCGGTGGGCATGTTCGACTCATGGCCCTAGAGGTCTGTAAGAATTTTAAAAGAAATCGGCCACTAGTTGGCGCTAACGAGTTTTATGGCTCTGTAATCACGTGGTGTTACACTTATTGTCACAAAATGCATACCATTTGATAGATCTCCTCTTGTTGAACAACTTTGCCTCAAGAACCATTGCTGTCAATCAAACCGTTCATTAAATATTCGTAATTATGTTAAAAACCTACTTTTGCGAACTAGTCCTAGGTTTTTCGCCCGATCAGAACCAAACGAGTCTAGGACAATTCTATGGACTCTCAAGATCAATAATTATCAAAAAAAAGTTGAACTTTTGCATTTTTCGCATGGGTATATTGGGTCATAAAGAAAATGGGCGTGGCAAAATGCACTCAAAAGCCTATAAATCCTAAACAAAAACTCAGAACTTCACGAAAATTGGTGAGCTTATGTGCCATAACATCATTAACAAGCATGCAAAATTTCATGGAGATCGGACTATAGATGGTGCTATAACTGTTAAAAAGCTTTAAAAAACACATATTTCCTATGGTAAATTGCCTGTATTGGCTGTAAATGGACTTTTCCATCTATTATTTCAGTGGTTAAAAGCTTTCTAAATAAATCTTAATGTCTTAAATGCTTATGTGCCTAAAGGCCTTAAATGCTTGAACCCCGATAAATGCTGCTTGCAGCTTTAATTAGGGGTTCAAGCATGAAATGCTGAAACCCTATTGTAATTGTGCTGATTTTTATTATTATTATTATTATTATTCCGCCCTAAAACGCATCGTGCAGCCCAAACCGTAAGAGCTGGAACCTTGAAACTTGGCCAAATGGTAGTCCTCAATTTGGGGAGAACCTATCAAAATATGACCCCGATTGGCCCATAGGTGGCGCTATAATGACCAAATTTACTACATTGCTCATAACTCCTAGACAGTTTGTCCTAGAGTCTCAATTTTAGCATCACTGTGATCCCTGGATCCAGACGGACAAAATGGCTATCTCCAAATTGCTCTACGAGCAAAGAAAAAATTCTATGGGCAATTTAGTGAAAAACCTACTTTTGCGAACTAGTCCTAGGTTTTTGGCCCAATCGGAACCAGACCAGTCTAGCACAGTTCTCTGGAGTCTCTAGATCAATAATTATCGGAAAAAAGTTGAACTTTTGCATTGGCCTGGCTGTAACAGGGTCATTTAGGAAAGGGGTGGGACAAAAAAACACTCAAAAGCCTATACAACCTAAGGGAAAACCCCAAACTTCACAAAAATCGATGAGCAGATGTGTCAGAACATGGTGAAGAAGCATGCCAAGTTTCGTGAAGATCGGACAATAGGTGGCGCTATAACTGTCCAAAACGTCTCTTCTTATTAGGGGTTCAAGCATGAAATGCTGAAACCCTATTGTAATTGTGCTGATTTTTATTATTATTATTATTATTATTCCGCCCTAAAACGCATCGTGCAGCCCAAACCGTAAGAGCTGGAACCTTGAAACTTGGCCAAATGGTAGTCCTCAATTTGGGGAGAACCTATCAAAATATGACCCCGATTGGCCCATAGGTGGCGCTATAATGACCAAATTTACTACATTGCTCATAACTCCTAGACAGTTTGTCCTAGAGTCTCAATTTTAGCATCACTGTGATCCCTGGATCCAGACGGACAAAATGGCTATCTCCAAATTGCTCTACGAGCAAAGAAAAAATTCTATGGGCAATTTAGTGAAAAACCTACTTTTGCGAACTAGTCCTAGGTTTTTGGCCCAATCGGAACCAGACCAGTCTAGCACAGTTCTCTGGAGTCTCTAGATCAATAATTATCGGAAAAAAGTTGAACTTTTGCATTGGCCTGGCTGTAACAGGGTCATTTAGGAAAGGGGTGGGACAAAAAAACACTCAAAAGCCTATACAACCTAAGGGAAAACCCCAAACTTCACAAAAATCGATGAGCAGATGTGTCAGAACATGGTGAAGAAGCATGCCAAGTTTCGTGAAGATCGGACAATAGGTGGCGCTATAACTGTCCAAAACGTCTCTTCTTATTAGGGGTTCAAGCATGAAATGCTGAAACCCTATTGTAATTGTGCTGATTTTTATTATTAGGGGTTCAAGCACGAAGTGCTGAAACCCTATTGTAATTGTACTGATTTTTATTATTATTATTATTATTATTATTCTGCCGTAAAACGCATCGTGCAGCCCAAACCGTAAGGGCTAGAGCTTTGAAACTTTGCCAGATGGTAGTACAAAAATCGAGGAGAGGTTATCAAATTATGACCTCGATTGGCCCATAGGTGGCGCTATAACAACCAAAAGCGCGAAAGTGGTCATAACTCCTGGACCGTATGTCGTAGACACAAGTGTCTTATATCATTGGAAAGCTGGTCGTCTGACGAACAAAACGTATATCTCCGATTTCATTTCCGTCATGATAGATTTTCCGCCATTTTGAATTTTGTCGAAAACCTACTTTTGCGAACTAGTCCCTGGTTTTTTGCTCGATCGGAACCAAACCAGTGCAGAATTGTTCTCTGGAGACTGAAGATCAATAATTATCGAAAAAAAGTTGAAATTTCGATTCAGGGTTGCTAGGGGGCGCAAAATTAACGTTGTGGGCGGAGCCTATTTTACTAAAATGGCTATAACTCCAGAAGTAAATGAGGTATTTTCACCAAACTTGGTACACGTATGTAAGAGGTCAATCTGAGGACACGGTAAAAAAATCGCGGCGATTGGCCACATGGTGGCGCTATAACATGAAAAAAACATAAAACAGGCTATAACCACCTGACCGTTAGTCCGATTGACTTGAAAATTGGTATGCAGTGTCTTGGTCCAAGGTGCCATGTATGTCTATGAGGACATTGGTGTATCTCAAAAAAACATGGCCGCCATTGGCCAATGAAGTTGAGCACCTATTAGACAAGGTTAACGGAGGCCGATCGGAACGAAACTCGGTGGGCATGTTCGACTCATGGCCCTAGAGGTCTGTAAGAATTTTGAAAGAAATCGGCCACTAGTTGGCGCTAACGAGTTTTATGGCTCTGTAATCACGTGGTGTTAGATATATTGTCACAAAATGCATATCATTTGATAGATCTGCTCATGCTGAACAACTTTGCCTCTAGAACCATTGCTGTCAATCAAACCGTTCATTAAATATTCATGAATATGTTAAAAACCTACTTTTGCGAACTAGTCCCTGGTTTTTCGCCCGATCGGAACCAGACCAGTCTAGGACAATTCTATGGACTCTCTAGATCAATAATTATCAAAAAAAAGTTGAACTTTTGTATTTGTATGGCTGTAATAGGGTCATTTATAAAATGGGTGTGGCAAAATACACTCAAAAGCCTATAAATCCTAAATGAAAACTCAGAACTTCACAAAAATTGGTGAGCATATGTGTCATAACATCACAAACAAGCTTGCAAAATTTGATGGAGATTGGACAATAGTTGGCGCTATAACTGTTAAAAAGCTTTAAAACCATATATTTCCTATGGTAAACTGCCTGTATTGGCTGTAAATGGTCTTTTCCATGTCTGATCATATAATTTTCATATCATAATGTTCAAAACTAGTGCAATACAATTCTCTGGACTCACTAGATCAATAATTGTCAGAAAAAGTTGAACTACTTCATTTGGATAGCTATAATAGGTTCACTTCAAAATCTGGCCTTTACCAAGTGTCCCCGAAAGCCTATATCTCTTTAATCAATGCTCAGACCTTCTTAAAAACAAGTCAGAACGTGTGAAATATCACCCTGAACAAGCATGAAAATTTTCAGACAGATCGGACAAAATTTGCCTCTATAACAGTTAAAAAGGTGAAAATGATATGATTTAATGGCATGTTAAGCCAATAAGTGGTATTTTACTGCCCCCTGCTGTTTAAAATAGTCATTTTCTCATATTGGTATTGGTATCAGCCATGGTAAATCATGATAAATGATGGTGTGTGTGTGTGTGTGTGTGTGTGTGTGTGTGTGTGTGTGTGTGTGTGTGTGTGGTACAAATATAACAAAGGTTTTATTTTCCAACATGAAAACAAACATAACAGAGTGCTAGTGCACAAACAATAACCGACAATGATAATGGATGAGAGGGGAACTTAAATACACAGATCAAGACAAGGACAACAGGTGACGGTTATGATGATGAGGTGCAGGTGATGATGAGGAGGGTGATGAGGAGCAGGTGCAGGTGATGACGACAGATGGTGAATGTGATGAAGACAGAAGGTGAATGTGATGAAGGTGAATGTGACACCAATATCACTGAAACATTTGTGTGTGTGTGTGTGTGTGTGTGTGTGTGTGTGTGTGTGTGTGTGTGTGTGTGTGTGTGTGTGTGTGTGTGTGTAGCATTATTGTGTGTAGCATATGTAGCAAGTATGCATTATTGAGTTAACATGGAAACACTGGTTTGCTTTAGTGCAGAAAACTGGTCAAAATCATGAGGTTTAAAGTGAAAGTGAGCCAATAAGTGGTCTTCTACTGCCCTCTGCTGGCCCTTCTACTTATTAATTAAATTTTTCCACATGTGCTTGCATTTATACTTGAATACACACTAAAAATCACTTATATAGCAATAACTATTATAACACAATCATATTTTGTCAGTGTTAATCACTTTATTTGCACTGACACTTCAAATAATTGCTAGTAATGTGATAAATCAGGCTAGAAACATGGTAAATCAAAGTAAATAATACTAGATTGTCGTTTATCTCCTGGTAAATAATACTAGAACGTGGTATATCATGGTAAATCATGGTTAACTATGCTGTGTGTGTATGTGTGTGTGTGTGTGTGTGTGTGTGTGTGTGTGTGTGTGTGTGTGTGTGTGTGTGTGTGTGTGTGTAAGCATGCATTGAGTTAACATGGAAAAACTGGTTTGCTTTAGTGCAGAAAACTGGTTTAAAGTGAAAGTGAGCCAATAAGTGGTCTTCTAGTGCCCTCTGCTGGCCATTCAACTTAATAATGAAATATTTTACATGTGCTTTTGCATTCATACTTGGACACACACTAAAAATCACGTATATAACTAACTATTATAACACAATAATATTTTGTCAGTGTTCATCACCTCATTTGCACTGACACTTCACATAATTGCTAGTAATGTGGTTAATCATGCTAGAAACATTGTAAATCATAGTAAATAATACTGAAATGAGGTGTATCAAGGTAAATCATGCTAGAATCCTAATAAATCATTCTGGAACATGGTATATGATAGTAAATCATGCTAGAATCATATTAAATAATTCTAGAATGTGGCAAATCGTCGTGGGAGGAGCCTATTTTACTCAAATGGCTATAACTCAAGAAGTAAATGAGATATCTTCACCAAACTCAGTACACATGTGTATGGGTTCAATTTGAGGTCACAGTAAACAATTTTATGGAGATCGGACCATAGGTGGCGCTATAACTGTTAAAAAGCTTTAAAACCATATATATCCCATGGCAAATTGCCTGTATTGGCTGTAAATGGTCTTTTCCATCTATTATGTCAGTGGTTACATGCTTGCTAAATAAATCTTAATAACTTTTGATGCTTTTGTGCTTAAATGCCTTAAAGGCCTTAACTGCTTGAACCCCGATAAATGCTGCTTGCAGCTTTAATTATTATTATTATTATTCCGCCCTAAAACGCATCGTGCAGCCCAAACCGTAAGAGCTGGAACCTTGAAACTTGGCCAAATGGTAGTCCTCAATTTGGGGAGAACCTATCAAAATATGACCCCGATTGGCCCATAGGTGGCGCTATAATGACCAAATTTACTACATTGCTCATAACTCCTAGACAGTTTGTCCTAGAGTCTCAATTTTAGCATCACTGTGATCCCTGGATCCAGACGGACAAAATGGCTATCTCCAAATTGCTCTACGAGCAAAGAAAAAATTCTATGGGCAATTTAGTGAAAAACCTACTTTTGCGAACTAGTCCTAGGTTTTTGGCCCAATCGGAACCAGACCAGTCTAGCACAGTTCTCTGGAGTCTCTAGATCAATAATTATCGGAAAAAAGTTGAACTTTTGCATTGGCCTGGCTGTAACAGGGTCATTTAGGAAAGGGGTGGGACAAAAAAACACTCAAAAGCCTATACAACCTAAGGGAAAACCCCAAACTTCACAAAAATCGATGAGCAGATGTGTCAGAACATGGTGAAGAAGCATGCCAAGTTTCGTGAAGATCGGACAATAGGTGGCGCTATAACTGTCCAAAACGTCTCTTCTTATTAGGGGTTCAAGCATGAAATGCTGAAACCCTATTGTAATTGTGCTGATTTTTATTATTATTATTATTATTATTCCGCCCTAAAACGCATCGTGCAGCCCAAACCGTAAGAGCTGGAACCTTGAAACTTGGCCAAATGGTAGTCCTCAATTTGGGGAGAACCTATCAAAATATGACCCCGATTGGCCCATAGGTGGCGCTATAATGACCAAATTTACTACATTGCTCATAACTCCTAGACAGTTTGTCCTAGAGTCTCAATTTTAGCATCACTGTGATCCCTGGATCCAGACGGACAAAATGGCTATCTCCAAATTGCTCTACGAGCAAAAAAAAAATTCTATGGGCAATTTAGTGAAAAACCTACTTTTGCGAACTAGTCCTAGGTTTTTGGCCCAATCGGAACCAGACCAGTCTAGCACAGTTCTCTGGAGTCTCTAGATCAATAATTATCGGAAAAAAGTTGAACTTTTGCATTGGCCTGGCTGTAACAGGGTCATTTAGGAAAGGGGTGGGACAAAAAAACACTCAAAAGCCTATACAACCTAAGGGAAAACCCCAAACTTCACAAAAATCGATGAGCAGATGTGTCAGAACATGGTGAAGAAGCATGCCAAGTTTCGTGAAGATCGGACAATAGGTGGCGCTATAACTGTCCAAAACGTCTCTTCTTATTAGGGGTTCAAGCATGAAATGCTGAAACCCTATTGTAATTGTGCTGATTTTTAGGGGTTCAAGCACGAAGTGCTGAAACCCTATTGTAATTGTACTGATTTTTATTATTATTATTATTATTATTCTCCCCTAAAACGCATCGTGCAGCCCAAACCGTAAGAGCTGGAACCTTGAAACTTGGCCAAATGGTAGTCCTCAATTTGGGGAGAACCTATCAAAGTATGACCCAGATTGGCCCATAGGTGGCGCTATAGCAACCAAAAGCGCGGAACTGCTCATAACTCCTAGACCGTATGTCGTAGACTCAAGTGTCCTATATCATTGGAAAGCTGGACGCCTGAAGGTCAAAACGTATATCTCCGATTTTATTTCAGGTATGCAAATTTTTCCGCCATTTTGAATTTTGTCAAAAACCTACTTTTGCGAACTAGTCCCTGGTTTTTCACCCGATCGGAACCAAAGCAGTGCAGAAATGTTCTTTGGAGTCTGAAGATCAATAATTATCGAAAAAAAGTCGAAATTTCGATTCCTGGTCGCTAGGGGGTGATAAATTAATGTTGTGGGAGGAGCCTATTTTACTAAAATGGCTATAACTCGAAAAGGAAATGAGATATCTTCACCAAACTTGGTACACATGTGTAAGAGTTCAATCTGGGGTCATAGTAAAAAAATGTCGACGATTGATCACTAGGTGGCGCTATAACATGAAAAAAAACATGAAAAGGGCTATGACCACGTGACCGTTTGTCCGATTGACTTGAAAATTGGTATGCAGTGTCTTGGTCCAAGGTGCCATGTATGTCTATGAGGACTTTGGCGTATCTCGAAAAACATGGCCGCCATCGACCAATGAAATTTGAGCACCTATTAGACAAGGTTAACGGAGGCCGATCGGAACGAAACTCGATGGGCATGTTCAACTCATGGCCCTAGAGGTCTGTAAGAATTTTGAAAGAAATCGGCCACTAGTTGGCGCTAACGAGTTTTATGGCTCTGTAATCACGTGGTGTTACACTTATTGTCACAAAATGCATATCATTTGATAGATCTGCTCATGCTGAACAACTTTGCCTCAAGAACCATTGCTGTCAATCAAACCGTTCATTAAATATTCGCAATTATGTTAAAAACCTACTTTTGCGAACTAGTCCTAGGTTTTTTGCCCGATCGGAACAAGACCAGTCTAGGGTAATTCTCTGGACTCTCTAGATCAATAATTATCAAAAAAAGTTCAACTTTAGCATTTTTCGCATGGGTATATTGGGTCATAATGAAAATGGGCGTGGCAAAATGCATTTAAAAGCCTATAAATCCTAAACGAAAACTCAGAACTTCACAAAAATTGGTGAGCATATGTACCATAACAGTCTAAACAAGCATGTAAAATTTCATGAAGATCGTACGATAGGTGGCGCTATAACTGTTAAAAAGCTTTGAAAACCATATATTTCCTATGGTAAATTGCCTGTTTTGGCTGTAAATGGTCTTTTCCATCTATTATTTCAGTGGTTAAAAGCTTTACAAATAAAACTTAATGTCTTAAATGCTTATGTGCTTAAAGGCCTTAAATGCTTGAACCCCGATAAATGCTGCTTGCAGCTTTAATTATTATTATTATTATTATTCTGCCGTAAAACGCATCGTGCAGCCCAAACCGTAAGGGCTAGAGCTTTGAAACTTTGCCATATGGTAGTACAAAAATCGAGGAGAGGTTATCAAATTATGACCCCGATTGGCCCATAGGTGGCGCTATAGCAACCAAAAGCGCGAAACTGCTCATAACTCCTAGACCGTAAGTCATAGACTCAAGTGTCTTATATCATTGGAAAGCTGGACGCCTGACGAACAAAACGTATATCTCCGATTTTATTTCCGTCATGATAGATTTTCCGCCATTTTGAATTTTGTCGAAAACCTACTTTTGCGAACTAGTCCCTGGTTTTTTGCCCGATCGGAACCAAACCAGTGCAGAATTGTTCTGTGGAGTCTGAAGATCAATAATTATCGAAAAAAAGTTGAAATTTCGATTCACGGTCGCTAGGGGGTGCAAAATTAACGTTGTGGGAGGAGCCTATTTTACTAAAATGGCTATAACTCAAGAAGTAATTCAGTAAACTTCACCAAACTTGGTAAACATGTGTAGAAGGTCAATCTGAGGTCACAGTAAAAAAAATGCGTCGATTGGCCACATGGTGGCGCTATAAAACAAAAAAAACATGTAGACACCTGACCGTTAGTCCGATTGACTTGAAATTTGGTATGCAGTGTCTTGGCCCAAGGGGCCATGTATGTCTAAAAGGATATTGGCATATCTCGAAAAACATGGCCGCCATTGGCCAATGAGGTTTGAGCACCTATTAAACAAGGTTAACGGAGGCCGATCGGAACGAAACTCGATGGGCATGTTCGACTCATGGCCCTAGAGGTCTGTAAGAGTTTTGAAAGAAATCGGCCACTAGTTGGCGCTAACGAGTTTTATGGCTCTGTAATCACGTGGTGTTACACTTATCGTCACAAAATGCATATCATCTGATAGATCTGCTCATGCTGAACAACTTTGCCTCTAGAACTAATGCTGTCAATCAAACCGTTCATTAAATATTCGTAATTATGTTAAAAACCTACTTTTGCGAACTAGTCCTAGGTTTTTCGCCCGATCAGAACCAAACGAGTCTAGGACAATTCTATGGACTCTCAAGATCAATAATTATCAAAAAAAGTTGAACTTTTGCATTTTTCGCATGGGTATATTGGGTCATAAAGAAAATGGGCGTGGCAAAATGCACTCAAAAGCCTATAAATCCTAAACAAAAACTCAGAACTTCACGAAAATTGGTGAGCTTATGTGCCATAACATCATTAACAAGCATGCAAAATTTCATGGAGATCGGACTATAGATGGTGCTATAACTGTTAAAAAGCTTTAAAAAACACATATTTCCTATGGTAAATTGCCTGTATTGGCTGTAAATGGACTTTTCCATCTATTATTTCAGTGGTTAAAAGCTTTCTAAATAAATCTTAATGTCTTAAATGCTTATGTGCCTAAAGGCCTTAAATGCTTGAACCCCGATAAATGCTGCTTGCAGCTTTAATTATTATTATTATTATTATTATTCCGCCCTAAAACGCATCGTGCAGCCCAAACCGTAAGAGCTGGAACCTTGAAACTTGGCCAAATGGTAGTCCTCAATTTGGGGAGAACCTATCAAAATATGACCCCGATTGGCCCATAGGTGGCGCTATAATGACCAAATTTACTACATTGCTCATAACTCCTAGACAGTTTGTCCTAGAGTCTCAATTTTAGCATCACTGTGATCCCTGGATCCAGACGGACAAAATGGCTATCTCCAAATTGCTCTACGAGCAAAGAAAAAATTCTATGGGCAATTTAGTGAAAAACCTACTTTTGCGAACTAGTCCTAGGTTTTTGGCCCAATCGGAACCAGACCAGTCTAGCACAGTTCTCTGGAGTCTCTAGATCAATAATTATCGGAAAAAAGTTGAACTTTTGCATTGGCCTGGCTGTAACAGGGTCATTTAGGAAAGGGGTGGGACAAAAAAACACTCAAAAGCCTATACAACCTAAGGGAAAACCCCAAACTTCACAAAAATCGATGAGCAGATGTGTCAGAACATGGTGAAGAAGCATGCCAAGTTTCGTGAAGATCGGACAATAGGTGGCGCTATAACTGTCCAAAACGTCTCTTCTTATTAGGGGTTCAAGCATGAAATGCTGAAACCCTATTGTAATTGTGCTGATTTTTATTAGGGGTTCAAGCACGAAGTGCTGAAACCCTATTGTAATTGTGCTGATTTTTATTATTATTATTATTATTATTATTCTGCCGTAAAACGCATCGTGCAGCCCAAACCGTAAGGGCTAGAGCTTTGAAACTTTGCCATATGGTAGTACAAAAATCGAGGAGAGGTTATCAAATTATGACCCCGATTGGCCCATAGGTGGCGCTATAGCAACCAAAAGCGCGAAACTGCTCATAACTCCTAGACCGTAAGTCATAGACTCAAGTGTCTTATATCATTGGAAAGCTGGACGCCTGACGAACAAAACGTATATCTCCGATTTTATTTCCACCATGATAGATTTTCCGCCATTTTGAATTTTGTCGAAAATCTACTTTTGCGAACTAGTCCCTGGTTTTTTGCCCGATCGGAACCAAACCAGTGCAGAATTGTTCTCTGGAGTCTGAATATCAATAATTATCAAAAAAAAGTTGAAATTTCGATTCACGGTCGCTAGGGGGTGCAAAATTAACGTTGTGGGAGGAGCCTATTTTACTAAAATGGCTATAACTCCAGAAGTAAAAGAGGTATTTTAACCAAACCTGGTACACATGTGTAAGACGTCAATATGAGGTCACGGTAAAAAAATCGCGGCGATTGGTCACATGGTGGCGCTATAACATGAAAAAAACATAAAACAGGCTATAACCACCTGACCGTTAGTCCGATTGACTTGAAAATTGGTATGCAGTGTCTTGGTCCAAGGTGCCATGTATGTCTATGAGGACATTGGTGTATCTCAAAAAACATGGCCGCCATCGGCCAATGAAGTTTGAGCACCTATTAGACAAGGTTAACGGAGGCCTATCGGAACGAAACTCGGTGGGCATGTTCGACTCATGGCCCTAGAGGTCTGTAAGAATTTTAAAAGAAATCGGCCACTAGTTGGCGCTAACGAGTTTTATGGCTCTGTAATCACGTGGTGTTACACTTATTGTCACAAAATGCATACCATTTGATAGATCTCCTCTTGTTGAACAACTTTGCCTCAAGAACCATTGCTGTCAATCAAACCGTTCATTAAATATTCGTAATTATGTTAAAAACCTACTTTTGCGAACTAGTCCTAGGTTTTTCGCCCGATCAGAACCAAACGAGTCTAGGACAATTCTATGGACTCTCAAGATCAATAATTATCAAAAAAAAGTTGAACTTTTGCATTTTTCGCATGGGTATATTGGGTCATAAAGAAAATGGGCGTGGCAAAATGCACTCAAAAGCCTATAAATCCTAAACAAAAACTCAGAACTTCACGAAAATTGGTGAGCTTATGTGCCATAACATCATTAACAAGCATGCAAAATTTCATGGAGATCGGACTATAGATGGTGCTATAACTGTTAAAAAGCTTTAAAAAACACATATTTCCTATGGTAAATTGCCTGTATTGGCTGTAAATGGACTTTTCCATCTATTATTTCAGTGGTTAAAAGCTTTCTAAATAAATCTTAATGTCTTAAATGCTTATGTGCCTAAAGGCCTTAAATGCTTGAACCCCGATAAATGCTGCTTGCAGCTTTAATTATTATTATTATTATTATTATTATTCTGCCGTAAAACGCATCGTGCAGCCCAAACCGTAAGGGCTAGAGCTTTGAAACTTTGCCATATGGTAGTACAAAAATCGAGGAGAGGTTATCAAATTATGACCCCGATTGGCCCATAGGTGGCGCTATAGCAACCAAAAGCGCGAAACTGCTCATAACTCCTAGACCGTAAGTCATAGACTCAAGTGTCTTATATCATTGGAAAGCTGGACGCCTGACGAACAAAACGTATATCTCCGATTTTATTTCCGCCATGATAGATTTTCCGCCATTTTGAATTTTGTCGAAAATCTACTTTTGCGAACTAGTCCCTGGTTTTTTGCCCGATCGGAACCAAACCAGTGCAGAATTGTTCTCTGGAGTCTGAATATCAATAATTATCAAAAAAAAGTTGAAATTTCGATTCACGGTCGCTAGGGGGTGCAAAATTAACGTTGTGGGAGGAGCCTATTTTACTAAAATGGCTATAACTCCAGAAGTAAAAGAGGTATTTTAACCAAACCTGGTACACATGTGTAAGACGTCAATATGAGGTCACGGTAAAAAAATCGCGGCGATTGGTCACATGGTGGCGCTATAACATGAAAAAAACATAAAACAGGCTATAACCACCTGACCGTTAGTCCGATTGACTTGAAAATTGGTATGCAGTGTCTTGGTCCAAGGTGCCATGTATGTCTATGAGGACATTGGTGTATCTCAAAAAACATGGCCGCCATCGGCCAATGAAGTTTGAGCACCTATTAGACAAGGTTAACGGAGGCCTATCGGAACGAAACTCGGTGGGCATGTTCGACTCATGGCCCTAGAGGTCTGTAAGAATTTTAAAAGAAATCGGCCACTAGTTGGCGCTAACGAGTTTTATGGCTCTGTAATCACGTGGTGTTACACTTATTGTCACAAAATGCATACCATTTGATAGATCTCCTCTTGTTGAACAACTTTGCCTCAAGAACCATTGCTGTCAATCAAACCGTTCATTAAATATTCGTAATTATGTTAAAAACCTACTTTTGCGAACTAGTCCTAGGTTTTTCGCCCGATCAGAACCAAACGAGTCTAGGACAATTCTATGGACTCTCAAGATCAATAATTATCAAAAAAAAGTTGAACTTTTGCATTTTTCGCATGGGTATATTGGGTCATAAAGAAAATGGGCGTGGCAAAATGCACTCAAAAGCCTATAAATCCTAAACGAAAACTCAGAACTTCACGAAAATTGGTGAGCTTATGTGCCATAACATCATTAACAAGCATGCAAAATTTCATGGAGATCGGACTATAGATGGTGCTATAACTGTTAAAAAGCTTTAAAAAACACATATTTCCTATGGTAAATTGCCTGTATTGGCTGTAAATGGACTTTTCCATCTATTATTTCAGTGGTTAAAAGCTTTCTAAATAAATCTTAATGTCTTAAATGCTTATGTGCCTAAAGGCCTTAAATGCTTGAACCCCGATAAATGCTGCTTGCAGCTTTAATTATTATTATTATTATTATTCTGCCGTAAAACGCATCGTGCAGCCCAAACCGTAAGGGCTAGAGCTTTGAAACTTTGCCAGATGGTAGTACAAAAATCGAGGAGAGGTTATCAAATTATGACCTCGATTGGCCCATAGGTGGCGCTATAACAACCAAAAGCGCGAAAGTGGTCATAACTCCTGGACCGTATGTCGTAGACACAAGTGTCTTATATCATTGGAAAGCTGGTCGTCTGACGAACAAAACGTATATCTCCGATTTCATTTCCGTCATGATAGATTTTCCGCCATTTTGAATTTGGTCGAAAACCTACTTTTGCGAACTAGTCCCTGGTTTTTTGCTCGATCGGAACCAAACCAGTGCAGAATTGTTCTCTGGAGACTGAAGATCAATAATTATCGAAAAAAAGTTGAAATTTCGATTCAGGGTCGCTAGGGGGCGCAAAATTAACGTTGTGGGCGGAGCCTATTTTACTAAAATGGCTATAACTCCAGAAGTAAATGAGGTATCTTCACCAAACTCGGTACACATGTGTAAGAGGTCAATCTGAGGTCACAGTAAAAAAATCGCGGCGATTGGCCACATGGTGGCGCTCTAACATGAAAAAAACATAAAACAGGCTTTAACCACCTGACTGTTAGTCCGATTGACTTGAAAATTGGTATGCAGTGTCTTGGCCCAAGGTGTCATGTATGTCTATGAGGACATTGGTGTATCTCAAAAAACATGGCCGCCATCGGCCAACGAAGTTTGAGCACCTATTAGACAAGGTTAACGGAGGCCGATCGGAACGAAACTCGATGGGCATGTTCAACTCATAGCCCTAGAGGTCTGTAAGAATTTTGAAAGAAATCGGCCACTAGTTGGCGCTAACGAGTTTTACGGCTCTGTAATCACGTGGTGTTACACTTATTGTCACAAAATGCATATCATTTGATAGATCTGCTCATGCTGAACAACATTGCCTCAAGAACCATTGCTGTCAATCAAATCGTTCATTAATTATTTGCGAATATGTTAAAAACATACTTTTGCGAACTAGTCCCTGGTTTTTCGCCCGATCGGAACCAGACCAGTCTAGGACAATTCTCTGGACTCTCCTGATCAATAATTATCGAAAAAAAGTTGAACTTTTGAATTTTTCGTATGGCTATAATTGGGTCATAAAGAAAATGGGCGTGGCAAAATGCACTCAAAAGCTTATAAATCCTAAACGAAAACTCAGAACTTCACGAAAATTGGTGAGCATATGTGCCATAATATTCTAAACAAGCATGCCAAATTTCATGTTGATCGGACCATAGGTGGCGCTATAACTGTTAAAAAAGTTTGAAAACCATATATTTCCTATGGTAAATTGCCTGTATTGGCTGTAAATGGACTTTTCCATCTATTATTTCAGTGGTTAAAAGCTTTCTAAATAAAACTTAATATCTTAAATGCTTATGTGCTTAAAGGCCTTAAATGCTTGAACCCCGATAAATGCTGCTTGCAGCTTTAATTATTATTATTATTATTATTCCGCCCTAAAACGCATCGTGCAGCCCAAACCGTAAGAGCTGGAACTTTGAAACTTTGACAGATGGTAGTACAAAAATCGAGGAAAGGTTCAGAGATTATGACCCCGATTGGCCCATAGGTGGCGCTATAACAACCAAAAGCGCGAAACTGCTCATACCTCCTAGACCGTATGTCGTAGACTCAAGTGTCTTATATCATTGGAAAGCTGGACGCCTGACGAACAAAACGTATATCTCCGATTTTATTTCCGCCATGATAGATTTTCCGCCATTTTGAATTTTGTCGAAAATCTACTTTTGCGAACTAGTCCCTGGTTTTTCGCCCGATTGGAACCAAACCAGTGCAGAAATGTTCTCTGGAGTCTGAATATCAATAATTATCGAAAAAAAGTGGAAATTTCGATTCACGGTCGCTAAGGGGCGCCAAAACGTACGTTGTGGGAGGGGCCTATTTTACTAAAATGGCTATAACTCCCGATGTAAATGAGGTATCTTCACCAAACTTGGTACACATGTGTATGAGTTCAATCTGGGGTCACAGTAAAAAAATCGCGACGATTGGCCTCATGGTGGCGCTATAAAATGAAAAAAACATAAAACAGGCTATAACCACCTGACCGTTAGTCCGATTGACTTGAAAATTGGTATGCAGTGTCTTGGTCCAAGGTGCCATGTATGTGTATGAGGACATTGGCGTATCTCAAAAAACATGGCCGCCATCGGCCAACGAAGTTTGAGCACCTATTAGACAAGGTTAACGGAGGCCGATCGGAACGAAACTCAATGGGCATGTTCGGCTCATGGCCCTAAAGGTCTGTAAGAATTTTGAAAGAAATCGGCCACTAGTTGGCGCTAACGAGTTTTACGGCTCTGTAATCACGTGGTGTTACAAATATCCACACAATATGCATATCATTTGATAGATCTCCTCATCCTGAACAACTTTGCCTCAAGAACCATTGCTGTCAATCAAACTGTTCATTAATTATTCATTAATATGTTAAAAACCTACTTTTGCGAACTAGTCCTAGGTTTTTTGCCCGATTGGAACCAGACCAGTCTAGGACAATTCTCTGGACTCTCTAGATCAATAATTATCAAAAAAAAGTTGAACTTTTGCATTTGGATGGCTGTAATAGGGTAATTTATAAAATGGGCGTGTCAAAATACATTAAAAAGCCTATAAATCCTAAATAAAAACTCAGAACTTCACAAAAATTGGTCAGCATATGTGACATAACATCATTAACAAGCATGAAAAATTCTATGGAGATCGGACGATAGGTGGCGCTATAACTGTTAAAAAGCTTTAAAATCATATATTTCCTATGGTAAACTGCCTGTATTGGCTGTAAATGGTCTTTTCCATCTCTGATCATATAATTTTCACATCATAATGTTCAAAACTAGTGCAATACAATTCTCTGGACTCACTAGATCAATAATTGTCAGAAAAAGTTGAACTACTTCATTTGGATAGCTATAATAGGTTCACTTCAAAATCTGGCCTTTACCAAGTGTCCCCGAAAGCCTATATCTCTTTAATCAATGCTCAGACCTTCTTAAAAACAAGTCAGAACGTGTGAAATATCACCCTGAACAAGCATGAAAATTTTCAGACAGATCGGACAAAATTTGCCTCTATAACAGTTAAAAAGGTGAAAATGATATGAATTAATGGCATGTTAAGCCAATAAGTGGTATTTTACTGCCCCCTGCTGTTTAAAATAGTCATTGTCTCATATTGGTATTGGTATCAGCCATGGTAAATCATGATAAATGATGGTGTGTGTGTGTGTGTGTGTGTGTGTGTGTGTGTGTGTGTGTGTGTGTGTGTGTGTGTGTGTGTGTGTGTGTGTGGTACAAATATAACAAAGGTTTTATTTTCCAACATGAAAACAAACATAACAGAGTGCTAGTGCACAAACAATAACCGACAATGATAATGGATGAGAGGGGAACTTAAATACACAGATCAAGACGAGGACAACAGGTGACGGTTATGATGATGAGGAGCAGGTGATGATGAGGAGGGTGATGAGGAGCAGGTGCAGGTGATGACGACAGATGGTGAATGTGATGAAGACAGAAGGTGAATGTGATGAAGGTGAATGAGACACCAATATCACTGAAACATTTGTGTGTGTGTGTGTGTGTGTGTGTGTGTGTGTGTGTGTGTGTGTGTGTGTGTGTGTGTGTGTGTAGCATTATTGTGTGTAGCATATGTAGCAAGTATGCATTATTGAGTTAACATGGAAACACTGGTTTGCTTTAGTGCAGAAAACTGGTCAAAATCATGAGGTTTAAAGTGAAAGTGAGCCAATAAGTGGTCTTCTACTGCCCTCTGCTGGCCATTCTACTTATTAATTAAATTTTTCCACATGTGCTTGCATTTATACTTGAATACACACTAAAAATCACTTATATAGCAATAACTATTATAACACAATCATATTTTGTCAGTGTTAATCACTTTATTTGCACTGACACTTCAAATAATTGCTAGTAATGTGATAAATCAGGCTAGAAACATGGTAAATCAAAGTAAATAATACTAGATTGTCGTTTATCTCCTGGTAAATAATACTAGAACGTGGTATATCATGGTAAATCATGGTTAACTATGCTGTGTGTGTGTGTGTGTGTGTGTGTGTGTGTGTGTGTGTGTGTGTGTGTGTGTGTAAGCATGCATTGAGTTAACATGGATAAACTGGTTTGCTTTAGTGCAGAAAACTGGTTTAAAGTGAAAGTGAGCCAATAAGTGGTCTTCTACTGCCCTCTGCTGGCCATTCTACTTAATAATGAAATATTTTACATGTGCTTTTGCATTCATACTTGGACACACTAAAAATCACGTATATAACTAACTATTATAACACAATAATATTTTGTCAGTGTTCATCACCTCATTTGCACTGACACTTCACATAATTGCTAGTAATGTGGTTAATCATGCTAGAAACATTGTAAATCATAGTAAATAATACTGAAATGAGGTGTATCAAGGTAAATCATGCTAGAATCCTAATAAATCATTCTGGAACATGGTATATGATAGTAAATCATGCTAGAATCATATTAAATAATTCTAGAATGTGGCAAATCGTTGTGGGAGGAGCCTATTTTACTCAAATGGCTATAACTCAAGAAGTAAATGAGATATCTTCACCAAACTCAGTACACATGTGTATGGGTTCAATTTGAGGTCACAGTAAACAATTTTATGGAGATCGGACCATAGGTGGCGCTATAACTGTTAAAAAGCTTTAAAACCATATATATCCCATGGCAATTTGCCTGTATTGGCTGTAAATGGTCTTTTCCATCTATTATGTCAGTGGTTACATGCTTGCTAAATAAATCTTAATGACTTTTGATGCTTTTGTGCTTAAATGCCTTAAAGGCCTTAACTGCTTGAACCCCGATAAATGCTGCTTGCAGCTTTAATTATTATTAGGGGTTCAAGCACGAAGTGCTGAAACCCTATTGTAATTGTACTGATTTTTATTATTATTATTATTATTATTATTATTATTATTATTATTTTTCTTCTGCCGTAAAACTCATCGTGCAGCCCAAACCGTAAGAGCTGGAGCTTTGAAACTTTGCCAGATGGTAGTACAAAAATCGAGGAGAGGTTCAGAGAATATGACCCCAATTGGCCCATAGGTGGCGCTATAGCAACCAAAAGCGCGAAACTGCTCATAACTCCTAGACCGTATGACGTAGACTCAAGTGTCTTATATCACTGGAAAGCTGGAAACCTGAAGGTCAAAACGTATATCTCCGATTTCATTTCCTGTATGCAAATTGTCCGCCATTTTGAATTTAGTTAAAAACCTACTTTTGCGAACTAGTCCTAGGTTTTTTGTCCAATTGGATCCAAAACAGTGCAGAAATGTTCTCTGGAGTCTGAATATCAATAATTATCGAAAAAAAGTCGAAATTTCGATTCCTGATCGCCGGGGGGTGATAAATTAATGTTGTGGGAGGAGCCTATTTTACTAAAATGGCTATAACTCGAGAATGAAATTAGATATCTTCACCAAACTTGGTGCACATGTGTATGAGTTCAATCTGGGGTCACAGTAAAAAAATCGCGACGATTGATTACTAGGTGGCGCTATAACATGAAAAAAACATGAAAACGGCTATGACCACGTGACCGTTAGTCCGATTGACTTGAAAATTGGTATGCAGTGTCTTGGTCCAAGGTACCATGTATGTCTATGAGGACATTGGCGTATCTCGAAAAACATGGCCGCCATCGACCAATGAAATTTGAGCACCTATTAGACAAGGTTAACGGAGGCCGATCGGAACGAAACTCGATGGGCATGTTCGACTCATGGCCCTAGAGGTCTCTAAGAGTTTTGAAAGAAATCGGCCACTAGTTGGCGCTAACGAGTTTTATGGCTCTGTAATCACGTGGTGTTACACTTATCGTCACAAAATGCATATCATCTGATAGATCTGCTCATGCTGAACAACTTTGCCTCAAGAACTAATGCTGTCAATTAAACCGTTTATTAAATATTCGTAATTATGTTAAAAACCTACTTTTGCAAACTAGTCCTAGGTTTTTCGCCCGATCGAAACCAGACCAGTCTAGGACAATTCTCTGGACACTCTAGATCAATAATTATCAAAAAAAAGTTGAACTTTTGCATGTAGATGGCTGTAATAGGGTCATTTAGAAAAGGGGCATGGCAAAAAAACACTAAAAAGCCTATAAATCCTAAATGAAAACTCAGAACTTCACAAAAATTGGTGAGCATATGTGACATAACATCATTAACAAGCATGCCAATTTTTATGGAGATCGGACCATAGGTGGCGCTATAACTGCTAAAAAGCTTTAAAACCATATATTTCCTATGGTATTTCCTGTAAATGGTCTTTTCCATCTATTATGTCAGTAGTTACATGCTTGCTAAATAAAACTTAATCACTTTTGATGCTTTTGTGCTTAAAGGCCTTAACTGCTTGAACCCCGATAAATGCTGCTTGCAGCTTTAATTATTATTATTATTCCGCCCTAAAACGCATCGTGCAGCCCAAACCGTAAGAGCTGGAACCTTGAAACTTGGCCAAATGGTAGTCCTCAATTTGGGGAGAACCTATCAAAATATGACCCCGATTGGCCCATAGGTGGCGCTATAATGACCAAATTTACTACATTGCTCATAACTCCTAGACAGTTTGTCCTAGAGTCTCAATTTTAGCATCACTGTGATCCCTGGATCCAGACGGACAAAATGGCTATCTCCAAATTGCTCTACGAGCAAAAAAAAAATTCTATGGGCAATTTAGTGAAAAACCTACTTTTGCAAACTAGTCCTAGGTTTTTGGCCCAATCGGAACCAGACCAGTCTAGCACAGTTCTCTGGAGTCTCTAGATCAATAATTATCGGAAAAAAGTTGAACTTTTGCATTGGCCTGGCTGTAACAGGGTCATTTAGGAAAGGGGTGGGACAAAAAAACACTCAAAAGCCTATACAACCTAAGGGAAAACCCCAAACTTCACAAAAATCGATGAGCAGATGTGTCAGAACATGGTGAAGAAGCATGCCAAGTTTCGTGAAGATCGGACAATAGGTGGCGCTATAACTGTCCAAAACGTCTCTTCTTATTAGGGGTTCAAGCATGAAATGCTGAAACCCTATTGTAATTGTGCTGATTTTTATTATTAGGGGTTCAAGCACGAAGTGCTGAAACCCTATTGTAATTGTGCTGATTTTTATTATTATTATTATTATTATTATTCTGCCGTAAAACGCATCGTGCAGCCCAAACCGTAAGGGCTAGAGCTTTGAAACTTTGCCATATGGTAGTACAAAAATCGAGGAGAGGTTATCAAATTATGACCCCGATTGGCCCATAGGTGGCGCTATAGCAACCAAAAGCGCGAAACTGCTCATAACTCCTAGACCGTAAGTCATAGACTCAAGTGTCTTATATCATTGGAAAGCTGGACGCCTGACGAACAAAACGTATATCTCCGATTTTATTTCCGCCATGATAGATTTTCCGCCATTTTGAATTTTGTCGAAAATCTACTTTTGCGAACTAGTCCCTGGTTTTTTGCCCGATCGGAACCAAACCAGTGCAGAATTGTTCTCTGGAGTCTGAATATCAATAATTATCAAAAAAAAGTTGAAATTTCGATTCACGGTCGCTAGGGGGTGCAAAATTAACGTTGTGGGAGGAGCCTATTTTACTAAAATGGCTATAACTCCAGAAGTAAAAGAGGTATTTTAACCAAACCTGGTACACATGTGTAAGACGTCAATATGAGGTCACGGTAAAAAAATCGCGGCGATTGGTCACATGGTGGCGCTATAACATGAAAAAAACATAAAACAGGCTATAACCACCTGACCGTTAGTCCGATTGACTTGAAAATTGGTATGCAGTGTCTTGGTCCAAGGTGCCATGTATGTCTATGAGGACATTGGTGTATCTCAAAAAACATGGCCGCCATCGGCCAATGAAGTTTGAGCACCTATTAGACAAGGTTAACGGAGGCCTATCGGAACGAAACTCGGTGGGCATGTTCGACTCATGGCCCTAGAGGTCTGTAAGAATTTTAAAAGAAATCGGCCACTAGTTGGCGCTAACGAGTTTTATGGCTCTGTAATCACGTGGTGTTACACTTATTGTCACAAAATGCATACCATTTGATAGATCTCCTCTTGTTGAACAACTTTGCCTCAAGAACCATTGCTGTCAATCAAACCGTTCATTAAATATTCGTAATTATGTTAAAAACCTACTTTTGCGAACTAGTCCTAGGTTTTTCGCCCGATCAGAACCAAACGAGTCTAGGACAATTCTATGGACTCTCAAGATCAATAATTATCAAAAAAAAGTTGAACTTTTGCATTTTTCGCATGGGTATATTGGGTCATAAAGAAAATGGGCGTGGCAAAATGCACTCAAAAGCCTATAAATCCTAAACAAAAACTCAGAACTTCACGAAAATTGGTGAGCTTATGTGCCATAACATCATTAACAAGCATGCAAAATTTCATGGAGATCGGACTATAGATGGTGCTATAACTGTTAAAAAGCTTTAAAAAACACATATTTCCTATGGTAAATTGCCTGTATTGGCTGTAAATGGACTTTTCCATCTATTATTTCAGTGGTTAAAAGCTTTCTAAATAAATCTTAATGTCTTAAATGCTTATGTGCCTAAAGGCCTTAAATGCTTGAACCCCGATAAATGCTGCTTGCAGCTTTAATTATTATTATTATTATTCCGCCCTAAAACGCATCGTGCAGCCCAAACCGTAAGAGCTGGAACCTTGAAACTTGG
The DNA here is from genome assembly GCF_964197995.2 of Scardinius erythrophthalmus. Taxonomy (NCBI): domain Eukaryota; kingdom Metazoa; phylum Chordata; class Actinopteri; order Cypriniformes; family Leuciscidae; genus Scardinius; species Scardinius erythrophthalmus. The sequence goes on from NC_138231.1 coordinate 16,203,938, forward strand.
CCAAATGGTAGTCCTCAATTTGGGGAGAACCTATCAAAATATGACCCCGATTGGCCCATAGGTGGCGCTATAATGACCAAATTTACTACATTGCTCATAACTCCTAGACAGTTTGTCCTAGAGTCTCAATTTTAGCATCACTGTGATCCCTGGATCCAGACGGACAAAATGGCTATCTCCAAATTGCTCTACGAGCAAAAAAAAAATTCTATGGGCAATTTAGTGAAAAACCTACTTTTGCGAACTAGTCCTAGGTTTTTGGCCCAATCGGAACCAGACCAGTCTAGCACAGTTCTCTGGAGTCTCTAGATCAATAATTATCGGAAAAAAGTTGAACTTTTGCATTGGCCTGGCTGTAACAGGGTCATTTAGGAAAGGGGTGGGACAAAAAAACACTCAAAAGCCTATACAACCTAAGGGAAAACCCCAAACTTCACAAAAATCGATGAGCAGATGTGTCAGAACATGGTGAAGAAGCATGCCAAGTTTCGTGAAGATCGGACAATAGGTGGCGCTATAACTGTCCAAAACGTCTCTTCTTATTAGGGGTTCAAGCATGAAATGCTGAAACCCTATTGTAATTGTGCTGATTTTTATTAGGGGTTCAAGCACGAAGTGCTGAAACCCTATTGTAATTGTGCTGATTTTTAGGGGTTCAAGCACGAAGTGCTGAAACCCTATTGTAATTGTGCTGATTTTTATTATTATTAGGGGTTCAAGCACGAAGTGCTGAAACCCTATTGTAATTGTCCTGATTTTTAGGGGTTCAAGCACGAAGTGCTGAAACCCTATTGTAATTGTACTGATTTTTATTATTAGGGGTTCAAGCACGAAGTGCTGAAACCCTATTGTAATTGTGCTGATTTTTATTATTATTATTATTATTATTATTCTGCCGTAAAACGCATCGTGCAGCCCAAACCGTAAGGGCTAGAGCTTTGAAACTTTGCCATATGGTAGTACAAAAATCGAGGAGAGGTTATCAAATTATGACCCCGATTGGCCCATAGGTGGCGCTATAGCAACCAAAAGCGCGAAACTGCTCATAACTCCTAGACCGTAAGTCATAGACTCAAGTGTCTTATATCATTGGAAAGCTGGACGCCTGACGAACAAAACGTATATCTCCGATTTTATTTCCGCCATGATAGATTTTCCGCCATTTTGAATTTTGTCGAAAATCTACTTTTGCGAACTAGTCCCTGGTTTTTTGCCCGATCGGAACCAAACCAGTGCAGAATTGTTCTCTGGAGTCTGAATATCAATAATTATCAAAAAAAAGTTGAAATTTCGATTCACGGTCGCTAGGGGGTGCAAAATTAACGTTGTGGGAGGAGCCTATTTTACTAAAATGGCTATAACTCCAGAAGTAAAAGAGGTATTTTAACCAAACCTGGTACACATGTGTAAGACGTCAATATGAGGTCACGGTAAAAAAATCGCGGCGATTGGTCACATGGTGGCGCTATAACATGAAAAAAACATAAAACAGGCTATAACCACCTGACCGTTAGTCCGATTGACTTGAAAATTGGTATGCAGTGTCTTGGTCCAAGGTGCCATGTATGTCTATGAGGACATTGGTGTATCTCAAAAAACATGGCCGCCATCGGCCAATGAAGTTTGAGCACCTATTAGACAAGGTTAACGGAGGCCTATCGGAACGAAACTCGGTGGGCATGTTCGACTCATGGCCCTAGAGGTCTGTAAGAATTTTAAAAGAAATCGGCCACTAGTTGGCGCTAACGAGTTTTATGGCTCTGTAATCACGTGGTGTTACACTTATTGTCACAAAATGCATACCATTTGATAGATCTCCTCTTGTTGAACAACTTTGCCTCAAGAACCATTGCTGTCAATCAAACCGTTCATTAAATATTCGTAATTATGTTAAAAACCTACTTTTGCGAACTAGTCCTAGGTTTTTCGCCCGATCAGAACCAAACGAGTCTAGGACAATTCTATGGACTCTCAAGATCAATAATTATCAAAAAAAAGTTGAACTTTTGCATTTTTCGCATGGGTATATTGGGTCATAAAGAAAATGGGCGTGGCAAAATGCACTCAAAAGCCTATAAATCCTAAACAAAAACTCAGAACTTCACGAAAATTGGTGAGCTTATGTGCCATAACATCATTAACAAGCATGCAAAATTTCATGGAGATCGGACTATAGATGGTGCTATAACTGTTAAAAAGCTTTAAAAAACACATATTTCCTATGGTAAATTGCCTGTATTGGCTGTAAATGGACTTTTCCATCTATTATTTCAGTGGTTAAAAGCTTTCTAAATAAATCTTAATGTCTTAAATGCTTATGTGCCTAAAGGCCTTAAATGCTTGAACCCCGATAAATGCTGCTTGCAGCTTTAATTATTATTATTATTATTATTCTGCCGTAAAACGCATCGTGCAGCCCAAACCGTAAGGGCTAGAGCATTGAAACTTTGCCAGATGGTAGTACAAAAATCAAGGAGAGGTTCAGAGATTATGACCCCGATTGGCCCATAGGTGGCGCTATAGCAACCAAAAGCGCGAAACTGCTCATAACTCCTAGACCGTATGTCGCAGACTCAAGTGTCTTATATCATTGGAAAGCTGGACGCCTGACGAACAAAACGTATATCTCCGATTTCATTTCCGTCATGATAGATTTTCCGCCATTTTGAATTTTGTCGAAAATCTACTTTTGCGAACTAGTCCCTGGTTTTTTGCCCGATCGGAGCCAAACCAGTGCAGAAATGTTCTCTGGAGTCTGAAGATCAATAATTATCGAAAAAATGTTGAAATTTCGATTCATGGACGCTAGGGGGCGCAAAATAATCGTTGTGGGAGGAGCCTATTTTACTAAAATGGCTATAACTTAAAAAGTAAATAAGATAGCTTCACCAAACTCGGTACACATGTGTATGGGTTCATTCTGGGGTCACAGTAAAAAAATCGCGACGATTGAACACTAGGTGGCGCTATAACATGAAAAAAACATGAAAAGGGCTATAACCACCTGACCGTTAGTCCGATTGACTGGAAAATTGGTATGCAGTGTCTTGGTCCAAGGTGCCATGTATGTCTATGAGGACATTGGCGTATCTCAAAAAACATGGCCGCCATTGGCCAATGAAGTTGAGCACCTATTAGACAAGGTTAACGGAGGCCGATCGGAACGAAACTCGATGGGCATGTTCGACTCATGGCCCTAGAGGTCTGTAAGAATTTTGAAAGAAATCGGCCACTAGTTGGCGCTAACGAGTTTTTTGGCTCTGTAATCACGTGGTGTTACACTTATCGTCACAAAAAGCATATCATTTGATATATCTGCTCATGCTGAACAACTTTGCCTCAAGAACCATTTCTGTCAATCAAACCGTTCATTAAATATTCATGAATATGTTTAAAACCTACTTTTGCGAACTAGTCCTAGGTTTTTTGCCCGATCGGAACCAGACCAGTCTAGGACAATTCTCTGGACTCTCTAGATCAATAATTATCAAAAAAAAGTTGAACTTTTGCATTTGGATGGCTGTAATAGGATCATTTATAAAATGGGCATGGAAAAATACATTAAAAAGCCTATAAATCCTAAATAAAAACCCAGAACTTCACAAAAATTGGTGAACTTATGTGACATAACATCATTAACAAGCATGCAAAATTTCATGGATATCGGACGATAGGTGGCGCTATAACTGTTAAAAATCTTTAAAACCATATATTTCCTATGGTAAACTGCCTGTATTGACTGTAAATGGTCTTTTCCATCTCTGAATATATAATTTTCATATCATAATGTTCAAAACTAGTGCAATACAATTCTCTGGACTCACTAGATCAATAATTGTCAGAAAAAGTTGAACTACTTCATTTGGATAGCTATAATAGGTTCACTTCAAAATCTGGCCTTTACCAAGTGTCCCCGAAAGCCTATATCTCTTTAATCAATGCTCAGACCTTCTTAAAAACAAGTCAGAACGTGTGAAATATCACTCTGAACAAGCATGAAAATTTTCAGACAGATCGGACAAAATTTGCCTCTATAACAGTTAAAAAGGTGAAAATGATATGAATTAATGGCATGTTAAGCCAATAAGTGGTATTTTACTGCCCCCTGCTGTTTAAAATAGTCATTTTCTCATATTGGTATTGGTATCAGCCATGGTAAATCATGATAAATTATGGTGTGTGTGTGTGTGTGTGTGTGTGTGTGTGTGTGTGTGTGTGTGTGTGTGTGTGTGTGTGTGTGTGTGTGGTACAAATATAACAAAGGTTTTATTTTCCAACATGAAAACAAACATAACAGAGTGCTAGTGCACAAACAATAACCGACAATGATAATGGATGAGAGGGGAACTTAAATACACAGATCAAGACAAGGACAACAGGTGACGGTTATGATGATGAGGAGCAGGTGATGATGAGGAGGGTGATGAGGAGCAGGTGCAGGTGATGACGACAGATGGTGAATGTGATGAAGACAGAAGGTGAATGTGATGAAGGTGAATGTGACACCAATATCACTGAAACATTTGTGTGTGTGTGTGTGTGTGTGTGTGTGTGTGTGTGTGTGTGTGTGTGTGTGTGTGTGTGTGTGTGTGTGTGTGTGTGAGTGTGTGTGTAGCATTATTGTGTGTAGCATATGTAGCAAGTATGCATTATTGAGTTAACATGGAAACACTGGTTTGCTTTAGTGCAGAAAACTGGTCAAAATCATGAGGTTTAAAGTGAAAGTGAGCCAATAAGTGGTCTTCTACTGCCCTCTGCTGGCCATTCTACTTAATTAAAATTTTCCACATGTGCTTGCATTTATACTTGAATACACACTAAAAATCACTTATATAGCAATAACTATTATAACATAATCATATTTTGTCAGTGTTAATCACTTTATTTGCACTGACACTTCAAATAATTGCTAGTAATGTGGTAAATCATGGTAAATCATGGTTAACTATGCTGTGTGTGTGTGTGTGTGTGTGTGTGTGTGTGTGTGTGTGTGTGTGTGTGTGTGTGTGTGTGTGTGTGTGTGTGTGTGTGTGTGTGTGTGTGTGTGTGTGTGTGTGTGTGTGTGTGTGTAAGCATGCATTGAGTTAACATGGATAAACTGGTTTGCTTTAGTGCAGAAAACTGGTTTAAAGTGAAAGTGAGCCAATAAGTGGTCTTCTACTGCCCTCTGCTGGCCATTCTACTTATTAATGAAATATTTCAACATGTGCTTGCATTCATACTTGAATACACACTAAAAAAATCACTTATATAGCAATAACTATTATAACACAATCATATTTTGTCAGTGTTAACCACTTTATTTGCACTGACACTTCAAATAATTGCTAGTAATGTGATAAATCAGGCTAGAAACATGGTAAATCAAAGTAAATAATCCTAGATTGTCGTTTATCTCCTGGTAAATAATACTAGAACGTGGTATATCATGGTAAATCATGGTTAACTATGCTGTGTGTGTGTGTGTGTGTGTGTGTGTGTGTGTGTGTGTGTGTGTGTGTGTGTGTGTGTGTGTGTGTGTGTGTGTAAGTATGCATTGAGTTAACATGGAAAAACTGGTTTGCTTTAGTGCAGAAAACTGGTTTAAAGTGAAAGTGAGCCAATAAGTGGTCTTCTACTGCCCTCTGCTGGCCATTCTACTTAATAATGAAATATTTTACATGTGCTTTTGCATTCATACTTGGACACACACTAAAAATCACGTATATAACTAACTATTATAACACAATAATATTTTGTCAGTGTTCATCACCTCATTTGCACTGACACTTCACATATTTGCTAGTAATGTGGTTAATCATGCTAGAAACATTGTAAATCATAGTAAATAATACTGAAATGAGGTGTATCAAGGTAAATCATGCTAGAATCCTAATAAATCATTCTGGAACATGGTATATGATAGTAAATCATGCTAGAATCATATTAAATAATTCTAGAATGTGGCAAATCGTTGTGGGAGGAGCCTATTTTACTCAAATGGCTATAACTCAAGAAGTAAATGAGATATCTTCACCAAACTCAGTACACATGTGTATGGGTTCAATTTGAGGTCACAGTAAACAATTCTATGGAGATCGGAGCATAGGTGGCGCTATAACTGTTAAAAAGCTTTAAAACCATATATATCCCATGGCAAATTGCCTGTATTGGCTGTAAATGGTCTTTTCCATCTATTATGTCAGTGGTTACATGCTTGCTAAATAAATCTTAATAACTTTTGATGCTTTTGTGCTTAAATGCCTTAAAGGCCTTAACTGCTTGAACCCCGATAAATGCTGCTTGCAGCTTTAATTATTATTATTTTTCTTCTGCCGTAAAACGCATCGTGCAGCCCAAACCGTAAGAGCTGGAACCTTGAAACTTTGCCAGATGGTAGTACAAAAATCGAGGAGAGGTTATCAAATTATGACCCCGATTGGCCCATAGGTGGCGCTATAGCAACCAAAAGCGCGAAACTGCTCAGAACTCCTAGACCGTATGTCGTAGACTCAAGTGTCTTATATCATTGGAAAGCTGGACGCCTGACGAACAAAACGTATATCTCCGATTTCATTTCCGCCATGATAGATTTTCCGCCATTTTGAATTTTGTCAAAAACCTACTTTTGCGAACTAGTCCCTGGTTTTTCGCCCGATCGGAACCAAACCAGTGCAGAAATGTTCTCTAGAAACTGAAGATCAATAATTATCGAAAAAAAGTCGAAATTTCGATTCACGGACGCTGAGGGGCGTCAAAACGTACGTTGTGGGAGGGGCCTATTTTACTAAAATGTCTATAACTCCAGAAGTAAATGAGGTATCTTCACCAAACTCGGTACACACATGTATGAGCTCAATATGAGGTAACAGTAAAAAAATCGCGGCGATTTGCCACATGGTGGCGCTATAATATGAAAAAAACATAAAACAGGCTTTAACCACCTGACCGTTAGTCCGATTGACTTGAAAATTGGTATGCAGTGTCTTGGTCCAAGGTGTCATGTATGTGTATGAGGACATTGGCGTATCTAAAAAAACATGGCCGCCATCGACCAATGAAGTTTGAGCACCTATAAGACAAGGTTAACGGAGGCTGATCGGAACGAAACTCGGTGGGCATGTTCTACTCATGGCCCTAGAGGTCTGTAAGAATTTTAAAAGAAATCGGCCACTAGTTGGCGCTAACGAGTTTTATGGCTCTGTAATCACGTGGTGTTACACTTATTGTCACAAAATGCATACCATTTGATAGATCTCCTCTTGTTGAACAACTTTGCCTCAAGAACCATTGCTGTCAATCAAACCGTTCATTAAATATTCGTAATTATGTTAAAAACCTACTTTTGCGAACTAGTCCTAGGTTTTTCGCCCGATCGGAACCAAAACAGTCTAGGACAATTCTATGGACTCTCTAGGTCAATAATTATCAAAAAAAAGTTGAACTTTTGCATTTTTCGCATGGCTAACAGGGTCATTTAGAAAATGGGCGTGGTAAAATGCACTCAAAAGCCTATAAATCCTAAACAAAAACTCAGAACTTCACGAAAATTGATGAGCATATGTGTCATAACCTGCTTAAGAAGCATGGAAAATTTTATGGAGAGCGGACCATAGTTGGCGCTATAACTGTTCAAACGCTTTAAAACCATATATTTCCTATGGTAAATTGCCTGTATTTGCTGTAAATGGTGTCTTCTATCATATAATGTTCATATCATAATGTTCAAAACCAGTGCAGCACAATTCTCTGAACTCTCTAGATCAATAATTATCAGAAAAAAAGTTTAACTTCTTCAAAAGGTGATTTTATATGAATATAATGACATATTAAGCCAATAAGTGGTATTTTACTGCCCCCTGCTGTCATTTCATCATACTACTCCCTAATATTGTTATAAAATTCATATTTAGACTTTATAAAATCATTATTTTAACATTTACAATCACATTTTGTCAAAACTCATCTATTGAGTATTACTATTGACAATTGTGTTACACTGAGATATGGAAATGGACGAAAGTAAATGAATGAAATGAAACGAAAGTATAACGGCATTTAAGCCACGCCCCCGAATACAAATTCATTCATAACTCGAAAACGGAAAGTCGTTGCGCGCTCAAATTTTGATGGTGAGGACCTCTCCGGGCTCTTGATCGAAACGTGTCGTCGCGGGCCTCGGGAGCGCGCCCCCCGCGCATCGCGAATCCGCGGGACCCCCGATTTTGAACGGCCATTACTCCCGACCCAGACCACCGCGAACATTGTGTGAGAGCTCGTTGGAAAGGGCGCGTCCTTGGCTAGCTTCGATTCAAATGTGGTGTTATTTGCCCTGGGCATTCCAGAGATAATAGCCCGAACAGATATGCCTTATAACAGTCATAACTCCCAGCCCCAATCGCCCAAAAACACCTTGATGGTCTCATTCAACAGGGCTCCTCAAGCACTATCTATGCTCTGAGTTTCAGAATTTTTCGCCTTTTGGTTCCTGAGATATAAGTAAAAAAAAACAAATTCCCATTCATTCATTCAAACACTTCAACTGTAAAATGTAAGCTATAATACCACTGTTGTCCACTAGAGGGAGCAGCAGGATTACGCATGATCTTTTAATTCGCTTCAGTATTGGGAAATAAACAAATGCTTTAAGAAGCAATCTTTTTTATTATGATGTTTTTTTTTTATTATGATATTTGTATATATTTTATTTTTTTATTATGATTATGAACGGTTTGATTGACATTAGTGATTCTTGAGGCAAAGTTGTTCAAGATGAGGAGATTAAGATATTTTCACAATATCACATCCTAAAAACATTGAAAACATATTTGTCTTTGTGTGTGTGTGTGTGTGTGTGTGTGTGTGTGTGTGTGTGTGTGTGTGTGTGTGTGTGTGTGTGTGTGTGTGTGTGTGTGTGTGGATGTGTTTGTGTGTGTGTCTGTGTGTGTAAGCATGCTAAATGGAAAGAACATGGAGAAACTGCTTTGTTTTACTGGTGGATAAAAAAAGTCTTTCAAATGAAAGTGAGTCAATTAGTGGTCTTCTACTGCCCTCTGCAGGACATTCTACTTAATAAAATATTTTCATCTGTGCTTTTGCATTAGTTTTTGGACTATATCAAATTACTTGCATGAAAATCACCTATTATAACACAGTCATGTTTTGTCAAAGTTTATCACTTCATTTTTACTGAGCTCTCAGTTTGAACAATTCTGCCTCTCAGTGATTAATTTGAAATCTGAAAATGGTGTTATACAGAGGAGATTTGCAATCATCATTTTGTTACCTATCTTTTATTTTAAATATCTCCATCTACAACAAAATGTGTGTGCATGTGTGTGTTCAAGCATGGTTAGTGTATTAAGTATTATTGTTTAAGTATTATTGTTTTCATTTACATTTTAACCACCAGAAGAAGAACACTCATTGGTTCATTCTGCTCACTAAAATATTATTTTTCATTTTTTTTTTTTTTCATTTGAAATATTGTTTAAACTTAATAAAATCATTAAAATAACATTTCAAATCATATTTTGTCTGTTAATAAATCCCACAGACTCACACTGGCTGCAATACTAATGTTTTTGTAAAACACAGACCTGATAGTCTAATCTGTGTGTATTGTGCATATATTATTGATATTATTACTATTGCAAATCATGTTATTGTAACTCATATCTTAATAGAATATTATTTGTAATTTTAATTCTTTATTTCTTAATTGTTTTTTTATGATTACTACAGATATTATCACCAAAGATATCAACTAAACCTTCACTTTTAGTATTGACACGCTGCACACACAGCACAATCACACACTCACTAATGCATTCAAATAAATGTAATCTTACTGTGCTACTTTATTTGTACATGATTAGAATGAACAGAAATCTAAGAATATTTTTCTTCTTTTGTTAAAGCCATTTCAGACTCCAAGTAAGCATTATATTACTAATCATCTATTTTACAGGTGCCATACAATTGAAAACTGTATTTATCTTGGCATAGTTGAATGATAAGAGTTCTGGACATGGAACTGACATACCGTGAGCCTCAAACACCATTGTTTCCTCCTTCATGTGTAAATCTCCTGTTTGCAAAAGACAGCTGAAAAATGAGTGAATCCCACCATAACACCGACTGTGACGTTGGAGTCAGGATCATTAATATTTATACCCCCCAAATTTGCATTTTCCAGTCCATGTTCTAGGCCAGGCAGTGTTAATGTGGACCTGCACAGCCGAATCATCAGAAGATCTGCAGGTATTGTGAAGAAGCAAGCAAGGACAATAGTGAAAATGGCAGATCATGGATATAAATGTTATGTCTGAGGCTGTGCTGTGGATTTGAGAACTTTTCATTCCCTTCCCACAAAAGAGAACTGTCAACAGGCATGGTTGATGTTTACAACAGGATAAACTCACCATTTTAATTCAAAGCTGTTAGTTTGCTCTTAACGGAGGCCGATCGGAACGAAACTCGGTGGGCATGTTCGACTCGTGGTCCTAGAGGTCTGTAAGAATTTTGAAAAATCAGCCACTAGTTGACGCTAACAGGTTTTACGGCTATGTAATCACGTGATGCATATCATTTGATAGATCTCCTCATACTGAACAACTTTGCCTCAAGAACTACTGCTGTCAATCAATTTGTTCATTAAATACTTGCGATTATGTTAAAAACCTACTTTTGCGAACTAGTCCTAGGTTTTTCGCCCGATCGGAAATATACCAGTGCAGTACAATTCTCTGGAAGCTCTAGATTATTAATTATATAAAAAACTTTAACTTTACCCATTGGGTAGCCATAACAGGATCATTTAGAAAATGGGTATGGCAAAAAACACTCAAAAGCCTGTAAATCCTAAACAAAAACTCAGACAACTCACTAAACTGCCTTATGTGCTTAAAGACCCTAAATGCTTGAACCCCGCTAAATGCTGCTTGCAGCTTTAATTATTATTATTATTATTCTGCCATAAAACGCATCGTGCAGCCCAAACCGTAAGGGCTAGAGCTTTGAAACTTTGCCATATGGTAGTACAAAAATCGAGGAGAGGTTATCAAATTATGACCCCGATTGGCCCATAGGTGGCGCTATAGCAACCAAAAGCGCGAAACTGCTCATAACTCCTAGACCGTAAGTCATAGACTCAAGTGTCTTATATCATTGGAAAGCTGGACGCCTGACGAACAAAACGTATATCTCCGATTTTATTTCCGCCATGATAGATTTTCCGCCATTTTGAATTTTGTCGAAAATCTACTTTTGCGAACTAGTCCCTGGTTTTTCGCCCGATTGGAACCAAACCAGTGCAGAATTGTTCTCTGGAGTCTGAAGATCAATAATTATCGAAAAAAAGTTGAAATTTCAATTCACGGTCGCTAGGGGGTGCAAAATTAACGTTGTGGGAGGAGCCTATTTTACTAAAATGGCTATAACTCAAGAAGTAATTCAGTAAACTTCACCAAACTTGGTAAACATGTGTAGAAGGTCAATCTGAGGTCACAGTAAAAAAATTGCGTCGATTGGCCACATGGTGGCGCTATAAAACAAAAAAAACATGTAGACACCTGACCGTTAGTCCGATTGACTTGAAATTTGGTATGCAGTGTCTTGGCCCAAGGGGCCATGTATGTCTAAAAGGATATTGGCATATCTCGAAAAACATGGCCGCCATTGGCCAATGAGGTTTGAGCACCTATTAAACAAGGTTAACGGAGGCCGATCGGAACGAAACTCGATGGGCATGTTCGACTCATGGCCCTAGAGGTCTGTAAGAGTTTTGAAAGAAATCGGCCACTAGTTGGCGCTAACGAGTTTTATGGCTCTGTAATCACGTGGTGTTACACTTATTGTCACAAAATGCATATCATCTGATAGATCTGCTCATGCTGAACAACTTTGCCTCAAGAACTAATGCTGTCAATTAAACCGTTTATTAAATATTCGTAATTATGTTAAAAACCTACTTTTACGAACTAGTCCTAGGTTTTTTGCCCGATCGAAACCAGACCAGTCTAGGACAATTCTCTGGACACTCTAGATCAATAATTATCAAAAAAAAGTTGAACTTTTGCATTTTGCGCATGGGTATATTGGGTCATAAAGAAAATGGGCGTGGCAAAATGCACTCAAAAGCCTATAAATCCTAAACGAAAACTCAGAACTTCACGAAAATTGGTGAGCATATGTGCCACAACATCATTAACAAGCATGCAAAATATCATGGAGATCGGACTATAGGTGGCGCTATAACTGTTAAAAAGCTTGCCTGTATTGGCTGTAAATGGACTTTTCCATCTATTATTTCAGTGGTTAAAAGCTTTCTAAATAAATCTTAATGTCTTAAATGCTTATGTGCTTAAAGGCCTTAAATGCTTGAACCCCGATAAATGCTGCTTGCAGCTTTAATTATTATTATTATTATTATTATTCCGCCGTAAAACGCATCGTGCAGCCCAAACCGTAAGAGCTGGAACTTTGAAACTTTGACAGATGGTAGTACAAAAATCGAGGAAAGGTTCAGAGATTATGACCCCGATTGGCCCATAGGTGGCGCTATAGCAACCAAAAGCGCGAAACTGTTCATAACTCCTAGACCGTATGTCGTAGACTCAAGTGTCTTATATCATTGGAAAGCTGGATGCCTGACGAACAAAACGTATATCTCCGATTTCATTTCCGCCATGATAGATTTTCCGCCATTTTGAATTTTGTCAAAAACCTACTTTTGCGAACTAGTCCCTGGTTTTTTGCCCGATTGGAACCAAACCAGTGCAGAAATGTTCTCTGGAGTCTGACTATCAATAATTATCGAAAAAAAGTGGAAATTTCGATTCACGGTCGCTAAGGGGCGCCAAAACGTACGTTGTGGGAGGGGCCTATTTTACTAAAATGGCTATAACTCCCGATGTAAATGAGGTATCTTCACCAAACTTGGTACACATGTGTATGAGTTCAATCTGGGGTCACAGTAAAAAAATCGCGACGATTGGCCTCATGGTGGCGCTATAAAATGAAAAAAACATAAAACAGGCTATAACCACCTGACCGTTAGTCCGATTGACTTGAAAATTGGTATGCAGTGTCTTGGTCCAAGGTGCCATGTATGTGTATGAGGACATTGGCGTATCTCAAAAAACATGGCCGCCATCGGCCAACGAAGTTTGAGCACCTATTAGACAAGGTTAACGGAGGCCGATCGGAACGAAACTCAATGGGCATGTTCGGCTCATGGCCCTAAAGGTCTGTAAGAATTTTGAAAGAAATCGGCCACTAGTTGGCGCTAACGAGTTTTACGGCTCTGTAATCACGTGGTGTTACAAATATCCACACAATATGCATATCATTTGATAGATCTCCTCATCCTGAACAACTTTGCCTCAAGAACCATTGCTGTCAATCAAACTGTTCATTAATTATTCATTAATATGTTAAAAACCTACTTTTGCGAACTAGTCCTAGGTTTTTTGCCCGATTGGAACCAGACCAGTCTAGGACAATTCTCTGGACTCTCTAGATCAATAATTATCAAAAAAAAGTTGAACTTTTGCATTTGGATGGCTGTAATAGGGTAATTTATAAAATGGGCGTGTCAAAATACATTAAAAAGCCTATAAATCCTAAATAAAAACTCAGAACTTCACAAAAATTGGTCAGCATATGTGACATAACATCATTAACAAGCATGAAAAATTCTATGGAGATCGGACGATAGGTGGCGCTATAACTGTTAAAAAGCTTTAAAATCATATATTTCCTATGGTAAACTGCCTGTATTGGCTGTAAATGGTCTTTTCCATCTCTGATCATATAATTTTCACATCATAATGTTCAAAACTAGTGCAATACAATTCTCTGGACTCACTAGATCAATAATTGTCAGAAAAAGTTGAACTACTTCATTTGGATAGCTATAATAGGTTCACTTCAAAATCTGGCCTTTACCAAGTGTCCCCGAAAGCCTATATCTCTTTAATCAATGCTCAGACCTTCTTAAAAACAAGTCAGAACGTGTGAAATATCACCCTGAACAAGCATGAAAATTTTCAGACAGATCGGACAAAATTTGCCTCTATAACAGTTAAAAAGGTGAAAATGATATGAATTAATGGCATGTTAAGCCAATAAGTGGTATTTTACTGCCCCCTGCTGTTTAAAATAGTCATTGTCTCATATTGGTATTGGTATCAGCCATGGTAAATCATGATAAATGATGGTGTGTGTGTGTGTGTGTGTGTGTGTGTGTGTGTGTGTGTGTGTGTGTGTGTGTGTGTGTGTGTGGTACAAATATAACAAAGGTTTTATTTTCCAACATGAAAACAAACATAACAGAGTGCTAGTGCACAAACAATAACCGACAATGATAATGGATGAGAGGGGAACTTAAATACACAGATCAAGACGAGGACAACAGGTGACGGTTATGATGATGAGGAGCAGGTGATGATGAGGAGGGTGATGAGGAGCAGGTGCAGGTGATGACGACAGATGGTGAATGTGATGAAGACAGAAGGTGAATGTGATGAAGGTGAATGAGACACCAATATCACTGAAACATTTGTGTGTGTGTGTGTGTGTGTGTGTGTGTGTGTGTGTGTGTGTGTGTGTGTGTGTGTGTGTGTGTGTAGCATTATTGTGTGTAGCATATGTAGCAAGTATGCATTATTGAGTTAACATGGAAACACTGGTTTGCTTTAGTGCAGAAAACTGGTCAAAATCATGAGGTTTAAAGTGAAAGTGAGCCAATAAGTGGTCTTCTACTGCCCTCTGCTGGCCATTCTACTTATTAATTAAATTTTTCCACATGTGCTTGCATTTATACTTGAATACACACTAAAAATCACTTATATAGCAATAACTATTATAACACAATCATATTTTGTCAGTGTTAATCACTTTATTTGCACTGACACTTCAAATAATTGCTAGTAATGTGATAAATCAGGCTAGAAACATGGTAAATCAAAGTAAATAATACTAGATTGTCGTTTATCTCCTGGTAAATAATACTAGAACGTGGTATATCATGGTAAATCATGGTTAACTATGCTGTGTGTGTGTGTGTGTGTGTGTGTGTGTGTGTGTGTGTGTGTGTGTGTGTGTGTGTGTGTGTGTGTGTGTAAGCATGCATTGAGTTAACATGGATAAACTGGTTTGCTTTAGTGCAGAAAACTGGTTTAAAGTGAAAGTGAGCCAATAAGTGGTCTTCTACTGCCCTCTGCTGGCCATTCTACTTATTAATGAAATATTTCAACATGTGCTTGCATTCATACTTGAATACACACTAAAAAAATCACTTATATAGCAATAACTATTATAACACAATCATATTTTGTCAGTGTTAATCACTTTATTTGCACTGACACTTCAAATAATTGCTAGTAATGTGATAAATCAGGCTAGAAACATGGTAAATCAAAGTAAATAATACTAGATTGTCGTTTATCTCCTGGTAAATAATACTAGAACGTGGTATATCATGGTAAATCATGGTTAACTATGCTGTGTGTGTGTGTGTGTGTGTGTGTGTGTGTGTGTGTGTGTGTGTGTGTGTGTGTAAGCATGCATTGAGTTAACATGGAAAAACTGGTTTGCTTTAGTGCAGAAAACTGGTTTAAAGTGAAAGTGAGCCAATAAGTGGTCTTCTAGTGCCCTCTGCTGGCCATTCTACTTAATAATGAAATATTTTACATGTGCTTTTGCATTCATACTTGGACACACTAAAAATCACGTATATAACTAACTATTATAACACAATAATATTTTGTCAGTGTTCATCACCTCATTTGCACTGACACTTCACATAATTGCTAGTAATGTGGTTAATCATGCTAGAAACATTGTAAATCATAGTAAATAATACTGAAATGAGGTGTATCAAGGTAAATCATGCTAGAATCCTAATAAATCATTCTGGAACATGGTATATGATAGTAAATCATGCTAGAATCATATTAAATAATTCTAGAATGTGGCAAATCGTTGTGGGAGGAGCCTATTTTACTCAAATGGCTATAACTCAAGAAGTAAATGAGATATCTTCACCAAACTCAGTACACATGTGTATGGGTTCAATTTGAGGTCACAGTAAACAATTTTATGGAGATCGGACCATAGGTGGCGCTATAACTGTTAAAAAGCTTTAAAACCATATATATCCCATGGCAATTTGCCTGTATTGGCTGTAAATGGTCTTTTCCATCTATTATGTCAGTGGTTACATGCTTGCTAAATAAATCTTAATGACTTTTGATGCTTTTGTGCTTAAATGCCTTAAAGGCCTTAACTGCTTGAACCCCGATAAATGCTGCTTGCAGCTTTAATTATTATTATTATTATTATTCCGCCCTAAAACGCATCGTGCAGCCCAAACCGTAAGAGCTGGAACCTTGAAACTTGGCCAAATGGTAGTCCTCAATTTGGGGAGAACCTATCAAAATATGACCCCGATTGGCCCATAGGTGGCGCTATAATGACCAAATTTACTACATTGCTCATAACTCCTAGACAGTTTGTCCTAGAGTCTCAATTTTAGCATCACTGTGATCCCTGGATCCAGACGGACAAAATGGCTATCTCCAAATTGCTCTACGAGCAAAAAAAAAATTCTATGGGCAATTTAGTGAAAAACCTACTTTTGCAAACTAGTCCTAGGTTTTTGGCCCAATCGGAACCAGACCAGTCTAGCACAGTTCTCTGGAGTCTCTAGATCAATAATTATCGGAAAAAAGTTGAACTTTTGCATTGGCCTGGCTGTAACAGGGTCATTTAGGAAAGGGGTGGGACAAAAAAACACTCAAAAGCCTATACAACCTAAGGGAAAACCCCAAACTTCACAAAAATCGATGAGCAGATGTGTCAGAACATGGTGAAGAAGCATGCCAAGTTTCGTGAAGATCGGACAATAGGTGGCGCTATAACTGTCCAAAACGTCTCTTCTTATTAGGGGTTCAAGCATGAAATGCTGAAACCCTATTGTAATTGTGCTGATTTTTATTATTATTATTATTATTATTCCGCCCTAAAACGCATCGTGCAGCCCAAACCGTAAGAGCTGGAACCTTGAAACTTGGCCAAATGGTAGTCCTCAATTTGGGGAGAACCTATCAAAATATGACCCCGATTGGCCCATAGGTGGCGCTATAATGACCAAATTTACTACATTGCTCATAACTCCTAGACAGTTTGTCCTAGAGTCTCAATTTTAGCATCACTGTGATCCCTGGATCCAGACGGACAAAATGGCTATCTCCAAATTGCTCTACGAGCAAAAAAAAAATTCTATGGGCAATTTAGTGAAAAACCTACTTTTGCGAACTAGTCCTAGGTTTTTGGCCCAATCGGAACCAGACCAGTCTAGCACAGTTCTCTGGAGTCTCTAGATCAATAATTATCGGAAAAAAGTTGAACTTTTGCATTGGCCTGGCTGTAACAGGGTCATTTAGGAAAGGGGTGGGACAAAAAAACACTCAAAAGCCTATACAACCTAAGGGAAAACCCCAAACTTCACAAAAATCGATGAGCAGATGTGTCAGAACATGGTGAAGAAGCATGCCAAGTTTCGTGAAGATCGGATAATAGGTGGCGCTATAACTGTCCAAAACGTCTCTTCTTATTAGGGGTTCAAGCATGAAATGCTGAAACCCTATTGTAATTGTGCTGATTTTTATTAGGGGTTCAAGCACGAAGTGCTGAAACCCTATTGTAATTGTGCTGATTTTTATTATTATTATTATTATTATTATTCTGCCGTAAAACGCATCGTGCAGCCCAAACCGTAAGGGCTAGAGCTTTGAAACTTTGCCATATGGTAGTACAAAAATCGAGGAGAGGTTATCAAATTATGACCCCGATTGGCCCATAGGTGGCGCTATAGCAACCAAAAGCGCGAAACTGCTCATAACTCCTAGACCGTAAGTCATAGACTCAAGTGTCTTATATCATTGGAAAGCTGGACGCCTGACGAACAAAACGTATATCTCCGATTTTATTTCCGCCATGATAGATTTTCCGCCATTTTGAATTTTGTCGAAAATCTACTTTTGCGAACTAGTCCCTGGTTTTTTGCCCGATCGGAACCAAACCAGTGCAGAATTGTTCTCTGGAGTCTGAATATCAATAATTATCAAAAAAAGTTGAAAT
Source organism: Scardinius erythrophthalmus (assembly GCF_964197995.2). Lineage (NCBI taxonomy): Eukaryota > Metazoa > Chordata > Actinopteri > Cypriniformes > Leuciscidae > Scardinius > Scardinius erythrophthalmus. The sequence goes on from NC_138231.1 coordinate 16,222,064, forward strand.
TTCGATTCACGGTCGCTAGGGGGTGCAAAATTAACGTTGTGGGAGGAGCCTATTTTACTAAAATGGCTATAACTCCAGAAGTAAAAGAGGTATTTTAACCAAACCTGGTACACATGTGTAAGACGTCAATATGAGGTCACGGTAAAAAAATCGCGGCGATTGGTCACATGGTGGCGCTATAACATGAAAAAAACATAAAACAGGCTATAACCACCTGACCGTTAGTCCGATTGACTTGAAAATTGGTATGCAGTGTCTTGGTCCAAGGTGCCATGTATGTCTATGAGGACATTGGTGTATCTCAAAAAACATGGCCGCCATCGGCCAATGAAGTTTGAGCACCTATTAGACAAGGTTAACGGAGGCCTATCGGAACGAAACTCGGTGGGCATGTTCGACTCATGGCCCTAGAGGTCTGTAAGAATTTTAAAAGAAATCGGCCACTAGTTGGCGCTAACGAGTTTTATGGCTCTGTAATCACGTGGTGTTACACTTATTGTCACAAAATGCATACCATTTGATAGATCTCCTCTTGTTGAACAACTTTGCCTCAAGAACCATTGCTGTCAATCAAACCGTTCATTAAATATTCGTAATTATGTTAAAAACCTACTTTTGCGAACTAGTCCTAGGTTTTTCGCCCGATCAGAACCAAACGAGTCTAGGACAATTCTATGGACTCTCAAGATCAATAATTATCAAAAAAAAGTTGAACTTTTGCATTTTTCGCATGGGTATATTGGGTCATAAAGAAAATGGGCGTGGCAAAATGCACTCAAAAGCCTATAAATCCTAAACAAAAACTCAGAACTTCACGAAAATTGGTGAGCTTATGTGCCATAACATCATTAACAAGCATGCAAAATTTCATGGAGATCGGACTATAGATGGTGCTATAACTGTTAAAAAGCTTTAAAAAACACATATTTCCTATGGTAAATTGCCTGTATTGGCTGTAAATGGACTTTTCCATCTATTATTTCAGTGGTTAAAAGCTTTCTAAATAAATCTTAATGTCTTAAATGCTTATGTGCCTAAAGGCCTTAAATGCTTGAACCCCGATAAATGCTGCTTGCAGCTTTAATTATTATTATTATTATTATTCCGCCCTAAAACGCATCGTGCAGCCCAAACCGTAAGAGCTGGAACCTTGAAACTTGGCCAAATGGTAGTCCTCAATTTGGGGAGAACCTATCAAAATATGACCCCGATTGGCCCATAGGTGGCGCTATAATGACCAAATTTACTACATTGCTCATAACTCCTAGACAGTTTGTCCTAGAGTCTCAATTTTAGCATCACTGTGATCCCTGGATCCAGACGGACAAAATGGCTATCTCCAAATTGCTCTACGAGCAAAAAAAAAATTCTATGGGCAATTTAGTGAAAAACCTACTTTTGCGAACTAGTCCTAGGTTTTTGGCCCAATCGGAACCAGACCAGTCTAGCACAGTTCTCTGGAGTCTCTAGATCAATAATTATCGGAAAAAAGTTGAACTTTTGCATTGGCCTGGCTGTAACAGGGTCATTTAGGAAAGGGGTGGGACAAAAAAACACTCAAAAGCCTATACAACCTAAGGGAAAACCCCAAACTTCACAAAAATCGATGAGCAGATGTGTCAGAACATGGTGAAGAAGCATGCCAAGTTTCGTGAAGATCGGACAATAGGTGGCGCTATAACTGTCCAAAACGTCTCTTCTTATTAGGGGTTCAAGCATGAAATGCTGAAACCCTATTGTAATTGTGCTGATTTTTATTAGGGGTTCAAGCACGAAGTGCTGAAACCCTATTGTAATTGTGCTGATTTTTATTATTATTATTATTATTAGGGGTTCAAGCACGAAGTGCTGAAACCCTATTGTAATTGCCCTGATTTTTATTAGGGGTTCAAGCACGAAGTGCTGAAACCCTATTGTAATTGTACTGATTTTTATTATTATTATTATTATTATTATTATTATTATTATTATTTTTCTTCTGCCGTAAAACTCATCGTGCAGCCCAAACCGTAAGAGCTGGAGCTTTGAAACTTTGCCAGATGGTAGTACAAAAATCGAGGAGAGGTTCAGAGAATATGACCCCAATTGGCCCATAGGTGGCGCTATAGCAACCAAAAGCGCGAAACTGCTCATAACTCCTAGACCGTATGACGTAGACTCAAGTGTCTTATATCACTGGAAAGCTGGAAACCTGAAGGTCAAAACGTATATCTCCGATTTCATTTCCTGTATGCAAATTGTCCGCCATTTTGAATTTAGTTAAAAACCTACTTTTGCGAACTAGTCCTAGGTTTTTTGTCCAATTGGATCCAAAACAGTGCAGAAATGTTCTCTGGAGTCTGAATATCAATAATTATCGAAAAAAAGTCGAAATTTCGATTCCTGATCGCCGGGGGGTGATAAATTAATGTTGTGGGAGGAGCCTATTTTACTAAAATGGCTATAACTCGAGAATGAAATTAGATATCTTCACCAAACTTGGTGCACATGTGTATGAGTTCAATCTGGGGTCACAGTAAAAAAATCGCGACGATTGATTACTAGGTGGCGCTATAACATGAAAAAAACATGAAAACGGCTATGACCACGTGACCGTTAGTCCGATTGACTTGAAAATTGGTATGCAGTGTCTTGGTCCAAGGTACCATGTATGTCTATGAGGACATTGGCGTATCTCGAAAAACATGGCCGCCATCGACCAATGAAATTTGAGCACCTATTAGACAAGGTTAACGGAGGCCGATCGGAACGAAACTCGATGGGCATGTTCGACTCATGGCCCTAGAGGTCTCTAAGAGTTTTGAAAGAAATCGGCCACTAGTTGGCGCTAACGAGTTTTATGGCTCTGTAATCACGTGGTGTTACACTTATCGTCACAAAATGCATATCATCTGATAGATCTGCTCATGCTGAACAACTTTGCCTCAAGAACTAATGCTGTCAATTAAACCGTTTATTAAATATTCGTAATTATGTTAAAAACCTACTTTTGCAAACTAGTCCTAGGTTTTTCGCCCGATCGAAACCAGACCAGTCTAGGACAATTCTCTGGACACTCTAGATCAATAATTATCAAAAAAAAGTTGAACTTTTGCATGTAGATGGCTGTAATAGGGTCATTTAGAAAAGGGGCATGGCAAAAAAACACTAAAAAGCCTATAAATCCTAAATGAAAACTCAGAACTTCACAAAAATTGGTGAGCATATGTGACATAACATCATTAACAAGCATGCCAATTTTTATGGAGATCGGACCATAGGTGGCGCTATAACTGCTAAAAAGCTTTAAAACCATATATTTCCTATGGTATTTCCTGTAAATGGTCTTTTCCATCTATTATGTCAGTAGTTACATGCTTGCTAAATAAAACTTAATCACTTTTGATGCTTTTGTGCTTAAAGGCCTTAACTGCTTGAACCCCGATAAATGCTGCTTGCAGCTTTAATTATTATTATTATTCTTCCCTAAAACGCATCGTGCAGCCAAAACCGTAAGGCCTAGAGATGTGATACTTGGTCAAATGGTAGTAGTATTGCTCGCTACTCAGATACACGGACTTAGCCAAATCGGCCCATAGGTGGCGCTACAGCGACCAAAAGCGCGAAACTGCTCATAACTCCTAGACTTTATGTTGTAGACTCAAGTGTCTTATATCAATGTAATCAAGACCTCATGGCAAACAAAACGTATATCTCCGATTTCATTTCCGCCATGATAGATTTTCCGCCATTTTGAATTTTGTCAAAAATCTACTTTTGCGAACTAGTCCCTGGTTTTTTGCCCGATTGGAACCAAACTAGTGCAGAAATGTTCTCTGGAGACTGAATATCAATAATTATCGAAAAAAAGTGGAAATTTCGATTCACGGTCGCTAAGGGGCGCCAAAACGTACGTTGTGGGAGGGGCCTATTTTACTAAAATGGCTATAACTCCCGGTGTAAATGAGGTATCTTCACCAAACTTGGTACACATGTGTATGAGCTTACTCTGGGGTCACAGTAAAAAAATCGCGACGATTGGCCTCATGGTGGCGCTATAAAATGAAAAAAACATAAAACAGGCTATAACCACCTGACCGTTAGTCCGATTGACTTGAAAATTGGTATGCAGTGTCTTGGTCCAAGGTGCCATGTATGTCTATGAGGACATTGGCGTATCTCAAAAAACATGGCCGCCATTGGCCAACGAAGTTTGAGCACCTATTAGACAAGGTTAACGGAGGCCGATCGGAACGAAACTCAATGGGCATGTTCGGCTCATGGCCCTAAAGGTCTGTAAGAATTTTGAAAGAAATCGGCCACTAGTTGGCGCTAACGAGTTTTACGGCTCTGTAATCACGTGGTGTTACAAATATCCACACAATATGCATATCATTTGATAGATCTCCTCATCCTGAACAACTTTGCCTCAAGAACCATTGCTGTCAATCAAACTGTTCATTAATTATTCATTAATATGTTAAAAACCTACTTTTGCAAACTAGTCCTAGGTTTTTTGCCCGATCGGAACCAGACCAGTCTAGGACAATTCTCTGGACTCTCTAGATCAATAATTATCAAAAAAAGTTGAACTTTTGCATTTGGATGGCTGTAATAGGGTCATTTATAAAATGGGCGTGTCAAAATACATTAAAAAGCCTATAAATCCTAAATAAAAACTCAGAACTTCACAAAAATTGGTCAGCATATGTGACATAACATCATTAACAAGCATGAAAAATTCTATGGAGATCGGAAGATAGGTGGCGCTATAACTGTTAAAAAGCTTTAAAATCATATATTTCCTATGGTAAACTGCCTGTATTGGCTGTAAATGGTCTTTTCCATCTCTGATCATATAATTTTCATATCATAATGTTCAAAACTAGTGCAATACAATTCTCTGGACTCACTAGATCAATAATTGTCAGAAAAACTACTTCATTTGGATAGCTATAATAGGTTCACTTCAAAATCTGGCCTTTACCAAGTGTCCCCGAAAGCCTATATCTCTTTAATCAATGCTCAGACCTTCTTAAAAACAAGTCAGAACGTGTGAAATATCACCCTCAACAAGCATGAAAATTTTCAGACAGATCGGACAAAATTTGCCTCTATAACAGTTAAAAAGGTGAAAATGATATGAATTAATGGCATGTTAAGCCAATAAGTGGTATTTTACTGCCCCCTGCTGTTTAAAATAGTCATTTTCTCATATTGGTATTGGTATCAGCCATGGTAAATCATGATAAATGATGGTGTGTGTGTGTGTGTGTGTGTGTGTGTGTGTGTGTGTGTGTGTGTGTGTGTGTGTGTGTGTGTGTGTGTGTGTGTGTGTGTGTGTGTGTGTGTGTGTGGTACAAATATAACAAAGGTTTTATTTTCCAACATGAAAACAAACATAACAGAGTGCTAGTGCACAAACAATAACCGACAATGATAATGGATGAGAGGGGAACTTAAATACACAGATCAAGACAAGGACAACAGGTGACGGTTATGATGATGAGGAGCAGGTGATGATGAGGAGGGTGATGAGGAGCAGGTGCAGGTGATGACGAAAGATGGTGAATGTGATGAAGACAGAAGGTGAATGTGATGAAGGTGAATGTGACACCAATATCACTGAAACATTTGTGTGTGTGTGTGTGTGTGTGTGTGTGTGTGTGTGTGTGTGTGTGTGTGTGTGTGTGTGTAGCATTATTGTGTGTAGCATATGTAGCAAGTATGCATTATTGAGTTAACATGGAAACACTGGTTTGCTTTAGTGCAGAAAACTGGTCAAAATCATGAGGTTTAAAGTGAAAGTGAGCCAATAAGTGGTCTTCTACTGCCCTCTGCTGGCCATTCTACTTATTAATTAAATTTTTCCACATGTGCTTGCATTTATACTTGAATACACACTAAAAATCACTTATATAGCAATAACTATTATAACACAATCATATTTTGTCAGTGTTAATCACTTTATTTGCACTGACCCTTCAAATAATTGCTAGTAATGTGGTAAATCATGGTAAATCATGGTTAACTATGCTGTGTGTGTGTGTGTGTGTGTGTGTGTGTGTGTGTGTGTGTGTGTAAGCATGCATTGAGTTAACATGGATAAACTGGTTTGCTTTAGTGCAGAAAACTGGTTTAAAGTGAAAGTGAGCCAATAAGTGGTCTTCTACTGCCCTCTGCTGGCCATTCTACTTATTAATGAAATATTTCAACATGTGCTTGCATTCATACTTGAATACACACTAAAAAAATCACTTATATAGCAATAACTATTATAACACAATCATATTTTGTCAGTGTTAACCACTTTATTTGCACTGACACTTCAAATAATTGCTAGTAATGTGATAAATCAGGCTAGAAACATGGTAAATCAAAGTAAATAATCCTAGATTGTCGTTTATCTCCTGGTAAATAATACTAGAACGTGGTATATCATGGTAAATCATGGTTAACTATGCTGTGTGTGTATGTGTGTGTGTGTGTGTGTGTGTGTGTGTGTGTGTGTGTGTGTGTGTGTGTGTTTGTGTGTGTGTGTGTGTGTGTGTGTGTGTGTGTGTGTGTGTGTGTAAGCATGCATTGAGTTAACATGGAAAAACTGGTTTGCTTTAGTGCAGAAAACTGGTTTAAAGTGAAAGTGAGCCAATAAGTGGTCTTCTACTGCCCTCTGCTGGCCATTCTACTTAATAATGAAATATTTTACATGTGCTTTTGCATTCATACTTGGACACACACTAAAAATCACGTATATAACTAACTATTATAACACAATAATATTTTGTCAGTGTTCATCACCTCATTTGCACTGACACTTCACATATTTGCTAGTAATGTGGTTAATCATGCTAGAAACATTGTAAATCATAGTAAATAATACTGAAATGAGGTGTATCAAGGTAAATCATGCTAGAATCCTAATAAATCATTCTGGAACATGGTATATGATAGTAAATCATGCTAGAATCATATTAAATAATTCTAGAATGTGGCAAATCGTTGTGGGAGGAGCCTATTTTACTCAAATGGCTATAACTCAAGAAGTAAATGAGATATCTTCACCAAACTCAGTACACATGTGTATGGGTTCAATTTGAGGTCACAGTAAACAATTCTATGGAGATCGGAGCATAGGTGGCGCTATAACTGTTAAAAAGCTTTAAAACCATATATATCCCATGGCAAATTGCCTGTATTGGCTGTAAATGGTCTTTTCCATCTATTATGTCAGTGGTTACATGCTTGCTAAATAAATCTTAATAACTTTTGATGCTTTTGTGCTTAAATGCCTTAAAGGCCTTAACTGCTTGAACCCCGATAAATGCTTCTTGCAGCTTTAATTAGGGGTTCAAGCACGAAGTGCTGAAACCCTATTGTAATTGTACTGATTTTTATTATTATTAGGGGTTCAAGCACGAAGTGCTGAAACCCTATTGTAATTGCCCTGATTTTTATTAGGGGCCAAGCACCGAAGGTGCGGAGGCACCTATTGTTTCTGTTCGCGTTCTTATTATTAGGGGCCAAGCACCGAAGGTGCGGAGGCACCTATTGTATCTGTTCCGTTTCTTATTATTATTATTAGGGGCCAAGCACCGAAGGTGCGGAGGCACCTATTGTATCTGTTCCGTTTCTTATTATTATTATTATTATTATTATTATTATTATTCTTCCGCCATGGGAGTCTATGGCAGCCCATAGAACCGATTGCGGGAAAGTTGTTTTGGTTTGACATTCTGATAGAGGACCGTCTCAACATTAAATACACCAATTTTGGTGTTTCTAAGTCATTCCCTCTAGCGCCACCACCTGTCCAAAGTTTCACTTTTATTTTGCTAATAACTTTTGAACCGTAAGGCCAATCAGCGAAATTCTTTTTTCCTCTGATTCCTGAGCTCATGGCGATTCGATTGCACCCTATGACGTCATTTGCCGTCATAAAAATATGGCCGCCATCTTGAATTTTCAAAAAAAGCTACTTTTTCGAACTCGTCCTAGACGGTTTGTCCGATTTGCACGAAAATTGAACCAGATCATCTTCAGGTAGTGCTGACAAAAAGTTATGGAATTCAAATGGATTCGTCAAACCGTTTTCAATAAACGCACAAATACATTTTACGTAGCGCTAGCAAAAACAGTCGTAAGGCCGTATCTCCGCAACGGTTTATCGTATTCAGACCAAACTTGGTACTTGTACTCACAAGCATGACCTGAGGCTACATGCTGTGTTTCGGCGCAGCGCCACCTACTGGTCCGGAGATATGAAAAATGGCTATTTTTGCTTATAACTTCTGAACAGTTTGTCCAAAAATCATACAATTGGTCTCGTTAGATTCAGGGCAACATGCCGAGTCGACTGATATCCAATTTGACCATATCGGTCATTTTGGCTGTCGGCCATTTTGAATTTTGTGCTAAAATTCTGTATTTTATGAACGCATGAACGGATTGTTACGAAACGTGGTATGGGTCATCAGCACAATGCCCTGAATGAGCCTGAGAAGTTTCGAAACAGCGCCACCTAGTGGTGAATTTTTTTTTTTCAAATGCTTATAACTTTGGGTGTGGTCGACTTATTTTCACGAAACTCATCTTTTTAGACTCCTGAATCGTTGCCGAGTCCTACGATACCAAACATGCTAGGTTTCGCCTTACGGTTTGTGTAGCGTTGTGATTTAGCGCTTAAAAAACATTTGGCTATATCTTTGAAACCGCTAGTCCGATCGAGACGAAACCACCGTCAGAAGTTTGGAAACATAGGTCGATAGCTATACGCCAATGCCCAAATGCGAAAATATTGATGTTTAGGGGTACTAATTTCCAATCAAAGTCATGTGTCAGTCATTTTTTTCGTGTTTTTTCATATAAATGTCTATAACTCCGAAGCGAATTGAGATATTTTCACCAAAATTGACACACATATGTATGGGCTCACTCTGAGGACACGTAAAAAAAATTGTGGGACTGAGCCTCTTGGTGGCGCTATAATTGAACAAAATATGAAATTCCCATTGACTTCAATACAGTTTTGTGAAATAAAATGCTATACTAAACAAATGCATTGGTGTAATATTACGAAACTCAGATTGTGTCATCAGCACCATCCCCTGAAGGCAACCAAAATATTTCAAGACAGCGCCACCTAGTGGTCAAAAGTTATAACAAAATTTCCAAAAAGGCTAATAACTTTTGAATAAATCTGGCTATTGAAATGCCACGGGTCTTAATAGATTCCTTGGGTCAAGCCGAGAACATAGATACCAAGTTTTCCTTATTTGGCCAAACTTCCTGTCCGCCATCTTGATTTTCATTCAAAACCTACTTTTTCTAACTCCTCCTAGACCGTTTGTCCGATTTTCACCAAAATCGAATCGTATCATCTCCAGACTGTGCCGACTAAAAGTTATGGATTTCGTGTCGATTGATGAAACCGTTTTCGTATAGCACAGCAGCAAAGTTGAGGCATGATGCCAAAATGACTATTCAGGCTTTATATCTGCAATGCCTCGACATATTGACACAAAACTTTGTATGTGTCACTGTCTCCTTACTCTGACCACACCACATCAATTTCGTAACAGCGCCACCTTTTGGTCAAAAGTGACAATCCATTAAATCATATTTTGAATCACTTTTTACATGATTTTTCAGCCATTTCGCCTAAAATCCTCTTTAAATGTCTTTAATTGCTCATTGTTGCAGTTGGTCTGACACTTTCAGACATGTTGGCATGTCTTGTCGTCTTATTCTGCTTGGCCCCGGTAATTGCTGCTTGCAGCTATATTTATTATTATTATTATTATTCTTCCTTCTTCCGACTGGGAGTCTATGGCAGCCCATAGAACCGATCGCGGGAAAGTTGTAATGGTTTGACATTCTGATAGAGGATAGTCCCAACATTAAATACACCAATTTTGGTGTGTCTAAGTCATTCCCTCTAGCGCCACCACCTGTCCAAAGTTGCAGTCATGTTTATGCTAATAACTTTTGAACCACAAGGGCTAGAAACAAAATTCTTTTTTCCTCTAATTCCTGAGCTCATGACGATTCGATTGCACCATATGACGTCATTTTCCGTCATTATAATTTTTCCGCCATTTTGAATTTTTCAAAAAACCTACTTTTTCGAACTCCTCCTAGGCCGTTGCTCCAATTTCCACGAAAATTGAATCAGATCATCTTCAGACCATGCCGACAAAAAGTTATGCAATTCGTGTTGATTCGTCAAACCGTTCTCGAATACCGCGCAAACAAATTTTATGTAGCGCTTCCGAAAACAGACACAAGCCTGTATCTCCGCAACACTTTATCGTATTCAGACCAAACTAAACACATATCATCACAAGCATGACCTGAGCCTACATGCTGCGTTTCGGCGCAGTGCCACCTACTGGTCCGGAGATATGAAAAATGGCTGTTTTTGCTTATAACTTCTGAATGGTTTGTCCAAAAATCATAAAAGTGGTCTTGTTAGATTCAGGGCATCATGCTGAGTCGACTGATATCCAATTTTCCCAGATCAGCCATTTTGGCTGTCGGCCATTTTGAATTATGTGCTAAAATGCTGTATTTTAGGAATGCATGAACCTATCGTTACGAAACTCGGTATGGGTCATCAGCATGATGTCCTGAAGGAGCCTGAGAAGTTTCGAAACAGTGCCATCTAGTGGTGAATTTTTTTCCCCAAATGCTTCCAAATGCTTATAACTTTGGGTGTGGTCGACTTATTTTCACGAGACTCATCTCATTAGAGTCCTGAATCGTTGCCGAGTCCCACGATACCAAACATGCTAGGTTTCGCCTTACGGTTTGTGTAGCGTTGTGATTTAGCGCTTAAAAAACATTTGGCTATATCTTCGAAACCGCTAGTCCGATCGAGACGAAACCACCGTCAGAAGTTTGGAAACATAGGTCGATAGCTATACGCCAATGCCCAAATGCAAAAATATTGATGTTTAGGGGTAGTAAATTCCAATCAAAGTCATGTGTCAGTCATTTTTTACGTGTTTTTTCATATAAATGTCTATAACTCCGAAGCGAATTGAGATATCTTCACCAAAATTGACACACATATGTATGGGCTCACTCTGAGGACACATAAAAAAAATGGTGTGACTGAGCCTCTTGGTGGCGCTATAACAGAACAAAACATGAAATTCCCATTGACTTCAATACAGTTTTGTGAAATAAAATGCTATACTAAACAAATACATTGGTGTAAAATTACGAAACTCAGAATGTGCCATCAGCTCCATCCCCTGAAGGTACCCAAAATATTTCGAGACAGCGCCACCTAGTGGTCAAAAGTTATAACAAAATTTACAAAAAGGCTAATAACTTTTGAATACATTAGGCTATTGAAATGCCACTGGTCTTAATAGATTCCCTGGGTCAAGCCGAGAACATAGATACCAAGTTTTCCTTATTTGGCCTAACTTCCTGTCCGCCATCTTGATTTTCATTCAAAACCTACTTTTTCGAACTCCTCCTAGACCGTTTGTCCGATTTTCACCAAAATCAAATCGTATCATCTCCAGACGGTGCCAACTAAAAGTTATGGATTTCGTGTCGATTGACGAAACCGTTTTCGTATAGCGCAGCAGCAAAGTTGAGGCATGATGCCAAAAGCACTATTCAGGCGTTATCTCTGCAATCCGTTGAAATATTGACACCAAAATTTGAATGTGTCATTGTCACTTCACTCTGACCACATCACATCAGTTTTGTAACTGCTCCACCTATTGGTCGAAAGTGATAATCCATTAAATCATATTCTGAATTACTTTTTATATGATTTTTCAGCCATTTCGCCTAAAATCCTCTCTAAATGTCTTTAATTGCTCATTGTTGCAGTTGGTCTGACACCTTCAGCCATGTTGGCATATCCTGTCATCTGCTTGCGCTTGGCCCCGATAATTGCTGCTTGCAGCTATATTTATTATTATTATTCTTCCGCCATGGGAGTCTATGGCAGCCCATAGAACCGATTGCGGGAAAGTTGTTTTGGTTTGACATTCTGATAGAGGACCGTCTCAACATTAAATACACCAATTTTGGTGTTTCTAAGTCATTCCCTCTAGCGCCACCACCTGTCCAAAGTTTCACTTTTATTTTGCTAATAACTTTTGAACCGTAAGGCCAATCAGCGAAATTCTTTTTTCCTCTGATTCCTGAGCTCATGGCGATTCGATTGCACCCTATGACGTCATTTTCCGTCATAAAAATATGGCCGCCATCTTGAATTTTCAAAAAAAGCTACTTTTTCGAACTCGTCCTAGACGGTTTGTCCGATTTGCACGAAAATTGAACCAGATCATCTTCAGGTAGTGCTGACAAAAAGTTATGGAATTCAAATGGATTCGTCAAACCGTTTTCGATAAACGCACAAATACATTTTACGTAGCGCTAGCAAAAACAGTCGTAAGGCCGTATCTCCGCAACGGTTTATCGTATTCAGACCAAACTTGGTACTTGTACTCACAAGCATGACCTGAGGCTACATGCTGTGTTTCGGCGCAGCGCCACCTACTGGTCCGGAGATATGAAAAATGGCTATTTTTGCTTATAACTTCTGAACAGTTTGTCCAAAAATCATAAAATTGGTCTCGTTAGATTCAGGGCAACATGCCGAGTCGACTGATATCCAATTTGACCATATCGGTCATTTTGGCTGTCGGCCATTTTGAATTTTGTGCTAAAATTCTGTATTTTATGAACGCATGAACGGATTGTTACGAAACGTGGTATGGGTCATCAGCACAATGCCCTGAATGAGCCTGAGAAGTTTCGAAACAGCGCCACCTAGTGGTGAATTTTTTTTTTCAAATGCTTATAACTTTGGGTGTGGTCGACTTATTTTCACGAAACTCATCTTTTTAGACTCCTGAATCGTTGCCGAGTCCTACGATACCAAACATGCTAGGTTTCGCCTTACGGTTTGTGTAGCGTTGTGATTTAGCGCTTAAAAAACATTTGGCTATATCTTTGAAACCGCTAGTCCGATCGAGACGAAACCACCGTCAGAAGTTTGGAAACATAGGTCGATAGCTATACGCCAATGCCCAAATGCGAAAATATTGATGTTTAGGGGTACTAATTTCCAATCAAAGTCATGTGTCAGTCATTTTTTTCGTGTTTTTTCATATAAATGTCTATAACTCCGAAGCGAATTGAGATATTTTCACCAAAATTGACACACATATGTATGGGCTCACTCTGAGGACACGTAAAAAAAATTGTGGGACTGAGCCTCTTGGTGGCGCTATAATTGAACAAAATATGAAATTCCCATTGACTTCAATACAGTTTTGTGAAATAAAATGCTATACTAAACAAATGCATTGGTGTAATATTACGAAACTCAGATTGTGTCATCAGCACCATCCCCTGAAGGCAACCAAAATATTTCAAGACAGCGCCACCTAGTGGTCAAAAGTTATAACAAAATTTCCAAAAAGGCTAATAACTTTTGAATAAATCTGGCTATTGAAATTCCACGGTTCTTAATAGATTCCTTGGGTCAAGCCGAGAACATAGATACCAAGTTTTCCTTATTTGGCCAAACTTCCTGTCCGCCATCTTGATTTTCAGTCAAAACCTACTTTTTCGAACTCCTCCTAGACCGTTTGTCCGATTTTCACCAAAATCGAATCGTATCATCTCCAGACTGTGCCGACAAAAAGTTATGGATTTCGTGTCGATTGATGAAACCGTTTTCGTATAGCACAGCAGCAAAGTTGAGGCATGATGCCAAAATGACTATTCAGGCTTTATATCTGCAATGCCTCGACATATTGACACAAAACTTTGTATGTGTCACTGTCTACTTACTCTGACCACACCACATCAATTTCGTAACAGCGCCACCTTTTGGTCAAAAGTGACAATCCATTAAATCATATTTTGAATCACTTTTTACATGATTTTTCAGCCATTTCGCCTAAAATCCTCTTTAAATGTCTTTAATTGCTCATTGTTGCAGTTGGTCTGACACTTTCAGACATTTTGGCATGTCTTGTCGTCTTATTCTGCTTGGCCCCGGTAATTGCTGCTTGCAGCTATATTTATTATTATTATTATTATTCTTCCGCCATGGGAGTCTATGGCAGCCCATAGAACCGATTGCGGGAAAGTTGTTTTGGTTTGACATTCTGATAGAGGACCGTCTCAACATTAAATACACCAATTTTGGTGTTTCTAAGTCATTCCCTCTAGCGCCACCACCTGTCCAAAGTTTCACTTTTACTTTGCTAATAACTTTTGAACCGTAAGGCCAATCAGCGAAATTCTTTTTTTCTCTGATTCCTGAGCTCATGGCGATTCGATTGCACCCTATGACGTCATTTTCCGTCATAAAAATATGGCCGCCATCTTGAATTTTCAAAAAAAAGCTACTTTTTCGAACTCGTCCTAGACGGTTTGTCCGATTTGCACGAAAATTGAACCAGATCATCTTCAGGTAGTGCTGACAAAAAGTTATGGAATTCAAATGGATTCGTCAAACCGTTTTTGATAAACGCACAAATACATTTTACGTAGCGCTAGCAAAAACAGTCGTAAGGCCGTATCTCCGCAACGGTTTATCGTATTCAGACCAAACTTGGTACATGTACTCACAAGCATGACCTGAGGCTACATGCTGTGTTTCGGCGCAGCGCCACCTACTGGTCCGGAGATATGAAAAATGGCTATTTTTGCTTATAACTTCTGAACAGTTTGTCCAAAAATCATACAATTGGTCTCGTTAGATTCAGGGCAACATGCCGAGTCGACTGATATCCAATTTGACCATATCGGTCATTTTGGCTGTCGGCCATTTTGAATTTTGTGCTAAAATTCTGTATTTTATGAACGCATGAACGGATTGTTACGAAACGTGGTATGGGTCATCAGCACAATGCCCTGAATGAGCCTGAGAAGTTTCGAAACAGCGCCACCTAGTGGTGAATTTTTTTTTTCAAATGCTTATAACTTTGGGTGTGGTCGACTTATTTTCACGAAACTCATCTTTTTAGACTCCTGAATCGTTGCCGAGTCCTACGATACCAAACATGCTAGGTTTTGCCTTACTGTTTGTGTAACGTTGTGATTTAGCGCTTAAAAAACATTTGGCTATATCTTTGAAACCGCTAGTCCGATCGAGACGAAACCACCGTCAGAAGTTTGGAAACATAGGTCGATAGCTACACGCCAATGCCCAAATGCGAAAATATTGATGTTTAGGGGTACTAATTTCCAATCAAAGTCATGTGTCAGTCATTTTTTTCGTGTTTTTTCATATAAATGTCTATAACTCCGAAGCGAATTGAGATATTTTCACCAAAATTGACACACATATGTATGGGCTCACTCTGAGGACACGTAAAAAAAATTGTGGGACTGAGCCTCTTGGTGGCGCTATAATTGAACAAAATATGAAATTCCCATTGACTTCAATACAGTTTTGTGAAATAAAATGCTATACTAAACAAATGCATTGGTGTAATATTACGAAACTCAGATTGTGTCATCAGCACCATCCCCTGAAGGCAACCAAAATATTTCAAGACAGCGCCACCTAGTGGTCAAAAGTTATAACAAAATTTCCAAAAAGGCTAATAACTTTTGAATAAATCTGGCTATTGAAATGCCACGGGTCTTAATAGATTCCTTGGGTCAAGCCGAGAACATAGATACCAAGTTTTCCTTATTTGGCCAAACTTCCTGTCCGCCATCTTGATTTTCATTCAAAACCTACTTTTTCGAACTCCTCCTAGACCGTTTGTCCGATTTTCACCAAAATCGAATCGTATCATCTCCAGACTGTGCCGACAAAAAGTTATGGATTTCGTGTCGATTGATGAAACCGTTTTCGTATAGCACAGCAGCAAAGTTGAGGCATGATGCCAAAATGACTATTCAGGCTTTATATCTGCAATGCCTCGACATATTGACACAAAACTTTGTATGTGTCACTGTCTCCTTACTCTGACCACACCACATCAATTTCGTAACAGCGCCACCTTTTGGTCAAAAGTGACAATCCATTAAATCATATTTTGAATCACTTTTTACATGATTTTTCAGCCATTTCGCCTAAAATCCTCTTTAAATGTCTTTAATTGCTCGTTGTTGCAGTTGGTCTGACACTTTCAGACATGTTGGCATGTCTTGTCGTCTTATTCTGCTTGGCCCCGGTAATGGCTGCTTGTTATTAGGGGCCAAGCACCGAAGGTGCGGAGGCACCTATTGTATCTGTTCCGTTTCTTATTATTAGGGGCCAAGCACCGAAGGTGCGGAGGCACCTATTGTATCTGTTCCGTTTCTTATTATTAGGGGCCAAGCACCGAAGGTGCGGAGGCACCTATTGTATCTGTTCCGTTTCTTATTATTATTAGGGGCCAAGCACCGAAGGTGCGGAGGCACCTATTGTATCTGTTCCGTTTCTTATTATTATTATTATTATTATTATTATTATTATTCTTCCGCCATGGGAGTCTATGGCAGCCCATAGAACCGATTGCGGGAAAGTTGTTTTGGTTTGACATTCTGATAGAGGACCGTCTCAACATTAAATACACCAATTTTGGTGTTTCTAAGTCATTCCCTCTAGCGCCACCACCTGTCCAAAGTTTCACTTTTATTTTGCTAATAACTTTTGAACCGTAAGGCCAATTAGCGAAATTCTTTTTTCCTCTGATTCCTGAGCTCATGGCGATTCGATTGCACCCTATGACGTCATTTGCCGTCATAAAAATATGGCCGCCATCTTGAATTTTCAAAAAAAGCTACTTTTTCGAACTCGTCCTAGACGGTTTGTCCGATTTGCACGAAAATTGAACCAGATCATCTTCAGGTAGTGCTGACCAAAAGTTATGGAATTCAAATGGATTCGTCAAACCGTTTTCAATAAACGCACAAATACATTTTACGTAGCGCTAGCAAAAACAGTCGTAAGGCCGTATCTCCGCAACGGTTTATCGTATTCAGACCAAACTTGGTACTTGTACTCACAAGCATGACCTGAGGCTACATGCTGCGTTTCGGCGCAGCGCCACCTACTGGTCCGGAGATATGAAAAATGGCTATTTTTGCTTATAACTTCTGAACAGTTTGTCCAAAAATCATACAATTGGTCTCGTTAGATTCAGGGCAACATGCCGAGTCGACTGATATCCAATTTGACCATATCGGTCATTTTGGCTGTCGGCCATTTTGAATTTTGTGCTAAAATTCTGTATTTTAAGAATGCATGAACGGATTGTTACGAAATGTGGTATGGGTCATCAGCACGATGCCCTGAATGAGCCTGAGAAGTTTCGAAACAGCGCCACCTAGTGGTGAATTTTTTTTTTCAAATGCTTATAACTTTGGGTGTGGTCGACTTATTTTCACGAAACTCATCTTTTTAGACTCCTGAATCGTTGCCGAGTCCTACGATACCAAACATGCTAGGTTTCGCCTTACGGTTTGTGTAGCGTTGTGATTTAGCGCTTAAAAAACATTTGGCTATATCTTTGAAACCGCTAGTCCGATCGAGACGAAACCACCGTCAGAAGTTTGGAAACATAGGTCGATAGCTATACGCCAATGCCCAAATGCGAAAATATTGATGTTTAGGGGTAGTAATATTCAATCAAAGTCATGTGTCAGTCATTTTTTTCGTGTTTTTTCATATAAATGTCTATAACTCCGAAGCAAATTGAGATTTTTGCACCAAAATCGACACATATATGTATGGGCTCACTCTGAGGACACATTAAAAAAATGGTGGGACTGAGCCTCTTGGTGGCGCTATAATAGAACAAAACATGAAATTCCCATTGACTTCAATGCAGTTTTGTGAAATAAAATGCTATACTAAACAAATGCATTGGTGTAATATTACGAAACTCAGAATGTGCCATCAGCACCATCCCCTGAAGGTACCCAAAATATTTAGAGACAGCGCCACCTAGTGGTCAAAAGTTATAACAACATTTCCAAAACTGCTAATAACTTTTGAATACATCGGCCTATGTAAATGTCACTGGTCTTAATAGATTCCTTGGGTCAAGCCGAGAACATAGATACCAAATTTTCCTTATTTGGTCAAACTTCTTGTCCGCCATCTTGATTTTCATTCAAAACCTACTTTTTCGAACTCCTCCTAGACCGTTTGTCCGATTTTCACCAAAATCGAATCGTATCATCTCCAGACCGTGCCGACTAAAAGTTATGGATTTCGTGTCGATAGACGAAACCGTTTTCGTATAGCGCAGCAGCAAAGTTGAGGCATGATGCTAATAGCATTAATTAAGGCTTTATCTCTGCAATGCCTTGACATATTGACACCAAACTTTGTATGTGTCATTGTAACTTCACTCTGACCACATCACATCAGTTTTGTAACTGCGCCACCTATTGGTCGAAAGTGATAATCCATCAAATCATATTTTTAATTATTGTTTCTATGATTTTTCAGGCATTTTGCCTAAAATCCTCTTTAAATGTCTTTAATTGCTCATTGTTGCAGTTGGTCTGACACTTTCAGACATGTCGGCATGTCTTGTCGTCTTATTCTGCTTGGCCCCGGTAATGGCTGCTTGCAGCTATATTTATTATTATTATTATTATTATTCTTCCGCCATGGGAGTCTATGGCAGCCCATAGAACCGATTGCGGGAAAGTTGTTTTGGTTTGACATTCTGATAGAGGACCGTCTCAACATTAAATACACCAATTTTGGTGTTTCTAAGTCATTCCCTCTAGCGCCACCACCTGTCCAAAGTTTCACTTTTATTTTGCTAATAACTTTTGAACCGTAAGGCCAATCAGCGAAATTCTTTTTTCCTCTGATTCCTGAGCTCATGGCGATTCGATTGCACCCTATGACGTCATTTTCCGTCATAAAAATATGGCCGCCATCTTGAATTTTCAAAAAAAGCTACTTTTTCGAACTCGTCCTAGACGGTTTGTCCGATTTGCACGAAAATTGAACCAGATCATCTTAAGGTAGTGCTGACAAAAAGTTATGGAATTCAAATTGATTCGTCAAACCGTTTTCGATAAACGCACGAATACATTTTACGTAGCGCCAGCAAAAACAGTCGTAAGGCCATATCTCCGCAACGGTTTATCGTATTCAGACCAAACTTGGTACTTGTACTCACAAGCATGACCTGAGGCTACATGCTGTGTTTCGGCGCAGTGCCACCTACTGGTCCGGAGATATGAAAAATGGCTATTTTTGCTTATAACTTCTGAACAGTTTGTCCAAAAATCATAAAATTGGTCTCGTTAGATTCAGGGCAACATGCCGAGTCGACTGATATCCAATTTGACCATATCGGTCATTTTGGCTGTCGGCCATTTTGAATTTTGTGCTAAAATTCTGTATTTTATGAACGCATGAACGGATTGTTACGAAACGTGGTATGGGTCATCAGCACAATGCCCTGAATGAGCCTGAGAAGTTTCGAAACAGCGCCACCTAGTGGTGAATTTTTTTTTCCAAATGCTTATAACTTTGGGTGTGGTCGACTTATTTTCACGAAACTCATCTTTTTAGACTCCTGAATCGTTGCCGAGTCCTACGATACCAAACATGCTAGGTTTCGCCTTACGGTTTGTGTAGCGTTGTGATTTAGCGCTTAAAAAACATTTGGCTATATCTTTGAAACCGCTAGTCCGATCGAGACGAAACCACCGTCAGAAGTTTGGAAACATAGGTCGATAGCTATACGCTAATGCCCAAATGCGAAAATATTGATGTTTAGGGGTACTAATTTCCAATCAAAGTCATGTGTCAGTCATTTTTTTCGTGTTTTTTCATATAAATGTCTATAACTCCGAAGCGAATTGAGATATTTTCACCAAAATTGACACACATATGTATGGGCTCACTCTGAGGACACGTAAAAAAAATTGTGGGACTGAGCCTCTTGGTGGCGCTATAATTGAACAAAATATGAAATTCCCATTGACTTCAATACAGTTTTGTGAAATAAAATGCTATACTAAACAAATGCATTGGTGTAATATTACGAAACTCAGATTGTGTCATCAGCACCATCCCCTGAAGGCAACCAAAATATTTCAAGACAGCGCCACCTAGTGGTCAAAAGTTATAACAAAATTTCCAAAAAGGCTAATAACTTTTGAATAAATCTGGCTATTGAAATGCCACGGGTCTTAATAGATTCCTTGGGTCAAGCCGAGAACATAGATACCAAGTTTTCCTTATTTGGCCAAACTTCCTGTCCGCCATCTTGATTTTCATTCAAAACCTACTTTTTCGAACTCCTCCTAGACCGTTTGTCCGATTTTCACCAAAATCGAATCGTATCATCTCCAGACTGTGCCGACAAAAAGTTATGGATTTCGTGTCGATTGATGAAACCGTTTTCGTATAGCACAGCAGCAAAGTTGAGGCATGATGCCAAAATGACTATTCAGGCTTTATATCTGCAATGCCTCGACATATTGACACACAACTTTGTATGTGTCACTGTCTCCTTACTCTGACCACACCACATCAATTTCTTAACAGCGCCACCTTTTGGTAAAAAGTGACAATCCATTAAATCATATTTTGAATCACTTTTTACATGATTTTTCAGCCATTTCGCCTAAAATCCTCTTTAAATGTCTTTAATTGCTCATTGTTGCAGTTGGTCTGACACTTTCAGACATGTTGGCATGTCTTGTCTTATTCTGCTTGGCCCCGGTAATTGCTGCTTGCAGCTATATTTATTATTATTATTATTATTATTATTATTATTCTTCCGCCATGGGAGTCTATGGCAGCCCATAGAACCGATTGCGGGAAAGTTGTTTTGGTTTGACATTCTGATAGAGGACCGTCTCAACATTAAATACACCAATTTTGGTGTTTCTAAGTCATTCCCTCTAGCGCCACCACCTGTCCAAAGTTTCACTTTTATTTTGCTAATAACTTTTGAACCGTAAGGCCAATCAGCGAAATTCTTTTTTCCTCTGATTCCTGAGCTCATGGCGATTCGATTGCACCCTATGACGTCATTTGCCGTCATAAAAATATGGCCACCATCTTGAATTTTCAAAAAAAGCTACTTTTTCGAACTCGTCCTAGACGGTTTGTCCGATTTGCACGAAAATTGAACCAGATCATCTTCAGGTAGTGCTGACAAAAAGTTATGGAATTCAAATGGATTCGTCAAACCGTTTTCAATAAACGCACAAATACATTTTACGTAGCGCTAGCAAAAACAGTCGTAAGGCCGTATCTCCGCAACGGTTTATCGTATTCAGACCAAGCTTGGTACTTGTACTCACAAGCATGACCTGAGGCTACATGCTGTGTTTCGGCGCAGCGCCACCTACTGGTCCGGAGATATGAAAAATGGCTATTTTTGCTTATAACTTCTGAACAGTTTGTCCAAAAATCATACAATTGGTCTCGTTAGATTCAGGGCAACATGCCGAGTCGACTGATATCCAATTTGACCATATCGGTCATTTTGGCTGTCGGCCATTTTGAATTTTGTGCTAAAATTCTGTATTTTATGAACGCATGAACGGATTGTTACGAAACGTGGTATGGGTCATCAGCACAATGCCCTGAATGAGCCTGAGAAGTTTCGAAACAGCGCCACCTAGTGGTGAATTTTTTTTTTCAAATGCTTATAACTTTGGGTGTGGTCGACTTATTTTCACGAAACTCATCTTTTTAGACTCCTGAATCATTGCCGAGTCCTACGATACCAAACATGCTAGGTTTTGCCTTACGGTTTGTGTAGCGTTGTGATTTAGCGCTTAAAAAACATTTGGCTATATCTTTGAAACCGCTAGTCCGATCGAGACGAAACCACCGTCAGAAGTTTGGAAACATAGGTCGATAGCTATACGCCAATGCCCAAATGCGAAAATATTGATGTTTAGGGGTACTAATTTCCAATCAAAGTCATGTGTCAGTCATTTTTTTCGTGTTTTTTCATATAAATGTCTATAACTCCGAAGCAAATTGAGATTTTTGCACCAAAATCGACACATATATGTATGGGCTCACTCTGAGGACACATAAAAAAAATGGTGGGACTGAGCCTCTTGGTGGCGCTATAATAGAACAAAACATGAAATTCCCATTGACTTCAATGCAGTTTTGTGAAATAAAATGCTATACTAAACAAATGCATTGGTGTAATATTACGAAACTCAGAATGTGCCATCAGCACCATCCCCTGAAGGTACCCAAAATATTTAGAGACAGCGCCACCTAGTGGTCAAAAGTTATAACAACATTTCCAAAACTGCTAATAACTTTTGAATACATCGGCCTATGTAAATGCCACTGGTCTTAATAGATTCCTTGGGTCAAGCCGAGAACATAGATACCAAATTTTCCTTATTTGGTCAAACTTCTTGTCCGCCATCTTGATTTTCATTCAAAACCTACTTTTTCGAACTCCTCCTAGACCGTTTGTCCGATTTTCACCAAAATCGAATCGTATCATCTCCAGACCGTGCAGACTAAAAGTTATGGATTTCTTGTTATTAGGGGCCAAGCACCGAAGGTGCGGAGGCACCTATTGTTTTCGTTCGCGTTCTTATTATTAGGGGCCAAGCACCGAAGGTGCGGAGGCACCTATTGTATCTGTTCCCGTTCTTATTATTATTCTTCATTTTTCCGACTGGGAGTCTATGGCAGCCCATAGAACCGATTGCGGGAAAGTTGTTTTGGTTTGACATTCTGATAGAGGACAGTCCCAACATTAAATACACCAATTTTTGTGTTTCTAAGTCATTCCCTCTAGCGCCACCACCTGTCCAAATTTTCACTTTTATTTTGCTAATAACTTTTGAACCGTAAGGCCAATCAACAAAATTATTTTTTCCTCTTATTTCTGAGCTCATGCCGATTCGTTTGCACCCTATGACGTCATTTTCCGTCATATAAATATGGCCACCATTTTGAATTTTCTGAAAAAGCTACTTTTTCGAACTCGTCCTAGACGGTTTGTCCGATTTGCACGAAAATTGAACCAGATCATCTTCAGGCAGTGCTGACCAAAAGTTATGGAATTCAAATTGATTCGTCAAACCGTTTTCGATAAACGCACGAATACATTTTACGTAGCGCTAGCAAAAACAGTCGTAAGGCTGTATCTCCGCAACGGTTTATCGTATTCAGACCAAACCTGGTACATGTACTCACAAGCATGACCTGAGGCTACATGCTGCGTTTCGGCGCAGCGCCACCTACTGGTCTGGAGATATGAAAAATGGCTATTTTTGCTTATAACTTCTGAACAGCTTGTCCAAAAATCATAAAATTGGTCTTGATAGATTCAGGGCGACATGCCGAGTCGACTGATATCCAATTTTGCCATATCGGCCATTTTGACTGTCGGCCATTTTGAATTTTGTGCTAAAATGCTGTATTTTAACAACGCATGAACGGATTGTTACGAAACTTGGTATGGGTCATCAACACGATGTCCTGAAGGAGTGTGAGAAGTTTCGAAACAGCGCCACCTAGTGGTGAATTTTTTTTTTCAAATGCTTATAACTTTGGGAGTGATCGACTTATTTTCACGAAACTCATCTCATTAGACTCCTGAATCGTTGCCGAGTCCAACGATACCAAACATTCTAGGTTTCGCCTTACGGTTTGTGTAGCGTTGTGATTTAGCGCTTAAAAAACATTAGGCTATATCTTCGAAACCGTTTGTCCGATCAAGACGAAACCACCGTCAGAAGTTTGGAATCATAGCTTGTTAACTATGTGTCAAAGCCCCAATGCGAAAATATTGATGTTTAGGGGTAGTAATATTCAATCAAAGTCATGTGTCAGTCATTTTTTACGTGTTTTTTCATATAAATATCTATAACTCCGAAGCAAATTGAGATATTTGCACCAAAATCGACACATATATGTATGGGCTCACTCTGAGGACACATAAAAAAAATTGTGGGACTGAGCCTCTTGGTGGCGCTATAATTGAACAAAATATGAAATTCCCATTGACTTCAATACAGTTTTGTGAAATAAAATGCTATACTAAACAAATGCATTGGTGTAATATTACGAAACTCAGATTGTGTCATCAGCACCATCCCCTGAAGGCAACCAAAATATTTCAAGACAGCGCCACCTAGTGGTCAAAAGTTATAACAAAATTTCCAAAAAGGCTAATAACTTTTGAATAAATCTGGCTATTGAAATGCCACGGGTCTTAATAGATTCCTTGGGTCAAGCCGAGAACATAGATACCAAGTTTTCCTTATTTGGCCAAACTTCCTGTCCGCCATCTTGATTTTCATTCAAAACCTACTTTTTCGAACTCCTCCTAGACCGTTTGTCCGATTTTCACCAAAATCGAATCGTATCATCTCCAGACTGTGCCGACAAAAAGTTATGGATTTCGTGTCGATTGATGAAACTGTTTTCGTATAGCACAGCAGCAAAGTTGAGGCATGATGCCAAAATGACTATTCAGGCTTTATATCTGCAATGCCTCGACATATTGACACAAAACTTTGTATGTGTCACTGTCTCCTTACTCTGACCACACCACATCAATTTCGTAACAGCGCCACCTTTTGGTCAAAAGTGACAATCCATTAAATCATATTTTGAATCACTTTTTACATGATTTTTCAGCCATTTCGCCTGAAATCCTCTTTAAATGTCTTTAATTGCTCATTGTTGCAGTTGGTCTGACACTTTCAGACATGTTGGCATGTCTTGTCGTCTTATTCTGCTTGGCCCCGGTAATTGCTGCTTGCAGCTATATTTATTATTATTATTATTATTATTATTCTTCCGCCATGGGAGTCTATGGCAGCCCATAGAACCGATTGCGGGAAAGTTGTTTTGATTTGACATTCTGATAGAGGACCGTCTCAACATTAAATACACCAATTTTGGTGTTTCTAAGTCATTCCCTCTAGCGCCACCACCTGTCCAAAGTTTCACTTTTACTTTGCTAATAACTTTTGAACCGTAAGGCCAATCAGCAAAATTCTTTTTTTCTCTGATTCCTGAGCTTATGGCGATTCGATTGCACCCTATGACGTCATTTTCCGTCATAAAAATATGGCCGCCATCTTGAATTTTCAAAAAAAGCTACTTTTTCGAACTCGTCCTAGACGGTTTGTCCGATTTGCACGAAAATTGAACCAGATCATCTTCAGGTAGTGCTGACAAAAAGTTATGGAATTCAAATGGATTCGTCAAACCGTTTTCGATAAACGCACAAATACATTTTACGTAGCGCTAGCAAAAACAGTCGTAAGGCCGTATCTCCGCAACAGTTTATCGTATTCAGACCAAACTTGGTACTTGTACTCACAAGCATGACCTGAGGCTACATGCTGTGTTTCGGCGCAGCGCCACCTACTGGTCCGGAGATATGAAAAATGGCTATTTTTGCTTATAACTTCTGAACAGTTTGTCCAAAAATCATACAATTGGTCTTGTTAGATTCAGGGCAACATGCCGAGTCGACTGATATCCAATTTGACCATATCGGTCATTTTGGCTGTCGGCCATTTTGAATTTTGTGCTAAAATTCTGTATTTTATGAACGCATGAACGGATTGTTACGAAACGTGGTATGGGTCATCAGCACAATGCCCTGAATGAGCCTGAGAAGTTTCGAAACAGCGCCACCTAGTGGTGAATTTTTTTTTTCAAATGCTTATAACTTTGGGTGTGGTCGACTTATTTTCACGAAACTCATCTTTTTAGACTCCTGAATCGTTGCCGAGTCCTACGATACCAAACATGCTAGGTTTTGCCTTACGGTTTGTGTAACGTTGTGATTTAGCGCTTAAAAAACATTTGGCTATATCTTTGAAACCGCTAGTCCGATCGAGACGAAACCACCGTCAGAAGTTTGGAAACATAGGTCGATAGCTATACGCCAATGCCCAAATGCGAAAATATTGATGTTTAGGGGTACTAATTTCCAATCAAAGTCATGTGTCAGTCATTTTTTTCGTGTTTTTTCATATAAATGTCTATAACTCCGAAGCGAATTGAGATATTTTCACCAAAATTGACACACATATGTATGGGCTCACTCTGAGGACACGTAAAAAAATTGTGGGACTGAGCCTCTTGGTGGCGCTATAATTGAACAAAATATGAAATTCCCATTGA
This sequence comes from Scardinius erythrophthalmus, assembly GCF_964197995.2. Lineage (NCBI taxonomy): Eukaryota > Metazoa > Chordata > Actinopteri > Cypriniformes > Leuciscidae > Scardinius > Scardinius erythrophthalmus. The sequence continues at coordinate 16,248,144 of NC_138231.1, forward strand.
CTTCAATACAGTTTTGTGAAATAAAATGCTATACTAAACAAATGCATTGGTGTAATATTACGAAACTCAGATTGTGTCATCAGCACCATCCCCTGAAGGCAACCAAAATATTTCAAGACAGCGCCACCTAGTGGTCAAAAGTTATAACAAAATTTCCAAAAAGGCTAATAACTTTTGAATAAATCTGGCTATTGAAATGCCACGGGTCTTAATAGATTCCTTGGGTCAAGCCGAGAACATAGATACCAAGTTTTCCTTATTTGGCCAAACTTCCTGTCCGTCATCTTGATTTTCATTCAAAACCTACTTTTTCGAACTCCTCCTAGACCGTTTGTCCGATTTTCACCAAAATCGAATCGTATCATCTCCAGACTGTGCCGACAAAAAGTTATGGATTTCGTGTCGATTGATGAAACCGTTTTCGTATAGCACAGCAGCAAAGTTGAGGCATGATGCCAAAATGACTATTCAGGCTTTATATCTGCAATGCCTCGACATATTGACACAAAACTTTGTATGTGTCACTGTCTCCTTACTCTGACCACACCACATCAATTTCGTAACAGCGCCACCTTTTGGTCAAAAGTGACAATCCATTAAATCATATTTTGAATCACTTTTTACATGATTTTTCAGCCATTTCGCCTAAAATCCTCTTTAAATGTCTTTAATTGCTCATTGTTGCAGTTGGTCTGACACTTTCAGACATGTTGGCATGTCTTGTCGTCTTATTCTGCTTGGCCCCGGTAATTGCTGCTTGCAGCTATATTTATTATTAGGGGCCAAGCACCGAAGGTGCGGAGGCACCTATTGTATCTGTTCCGTTTCTTATTATTATTATTATTAGGGGCCAAGCACCGAAGGTGCGGAGGCACCTATTGTATCTGTTCCGTTTCTTATTATTATTAGGGGCCAAGCACCGAAGGTGCGGAGGCACCTATTGTATCTGTTCCGTTTCTTATTATTATTATTATTATTATTATTATTATTATTCTTCCGCCATGGGAGTCTATGGCAGCCCATAGAACCGATTGCGGGAAAGTTGTTTTGGTTTGACATTCTGATAGAGGACCGTCTCAACATTAAATACACCAATTTTGGTGTTTCTAAGTCATTCCCTCTAGCGCCACCACCTGTCCAAAGTTTCACTTTTATTTTGCTAATAACTTTTGAACCGTAAGGCCAATCAGCGAAATTCTTTTTTCCTCTGATTCCTGAGCTCATGGCGATTCGATTGCACCCTATGACGTCATTTGCCGTCATAAAAATATGGCCGCCATCTTGAATTTTCAAAAAAAGCTACTTTTTCGAACTCGTCCTAGACGGTTTGTCCGATTTGCACGAAAATTGAACCAGATCATCTTCAGGTAGTGCTGACAAAAAGTTATGGAATTCAAATGGATTCGTCAAACCGTTTTCAATAAACGCACAAATACATTTTACGTAGCGCTAGCAAAAACAGTCATAAGGCCGTATCTCCGCAACGGTTTATCGTATTCAGACCAAACTTGGTACTTGTACTCACAAGCATGACCTGAGGCTACATGCTGTGTTTCGGCGCAGCGCCACCTACTGGTCCGGAGATATGAAAAATGCCTATTTTTGCTTATAACTTCTGAACAGTTTGTCCAAAAATCATACAATTGGTCTCGTTAGATTCAGGGCAACATGCCGAGTCGACTGATATCCAATTTTGCCATATCGGTCATTTTGGCTGTCGGCCATTTTGAATTTTGTGCTAAAATTCTGTATTTTATGAACGCATGAACGGATTGTTACGAAACGTGGTATGGGTCATCAGCACGATGCCCTGAATGAGCCTGAGAAGTTTCGAAACAGCGCCACCTAGTGGTGATTTTTTTTTTTCAAATGCTTATAGCTTTGGGTGTGGTCAACTTATTTTCAGGAAACTCATCTTTTTAGACTCCTGAATCGTTGCCGAGTCCTACGATACCAAACATGCTAGGTTTCGCCTTACGGTTTGTGTAGCGTTGTGATTTAGCGCTTAAAAAACATTTGGCTATATCTTTGAAACCGCTAGTCCGATCGAGACGAAACCACCGTCAGAAGTTTGGAAACATAGGTCGATAGCTATACGCCAATGCCCAAATGCGAAAATATTGATGTTTAGGGGTACTAATTTCCAATCAAAGTCATGTGTCAGTCATTTTTTTCGTGTTTTTTCATATAAATGTCTATAACTCCGAAGCGAATTGAGATATTTTCACCAAAATTGACACACATATGTATGGGCTCACTCTGAGGACACGTAAAAAAAATTGTGGGACTGAGCCTCTTGGTGGCGCTATAATTGAACAAAATATGAAATTCCCATTGACTTCAATACAGTTTTGTGAAATAAAATGCTATACTAAACAAATGCATTGGTGTAATATTACGAAACTCAGATTGTGTCATCAGCACCATCCCCTGAAGGCAACCAAAATATTTCAAGACAGCGCCACCTAGTGGTCAAAAGTTATTACAACATTTCCAAAAAGGCTAATAACTTTTGAATAAATCTGGCTATTGAAATGGCACGGGTCTTAATAGATTCCTTGGGTCAAGCCGAGAACATAGATACCAAGTTTTCCTTATTTGGCCAAACTTCCTGTCCGCCATCTTGATTTTCATTCAAAACCTACTTTTTCGAACTCCTCCTAGACCGTTTGTCCGATTTTCACCAAAATCGAATCGTATCATCTCCAGACTGTGCCGACAAAAAGTTATGGATTTCGTGTCGATTGATGAAACCGTTTTCGTATAGCACAGCAGCAAAGTTGAGGCATGATGCCAAAATGACTATTCAGGCTTTATATCTGCAATGCCTCGACATATTGACACAAAACTTTGTATGTGTCACTGTCTCCTTACTCTGACCACACCACATCAATTTCGTAACAGCGCCACCTTTTGGTCAAAAGTGACAATCCATTAAATCATATTTTGAATCACTTTTTACATGATTTTTCAGCCATTTCGCCTAAAATCCTCTTTAAATGTCTTTAATTGCTCATTGTTGCAGTTGGTCTGACACTTTCAGACATGTTGGCATGTCTTGTCGTCTTATTCTGCTTGGCCCCGGTAATTGCTGCTTGCAGCTATATTTATTATTATTATTAGGGGCCAAGCACCGAAGGTGCGGAGGCACCTATTGTATCTGTTCCGTTTCTTATTATTATTATTATTATTATTATTATTATTATTCTTCCGCCATGGGAGTCTATGGCAGCCCATAGAACCGATTGCGGGAAAGTTGTTTTGGTTTGACATTCTGATAGAGGACCGTCTCAACATTAAATACACCAATTTTGGTGTTTCTAAGTCATTCCCTCTAGCGCCACCACCTGTCCAAAGTTTCACTTTTATTTTGCTAATAACTTTTGAACCGTAAGGCCAATCAGCGAAATTCTTTTTTCCTCTGATTCCTGAGCTCATGGCGATTCGATTGCACCCTATGACGTCATTTGCCGTCATAAAAATATGGCCGCCATCTTGAATTTTCAAAAAAAGCTACTTTTTCGAACTCGTCCTAGACGGTTTGTCCGATTTGCACGAAAATTGAACCAGATCATCTTCAGGTAGTGCTGACAAAAAGTTATGGAATTCAAATGGATTCGTCAAACCGTTTTCAATAAACGCACAAATACATTTTACGTAGCGCTAGCAAAAACAGTCGTAAGGCCGTATCTCCGCAACGGTTTATCGTATTCAGACCAAACTTGGTACTTGTACTCACAAGCATGACCTGAGGCTACATGCTGTGTTTCGGCGCAGCGCCACCTACTGGTCCGGAGATATGAAAAATGGCTATTTTTGCTTATAACTTCTGAACAGTTTGTCCAAAAATCATACAATTGGTCTCGTTAGATTCAGGGCAACATGCCGAGTCGACTGATATCCAATTTGACCATATCGGTCATTTTGGCTGTCGGCCATTTTGAATTTTGTGCTAAAATTCTGTATTTTATGAACGCATGAACGGATTGTTACGAAATGTGGTATGGGTCATCAGCACAATGCCCTGAATGAGCCTGAGAAGTTTCGAAACAGCGCCACCTAGTGGTGAATTTTTTTTTTCAAATGCTTATAACTTTGGGTGTGGTCGACTTATTTTCACGAAACTCATCTTTTTAGACTCCTGAATCGTTGCCGAGTCCTACGATACCAAACATGCTAGGTTTCGCCTTACGGTTTGTGTAGCGTTGTGATTTAGCGCTTAAAAAACATTTGGCTATATCTTTGAAACCGCTAGTCCGATCGAGACGAAACCACCGTCAGAAGTTTGGAAACATAGGTCGATAGCTATACGCCAATGCCCAAATGCGAAAATATTGATGTTTAGGGGTACTAATTTCCAATCAAAGTCATGTGTCAGTCATTTTTTTCGTGTTTTTTCATATAAATGTCTATAACTCCGAAGCGAATTGAGATATTTTCACCAAAATTGACACACATATGTATGGGCTCACTCTGAGGACACGTAAAAAAAATTGTGGGACTGAGCCTCTTGGTGGCGCTATAATTGAACAAAATATGAAATTCCCATTGACTTCAATACAGTTTTGTGAAATAAAATGCTATACTAAACAAATGCATTGGTGTAATATTACGAAACTCAGATTGTGTCATCAGCACCATCCCCTGAAGGCAACCAAAATATTTCAAGACAGCGCCACCTAGTGGTCAAAAGTTATAACAAAATTTCCAAAAAGGCTAATAACTTTTGAATAAATCTGGCTATTGAAATGCCACGGGTCTTAATAGATTCCTTGGGTCAAGCCGAGAACATAGATACCAAGTTTTCCTTATTTGGCCAAACTTCCTGTCCGCCATCTTGATTTTCATTCAAAACCTACTTTTTCTAACTCCTCCTAGACCGTTTGTCCGATTTTCACCAAAATCGAATCGTATCATCTCCAGACTGTGCCGACAAAAAGTTATGGATTTCGTGTCGATTGATGAAACCGTTTTTGTATAGCACAGCAGCAAAGTTGAGGCATGATGCCAAAATGACTATTCAGGCTTTATATCTGCAATGCCTCGACATATTGACACAAAACTTTGTATGTGTCACTGTCTCCTTACTCTGACCACACCACATCAATTTCGTAACAGCGCCACCTTTTGGTCAAAAGTGACAATCCATTAAATCATATTTTGAATCACTTTTTACATGATTTTTCAGCCATTTCGCCTAAAATCCTCTTTAAATGTCTTTAATTGCTCATTGTTGCAGTTGGTCTGACACTTTCAGACATGTTGGCATGTCTTGTCGTCTTATTCTGCTTGGCCCCGGTAATTGCTGCTTGCAGCTATATTTATTATTATTATTATTATTATTATTCTTCCGCCATGGGAGTCTATGGCAGCCCATAGAACCGATTGCGGGAAAGTTGTTTTGATTTGACATTCTGATAGAGGACCGTCTCAACATTAAATACACCAATTTTGGTGTTTCTAAGTCATTCCCTCTAGCGCCACCACCTGTCCAAAGTTTCACTTTTACTTTGCTAATAACTTTTGAACCGTAAGGCCAATCAGCGAAATTCTTTTTTTCTCTGATTCCTGAGCTTATGGCGATTCGATTGCACCCTATGACGTCATTTTCCGTCATAAAAATATGGCCGCCATCTTGAATTTTCAAAAAAAGCTACTTTTTCGAACTCGTCCTAGACGGTTTGTCCGATTTGCACGAAAATTGAACCAGATCATCTTCAGGTAGTGCTGACAAAAAGTTATGGAATTCAAATGGATTCGTCAAACCGTTTTCGATAAACGCACAAATACATTTTACGTAGCGCTAGCAAAAACAGTCGTAAGGCCGTATCTCCGCAACAGTTTATCGTATTCAGACCAAACTTGGTACTTGTACTCACAAGCATGACCTGAGGCTACATGCTGTGTTTCGGCGCAGCGCCACCTACTGGTCCGGAGATATGAAAAATGGCTATTTTTGCTTATAACTTCTGAACAGTTTGTCCAAAAATCATACAATTGGTCTTGTTAGATTCAGGGCAACATGCCGAGTCGACTGATATCCAATTTGACCATATCGGTCATTTTGGCTGTCGGCCATTTTGAATTTTGTGCTAAAATTCTGTATTTTATGAACGCATGAACGGATTGTTACGAAACGTGGTATGGGTCATCAGCACAATGCCCTGAATGAGCCTGAGAAGTTTCGAAACAGCGCCACCTAGTGGTGAATTTTTTTTTTCAAATGCTTATAACTTTGGGTGTGGTCGACTTATTTTCACGAAACTCATCTTTTTAGACTCCTGAATCGTTGCCGAGTCCTACGATACCAAACATGCTAGGTTTTGCCTTACGGTTTGTGTAACGTTGTGATTTAGCGCTTAAAAAACATTTGGCTATATCTTTGAAACCGCTAGTCCGATCGAGATGAAACCACCGTCAGAAGTTTGGAAACATAGGTCGATAGCTATACGCCAATGCCCAAATGCGAAAATATTGATGTTTAGGGGTACTAATTTCCAATCAAAGTCATGTGTCAGTCATTTTTTTCGTGTTTTTTCATATAAATGTCTATAACTCCGAAGCGAATTGAGATATTTTCACCAAAATTGACACACATATGTATGGGCTCACTCTGAGGACACGTAAAAAAAATTGTGGGACTGAGCCTCTTGGTGGCGCTATAATTGAACAAAATATGAAATTCCCATTGACTTCAATACAGTTTTGTGAAATAAAATGCTATACTAAACAAATGCATTGGTGTAATATTACGAAACTCAGATTGTGTCATCAGCACCATCCCCTGAAGGCAACCAAAATATTTCAAGACAGCGCCACCTAGTGGTCAAAAGTTATAACAAAATTTCCAAAAAGGCTAATAACTTTTGAATAAATCTGGCTATTGAAATGCCACGGGTCTTAATAGATTCCTTGGGTCAAGCCGAGAACATAGATACCAAGTTTTCCTTATTTGGCCAAACTTCCTGTCCGCCATCTTGATTTTCATTCAAAACCTACTTTTTCGAACTCCTCCTAGACCGTTTGTCCGATTTTCACTAAAATCGAATCGTATCATCTCCAGACTGTGCCGACAAAAAGTTATGGATTTCGTGTCGATTGATGAAACCGTTTTCGTATAGCACAGCAGCAAAGTTGAGGCATGATGCCAAAATGACTATTCAGGCTTTATATCTGCAATGCCTCGACATATTGACACAAAACTTTGTATGTGTCACTGTCTACTTACTCTGACCACACCACATCAATTTCGTAACAGCGCCACCTTTTGGTCAAAAGTGACAATCCATTAAATCATATTTTGAATCACTTTTTACATGATTTTTCAGCCATTTCGCCTAAAATCCTCTTTAAATGTCTTTAATTGCTCATTGTTGCAGTTGGTCTGACACTTTCAGACATGTTGGCATGTCTTGTCGTCTTATTCTGCTTGGCCCCGGTAATTGCTGCTTGCAGCTATATTTATTATTATTATTATTATTCTTCCGCCATGGGAGTCTATGGCAGCCCATAGAACCGATTGCGGGAAAGTTGTTTTGGTTTGACATTCTGATAGAGGACCGTCTCAACATTAAATACACCAATTTTGGTGTTTCTAAGTCATTCCCTCTAGCGCCACCACCTGTCCAAAGTTTCACTTTTATTTTGCTAATAACTTTTGAACCGTAAGGCCAATCAGCGAAATTCTTTTTTCCTCTGATTCCTGAGCTCATGGCGATTCGATTGCACCCTATGACGTCATTTTCCGTCATAAAAATATGGCCGCCATCTTGAATTTTCAAAAAAAGCTACTTTTTCGAACTCGTCCTAGACGGTTTGTCCGATTTGCACGAAAATTGAACCAGATCATCTTCAGGTAGTGCTGACAAAAAGTTATGGAATTCAAATGGATTCGTCAAACCGTTTTCGATAAACGCACAAATACATTTTACGTAGCGCTAGCAAAAACAGTCGTAAGGCCGTATCTCCGCAACGGTTTATCGTATTCAGACCAAACTTGGTACTTGTACTCACAAGCATGACCTGAGGCTACATGCTGTGTTTCGGCGCAGCGCCACCTACTGGTCCGGAGATATGAAAAATGGCTATTTTTGCTTATAACTTCTGAACAGTTTGTCCAAAAATCATAAAATTGGTCTCGTTAGATTCAGGGCAACATGCCGAGTCGACTGATATCCAATTTGACCATATCGGTCATTTTGGCTGTCGGCCATTTTGAATTTTGTGCTAAAATTCTGTATTTTATGAACGCATGAACGGATTGTTACGAAACGTGGTATGGGTCATCAGCACAATGCCCTGAATGAGCCTGAGAAGTTTCGAAACAGCGCCACCTAGTGGTGAATTTTTTTTTTCAAATGCTTATAACTTTGGGTGTGGTCGACTTATTTTCACGAAACTCATCTTTTTAGACTCCTGAATCGTTGCCGAGTCCTACGATACCAAACATGCTAGGTTTCGCCTTACGGTTTGTGTAGCGTTGTGATTTAGCGCTTAAAAAACATTTGGCTATATCTTTGAAACCGCTAGTCCGATCGAGACGAAACCACCGTCAGAAGTTTGGAAACATAGGTCGATAGCTATACGCCAATGCCCAAATGCGAAAATATTGATGTTTAGGGGTACTAATTTCCAATCAAAGTCATGTGTCAGTCATTTTTTTCGTGTTTTTTCATATAAATGTCTATAACTCCGAAGCGAATTGAGATATTTTCACCAAAATTGACACACATATGTATGGGCTCACTCTGAGGACACGTAAAAAAAATTGTGGGACTGAGCCTCTTGGTGGCGCTATAATTGAACAAAATATGAAATTCCCATTGACTTCAATACAGTTTTGTGAAATAAAATGCTATACTAAACAAATGCATTGGTGTAATATTACGAAACTCAGATTGTGTCATCAGCACCATCCCCTGAAGGCAACCAAAATATTTCAAGACAGCGCCACCTAGTGGTCAAAAGTTATAAAAAAATTTCCAAAAAGGCTAATAACTTTTGAATAAATCTGGCTATTGAAATTCCACGGTTCTTAATAGATTCCTTGGGTCAAGCCGAGAACATAGATACCAAGTTTTCCTTATTTGGCCAAACTTCCTGTCCGCCATCTTGATTTTCATTCAAAACCTACTTTTTCGAACTCCTCCTAGACCGTTTGTCCGATTTTCACCAAAATCGAATCGTATCATCTCCAGACTGTGCCGACAAAAAGTTATGGATTTCGTGTCGATTGATGAAACCGTTTTCGTATAGCGCAGCAGCAAAGTTGAGGCATGATGCCAAAATGACTATTCAGGCTTTATATCTGCAATGCCTCGACATATTGACACAAAACTTTGTATGTGTCACTGTCTACTTACTCTGACCACACCACATCAATTTCGTAACAGCGCCACCTTTTGGTCAAAAGTGACAATCCATTAAATCATATTTTGAATCACTTTTTACATGATTTTTCAGCCATTTCGCCTAAAATCCTCTTTAACCCTCTCAAGGCAGGTGTTGCTGATTTGCAACAGTTAAAATCTAACTACCTTATTACTCCAGATACATATTTTATGAGTTTTTTTTACTCAGAAGTACCACTGCAGGACTTGGTTGTCCATTAGCAACAAACAGTTTCCCACTTGCTCACCAGATGGCAGTGTAGATCTCACTTCCAACATGTCTGTTTCCATGGGTTCCCTGAAACTGATTTTCTTGGCATCAATTTCGTGCAAGTATCACTATCAACCTCCATTAATTTGAAACTAAAATTGCATAAGAAGAATCATAAGTGTATATAGACACAGTAAATGCCAATTAGTAGATTTTATCTCTTCTGGATTTTTCCCCTGGTGCAGCTCTATTTCAACGTTGCAGATTTGCAACGTGTGGCCAGATAGGTACCACTGGATACCACATGCTTTATCTACTAGTTTGCCTATATTTTGAGCAACAGTTTATGCTAGGGTTATTTTCCTATCACCAGTGTTTACGTATTACTTTGAGGTGTCACTGAGGGTATATCATATGGAAAATGTAATAATTTGGAGTGAAGTTACAAACAATCAGAGGCAGATTTGATCAAAAGCAATGGCACAATACCATGTTCATTTGACTGTGCAGTGAGGAAAACTGATGTAGCCTAAATTCCATGGCACTTTTATTAGTACAAATCATTGTGTCAAAGCATTTTTTGGCAAACTACCTAACAGAATACTCTCTATGCAGGATTTGCAGAGTGTTATGGCAGGCAGACGAAAGTTTTACTCAGCCAGGGAAGTCATTGAGTACATTTGCGAATCAGAATCTCCTGAAGCATACGAGTCTGACTCCAGCTTTGATGATGATAAGCCACTGGCAGCAATACCAAAAGCTAATCTCAACCACCTTGATGTTGAAATTCGTGGCATGCATGCGGACGGTGGCACTGGGGTCCCGGATGGCGGTGGGCCTCGGCCGGGCCCGGCTCCGGTCGGCGGGGGGTTTTCTTGGGGGCGGGAGGGGCCCCCGGCGGCTGGCATGGGCTCTTCGTTCCGGGGGCCTGCATTCTCGCCTCCCCTGGACGGGGTGCCAGGTCCGGGGTGCCGGGTCCGGGGTGCCGGGTCCGGGGTGGTGTTTTGATCGGTTCGTGGACGGGTCTGTGTTTGGACGTGTTTCTCGCCAGTCTGGCTTGTGTGCAGTTGTTAGGGGTGGCCCGGAGCTGGGGGCGGCCCCTTCTGGGGTGGAGCGGTTCATTGGTTTGCGCGTCTTGGTGGCCGTGGTGCGGGTGCCGTCGTGCCGCGTGTGCTGGCGGGTGGCGGCCCGGTTGCAGCAGTCGTGGGACGTGGGCGATTTGGTGGTCTGCGTGCATGCATCCACGTGGGCGGCGGTGCCGGTGTGGGGCGGGGGCCTGGATGCGGTCCGTTGTTCGGGTTGCGTCCGGTTCTTGGGGGGGTCCGTGCCGGTTGTTTGGGGGTTGGGCCGGGGGGGGGGGGCGCTCCGTTGGTGGGCGGATGGTCCCCTTCGGGGGAGGGATTAGAGTGGGGCAGTGTGACGGGGGCGGGCCGCGTGGGTGGGGGGTCGGGGTCTTTGCTCGTGCGGGTGTCGCTGGACTGGTCTGTGGCTTTGGGGTGTGCACTGGGGGGGGGGCCGTGGCCGGTGGGCGTGGACTTGGTGTTGCCGTTGGAGTGGCACGTTGTTGGTAGCAGTGTGTTGGGGGTCCGGTGTCTCGGGTCCTCGCTGAGTGGGGCGTGTTTCCGGGTCGCTTTGTCGTGTGGTGCTCCAGGAGACAGTTTTTGTCTTTTGTAAAGCACAGAAGTACTTTGCACTTCAGGCAGGCCATTTGCGTGTAGCCATTCTTGCACAGTCTGCATCGTCCACGTTTCTCAGCATGGTGGGGAAATGATCGCATCGGTCTAATCTGACATCAACCGATGGTGCAGAGATCCTCTGAAGTGGAGGTGGAGGTGGGGCAGCTTGATGGGACGTTGGATCATTTTCCAATGATGGTCGTCCTCTTTTCCTACTGTTTATTTGCAGGAGACAGGGGCTGTTTCTTGGGGTGCCACGTGGCGGAGTGGCTTGGGGGCGTGCCCTGCTTGGTGGGGATTTGGGATGTTGGATTTTCAACATGTTGTTGTTGGCAGTGTGTTGCTTTGCCGGCGGCGCCGGGTCCGCGCTCGTTGGTCGCGGTCCCTTTTCCGGTGTGTGCTTCGGGGTCGTGGACTGGTCCGGTGTCACCTGCACGGGTGGGGGCCTTGGTTCCCCATTTGTGCGGCTTGTTCTTGGTGTGCTGTTTCGTTCCGGTCTTTCCTTTGAGGGGGATCGTCTGCGGTGGGGTGGTTTTCTTCTGGTTCAGCCTTTGGGCGGTTGGCGCGGACTTTCTCGGGAGCTGGGCGCGCCTTGAGTGGTGGATCGTGTCCGGGCTCGCCCTTTTGCTTCGCATTGGTGTTGTCGTTCGTGTGGATGTGTGTGCGCGGATTGTCGGGTCGCTTGCGTCCCGTGGCTGTGGTAGTCGGGGTGTGTGGACCGGTGGGTTGCTCTGTTTCGGAGGGGGTTGTTTTCGGTTCTGGGCCGTTCTTCGTGGCTGCGTGCGGGTTGGATTGGTGGGAGGTGTGTTCGGGCACGAATTTGTCCATGGGCTGGTCGGGGTGCCGCTTGGTGTTTCGTCTGGGGGGGGTGGGGGTGCGGGTCCTCGGGGTGGGGGGTGGGGGGGTCTGTGTCGGCTGCTGGGGGTTTCCTCTGCCTCCGGGGGGGCTCTTTGTTGGCTCGGGGGGGGGGGCACTTTGTTACATTGTTTGAAAAGTTGTATATAAAAAGTTATTGTTCATATCATATTCAGTCGTCAGTGTCTAATTACCACAATGGGCCAATGTTGCAAATCTGCAACATCCCAGAACGCCTTGCATGTGAAGGTCTCTCTAAAAAAAAAAGTCAGGATTCTATTGTACTACCCCATATGATCATTTTCCCCAAATATCAGATTTTTCCTGTTACTAAAACTTAATTTGAGCCTGAGAGGGTTAAATGTCTTTAATTGCTCATTGTTGCAGTTGGTCTGACACTTTCAGACATGTTGGCATGTCTTGTCGTCTTATTCTGCTTGGCCCCGGTAATTGCTGCTTGCAGCTATATTTATTATTAGGGGCCAAGCACCGAAGGTGCGGAGGCACCTATTGTATCTGTTCCGTTTCTTATTATTATTATTATTATTAGGGGCCAAGCACCGAAGGTGCGGAGGCACCTATTGTATCTGTTCCGTTTCTTATTATTATTATTATTATTATTATTCTTCCGCCATGGGAGTCTATGGCAGCCCATAGAACCGATTGCGGGAAAGTTGTTTTGGTTTGACATTCTGATAGAGGACCGTCTCAACATTAAATACACCAATTTTGGTGTTTCTAAGTCATTCCCTCTAGCGCCACCACCTGTCCAAAGTTTCACTTTTATTTTGCTAATAACTTTTGAACCAAAAGGCCAATCAGCGAAATTCTTTTTTCCTCTGATTCCTGAGCTCATGGCGATTCGATTGCACCCTATGACGTCATTTGCCGTCATAAAAATATGGCCGCCATCTTGAATTTTCAAAAAAAGCTACTTTTTCGAACTCGTCCTAGACGGTTTGTCCGATTTGCACGAAAATTGAACCAGATCATCTTCAGGTAGTGCTGACAAAAAGTTATGGAATTCAAATGGATTCGTCAAACCGTTTTCAATAAACGCACAAATACATTTTACGTAGCGCTAGCAAAAACAGTCGTAAGGCCGTATCTCCGCAACGGTTTATCGTATTCAGACCAAACTTGGTACTTGTACTCACAAGCATGACCTGAGGCTACATGCTGTGTTTCGGCGCAGCGCCACCTACTGGTCCGGAGATATGAAAAATGGCTATTTTTGCTTATAACTTCTGAACAGTTTGTCCAAAAATCATACAATTGGTCTCGTTAGATTCAGGGCAACATGCCGAGTCGACTGATATTCAATTTGACCATATCGGTCATTTTGGCTGTCGGCCATTTTGAATTTTGTGCTAAAATTCTGTATTTTATGAACGCATGAACGGATTGTTACGAAACGTGGTATGGGTCATCAGCACAATGCCCTGAATGAGCCTGAGAAGTTTCGAAACAGCGCCACCTAGTGGTGAATTTTTTTTTTCAAATGCTTATAACTTTGGGTGTGGTCGACTTATTTTCACGAAACTCATCTTTTTAGACTCCTGAATCGTTGCCGAGTCCTACGATACCAAACATGCTAGGTTTCGCCTTACGGTTTGTGTAGCGTTGTGATTTAGCGCTTAAAAAACATTTGGCTATATCTTTGAAACCGCTAGTCCGATCGAGACGAAACCACCGTCAGAAGTTTGGAAACATAGGTCGATAGCTATACGCCAATGCCCAAATGCGAAAATATTGATGTTTAGGGGTAGTAATATTCAATCAAAGTCATGTGTCAGTCATTTTTTTCGTGTTTTTTCATATAAATGTCTATAACTCCGAAGCGAATTGAGATATTTTCACCAAAATTGACACACATATGTATGGGCTCACTCTGAGGACACGTAAAAAAAATTGTGGGACTGAGCCTCTTGGTTGCGCTATAATTGAACAAAATATGAAATTCCCATTGACTTCAATACAGTTTTGTGAAATAAAATGCTATACTAAACAAATGCATTGGTGTAATATTACGAAACTCAGAATGTGCCATCAGCACCATCCCCTGAAGGTACCCAAAATATTTAGAGACAGCGCCACCTAGTGGTCAAAAGTTATAACAACATTTCCAAAACTGCTAATAACTTTTGAATACATCGGCCTATGTAAATGCCACTGGTCTTAATAGATTCCTTGGGTCAAGCCGAGAACATAGATACCAAATTTTCCTTATTTGGTAAACTTCTTGTCCGCCATCTTGATTTTCATTCAAAACCTACTTTTTCGAACTCCTCCTAGACCGTTTGTCCGATTTTCACCAAAATCGAATCGTATCATCTCCAGACCGTGCCGACTAAAAGTTATGGATTTCGTGTCGATAGACGAAACCGTTTTCGTATAGCGCAGCAGCAAAGTTGAGGCATGATGCTAATAGCATTAATTAAGGCTTTATCTCTGCAATGCCTTGACATATTGACACCAAACTTTGTATGTGTCATTGTAACTTCACTCTGACCACATCACATCAGTTTTGTAACTGCGCCACCTATTGGTCGAAAGTGATAATCCATCAAATCATATTTTTATTTATTGTTTCTATGATTTTTCAGGCATTTTGCCTAAAATCCTCTTTAAATGTCTTTAATTGCTCATTGTTGCAGTTGGTCTGACACTTTCAGACATGTCGGCATGTCTTGTCGTCTTATTCAGCTTGGCCCCGGTAATGGCTGCTTGCAGCTATATTTATTATTATTATTATTCTTCCGCCATGGGAGTCTATGGCAGCCCATAGAACCGATTGCGGGAAAGTTGTTTTGGTTTGACATTCTGATAGAGGACCGTCTCAACATTAAATACACCAATTTTGGTGTTTCTAAGTCATTCCCTCTAGCGCCACCACCTGTCCAAAGTTTCACTTTTATTTTGCTAATAACTTTTGAACCAAAAGGCCAATCAGCGAAATTCTTTTTTCCTCTGATTCCTGAGCTCATGGCGATTCGATTGCACCCTATGACGTCATTTGCCGTCATAAAAATATGGCCGCCATCTTGAATTTTCAAAAAAAGCTACTTTTTCGAACTCGTCCTAGACGGTTTGTCCGATTTGCACGAAAATTGAACCAGATCATCTTCAGGTAGTGCTGACAAAAAGTTATGGAATTCAAATGGATTCGTCAAACCGTTTTCAATAAACGCACAAATACATTTTACGTAGCGCTAGCAAAAACAGTCGTAAGGCCGTATCTCCGCAACGGTTTATCGTATTCAGACCAAACTTGGTACTTGTACTCACAAGCATGACCTGAGGCTACATGCTGTGTTTCGGCGCAGCGCCACCTACTGGTCCGGAGATATGAAAAATGGCTATTTTTGCTTATAACTTCTGAACAGTTTGTCCAAAAATCATACAATTGGTCTTGTTAGATTCAGGGCAACATGCCGAGTCGACTGATATCCAATTTGACCATATCGGTCATTTTGGCTGTCGGCCATTTTGAATTTTGTGCTAAAATTCTGTATTTTATGAACGCATGAACGGATTGTTACGAAACGTGGTATGGGTCATCAGCACAATGCCCTGAATGAGCCTGAGAAGTTTCGAAACAGCGCCACCTAGTGGTGAATTTTTTTTTCAAATGCTTATAACTTTGGGTGTGGTCGACTTATTTTCACGAAACTCATCTTTTTAGACTCCTGAATCGTTGCCGAGTCCTACGATACCAAACATGCTAGGTTTCGCCTTACAGTTTGTGTAGCGTTGTGATTTAGCGCTTAAAAAACATTTGGCTATATCTTTGAAACCGCTAGTCCGATCGAGACGAAACCACCGTCAGAAGTTTGGAAACATAGGTCGATAGCTATACGCCAATGCCCAAATGCGAAAATATTGATGTTTAGGGGTACTAATTTCCAATCAAAGTCATGTGTCAGTCATTTTTTTCGTGTTTTTTCATATAAATGTCTATAACTCCGAAGCAAATTGAGATTTTTGCACCAAAATCGACACATATATGTATGGGCTCACTCTGAGGACACATAAAAAAAATGGTGGGACTGAGCCTCTTGGTGGCGCTATAATAGAACAAAACATGAAATTCCCATTGACTTCAATGCAGTTTTGTGAAATAAAATGCTATACTAAACAAATGCATTGGTGTAATATTACGAAACTCAGAATGTGCCATCAGCACCATCCCCTGAAGGTACCCAAAATATTTAGAGACAGCGCCACCTAGTGGTCAAAAGTTATAACAACATTTCCAAAACTGCTAATAACTTTTGAATACATCGGCCTATGTAAATGCCACTGGTCTTAATAGATTCCTTGGGTCAAGCCGAGAACATAGATACCAAATTTTCCTTATTTGGTCAAACTTCTTGTCCGCCATCTTGATTTTCATTCAAAACCTACTTTTTCGAACTCCTCCTAGACCGTTTGTCCGATTTTCACCAAAATCGAATCGTATCATCTCCAGACTGTGCTGACTAAAAGTTATGGATTTCGTGTCTATAGACGAAACCGTTTTCGTATAGCGTAGCAGCAAACTTGAGGCATGATGCTAAAAGCACTATTCAGGCTTTATCTCTGCAATGCCTTGACATATTGACACCAAACTTTGTATGTGTCATTGTCACTTCACTCTGACCACATCACATCACATTTGTAACTGCGCCACCTATTGGTCGAAAGTGATAATCCATTAAATCATATTTTGAATGACTTTTTATATGATTTTTCAGCCATTTCGCCTAAAATCCTCTTTAAATGTATTTAATTGCTCATTGTTGCAGATGGTCTGACACCTTCAGCCAAGTTGGCATATCCTGTCATCTGCTTGCGCTTGGCCCCGATAATTGCTGCTTGCAGCTATATTTATTATTATTATTCTTCCGCCATGGGAGTCTATGGCAGCCCATAGAACCGATTGCGGGAAAGTTGTTTTGGTTTGACATTCTGATAGAGGACCGTCTCAACATTAAATACACCAATTTTGGTGTTTCTAAGTCATTCCCTCTAGCGCCACCACCTGTCCAAAGTTTCACTTTTATTTTGCTAATAACTTTTGAAC
Source organism: Scardinius erythrophthalmus (assembly GCF_964197995.2). Lineage (NCBI taxonomy): Eukaryota > Metazoa > Chordata > Actinopteri > Cypriniformes > Leuciscidae > Scardinius > Scardinius erythrophthalmus. The sequence goes on from NC_138231.1 coordinate 16,265,340, forward strand.
CGTAAGGCCAATCAGCGAAATTCTTTTTTCCTCTGATTCCTGAGCTCATGGCGATTCGATTGCACCCTATGACGTCATTTTCCGTCATAAAAATATGGCCGCCATCTTGAATTTTCTGAAAAAGCTACTTTTTCGAACTCGTCCTAGACGGTTTGTCCGATTTGCACGAAAATTTAACCAGATCATCTTAAGGTAGTGCTGACAAAAAGTTATGGAATTCAAATTGATTCGTCAAACCGTTTTCGATAAACGCACGAATACATTTTACGTAGCGCCAGCAAAAACAGTCGTAAGGCCATATCTCCGCAACGGTTTATCGTATTCAGACCAAACTTGGTACTTGTACTCACAAGCATGACCTGAGGCTACATGCTGTGTTTCGGCGCAGTGCCACCTACTGGTCCGGAGATATGAAAAATGGCTATTTTTGCTTATAACTTCTGAACAGTTTGTCCAAAAATCATAAAATTGGTCTCGTTAGATTCAGGGCAACATGCCGAGTCGACTGATATCCAATTTGACCATATCGGTCATTTTGGCTGTCGGCCATTTTGAATTTTGTGCTAAAATTCTGTATTTTATGAACGCATGAACGGATTGTTACGAAACGTGGTATGGGTCATCAGCACAATGCCCTGAATGAGCCTGAGAAGTTTCGAAACAGCGCCACCTAGTGGTGAATTTTTTTTTCCAAATGCTTATAACTTTGGGTGTGGTCGACTTATTTTCACGAAACTCATCTTTTTAGACTCCTGAATCGTTGCCGAGTCCTACGATACCAAACATGCTAGGTTTCGCCTTACGGTTTGTGTAGCGTTGTGATTTAGCGCTTAAAAAACATTTGGCTATATCTTTGAAACCGCTAGTCCGATCGAGACGAAACCACCGTCAGAAGTTTGGAAACATAGGTCGATAGCTATATGCTAATGCCCAAATGCGAAAATATTGATGTTTAGGGGTACTAATTTCCAATCAAAGTCATGTGTCAGTCATTTTTTTCGTGTTTTTTCATATAAATGTCTATAACTCCGAAGCGAATTGAGATATTTTCACCAAAATTGACACACATATGTATGGGCTCACTCTGAGGACACATAAAAAAAATTGTGGGACTGAGCCTCTTGGTGGCGCTATAATTGAACAAAATATGAAATTCCCATTGACTTCAATACAGTTTTGTGAAATAAAATGCTATACTAAACAAATGCATTGGTGTAATATTACGAAACTCAGATTGTGTCATCAGCACCATCCCCTGAAGGCAACCAAAATATTTCAAGACAGCGCCACCTAGTGGTCAAAAGTTATAACAAAATTTCCAAAAAGGCTAATAACTTTTGAATAAATCTGGCTATTGAAATGCCACGGGTCTTAATAGATTCCTTGGGTCAAGCCGAGAACATAGATACCAAGTTTTCCTTATTTGGCCAAACTTCCTGTCCGCCATCTTGATTTTCATTCAAAACCTACTTTTTCGAACTCCTCCTAGACCGTTTGTCCGATTTTCACCAAAATCGAATCGTATCATCTCCAGACTGTGCCGACAAAAAGTTATGGATTTCGTGTCGATTGATGAAACCGTTTTCGTATAGCACAGCAGCAAAGTTGAGGCATGATGCCAAAATGACTATTCAGGCTTTATATCTGCAATGCCTCGACATATTGACACACAACTTTGTATGTGTCACTGTCTCCTTACTCTGACCACACCACATCAATTTCTTAACAGCGCCACCTTTTGGTAAAAAGTGACAATCCATTAAATCATATTTTGAATCACTTTTTACATGATTTTTCAGCCATTTCGCCTAAAATCCTCTTTAAATGTCTTTAATTGCTCATTGTTGCAGTTGGTCTGACACTTTCAGACATGTTGGCATGTCTTGTCGTCTTATTCTGCTTGGCCCCGGTAATTGCTGCTTGCAGCTATATTTATTATTATTCTTCTTCTTCTTCCGCCATGGGAGTCTATGGCAGCCCATAGAACCGATTGCGGGAAAGTTGTTTTGGTTTGACATTCTGATAGAGGACAGTCCCAACATTAAATACACCAATTTTTGTGTTTCTAAGTCATTCCCTCTAGCGCCACCACCTGTCCAAAGTTTCACTTTTATTTTGCTAATAACTTTTGAACCGTAAGGCCAATCAACAAAATTCTTTTTTCCTCTTATTTCTGAGCTCATGCCGATTCGATTGCACCCTATGACGTCATTTTCCGTCATATAAATATGGCCGCCATTTTTAATTTTCTGAAAAAGCTACTTTTTCAAACTCGTCCTAGACGGTTTGTCCGATTTGCACGAAAATTGAACCAGATCATCTTCAGGCAGTGCTGACCAAAAGTTATGGAATTCAAATTGATTCGTCAAACCGTTTTCAATAAACGCACGAACAAATTTTACGTAGCGCCTGCAAAAACAGTCGTAAGGCTGTGTCTCTGCAACGGTTTATCGTATTCAGACCAAACTTGGTACATGTCATCACAAGCATGACCTGAGGCTACATGCTGCGTTTCGGCGCAGCGCCACCTACTGGTCCGGAGATATGAAAAATGGCTATTTTTGCTTATAACTTCTGAACAGTTTGTCCAAAAATCATAAAATTGGTCTCGTTAGATTCAGGGCAACATGCCGAGTCGACTGATATCCAATTTTACCATATCAGCCATTTTGACTGTCGGCCATTTTGAATTATGTGCTAAAATGCTGTATTTTATGAACGCATGAACGGATTGTTACGAAACTTGGCATGGGTCATCAGCACGATGTCCTGAAGGAGTGTGAGAAGTTTCGAAACAGCGCCACCTAGTGGGGAATTTTTTTTTCAAATGCTTATAACTTTGGGTGCGGTCGACTTATCTTCACGAGACTCATCTAATTAGACTCCTGAAACCTTGCCGAGTCCTACGATACCAAACATGCTAGGTTTCGCCTTACGGTTTGTGTAGCGTTGTGATTTAGCGCTTAAAAAACATTAGGCTATATCTTCGAAACCGCTTGTCCGATCGAGACGAAACCACCGTCAGAAGTTTGGAAACATAGGTCGATAGCTATACGCCAATGCCCAAATGCGAAAATATTGATGTTTAGGGGTAGTAAAATTCAAACAAAGTCATGTGTCAGTCATTTTTTACGTGTTTTTTCATATAAATGTTTATAACTCTAAAGCAAATTGAGATATTTTCACCAAAACTGACACACATATGTATGGGCTCACTCTGAGGACACGTAAAAAAAATTGTGGGACTGAGCCTCTTGGTGGCGCTATAATAGAACAAAACATGAAATTCCCATTGACTTCAATACAGTTTTGTGAGATAAAATGCTATTTTCATTCAAAACATACTTTTTCGAACTCCTCCCACACCGTTTGTCCGATTTTCACCAAAATCGAATCGTATCATCCCCAGACTGTGCCGACTAAAAGTTATGGATTTCGTGTCAATTGACGAAACCGTTTTCGTATAGCGCAGCAGCAAATTTGAGGCATGATGCTAATAGCACTATTCAGGCTTTATCTCTGCAATGCCTTGACATATTGACACCAAACTTTGTATGTGTCATTGTCTCCTCACTCTGACCACATCACATCAGTTTTGTAACTGCGCCACCTATTTGTCGAAAGTGATAATCCATTAAATCATATTTTTAATTACTGTTTCTATGATTTTTCAGCCATTTCGTCTAAAATCCTCTTTAAATGTCTTTAATTGCTCATTGTTGCAGTTGGTCTGACACTTTCAGACATGTCGGCATGTCTTGTCGTCTTATTCTGCTTGGCCCCGGTAATTGCTGCTTGCAGCTATATTTAGGGGCCAAGCACCGAAGGTGCGGAGGCACCTATTGTATCTGTTCCGTTTCTTATTATTATTATTATTAGGGGCCAAGCACCGAAGGTGCGGAGGCACCTATTGTATCTGTTCCGTTTCTTATTATTAGGGGCCAAGCACCGAAGGTGCGGAGGCACCTATTGTATCTGTTCCATTTCTTATTATTATTATTATTCTTCCGCCATGGGAGTCTATGGCAGCCCATAGAACCGATTGCGGGAAAGTTGTTTTGGTTTGACATTCTGATAGAGGACAGTCCCAACATTAAGTACACCAATTTTGGTGTGTCTAAGTCATTCCCTCTAGCGCCACCACCTGTCCAAAGTTTCACTTTTACTTTGCTAATAACTTTTGAACCGTAAGGCCAATCAGCGAAATCCTTTTTTCCTCTGATTCCTGAGCTCATGACGATTCGATTGCACCCTATGACGTCATTTTCCGTCATAAAAACATGGCCGCCATTTTGAATTTTCCTAAAAAGCTACTTTTTCGAACTCGTCCTAGACGGTTTGTCCGATTTGCACGAAAATTGAATCGGATCATCTTCAGGCAGTGGTGACAAAAAGTTATTAAAATCTTTTTGATTCGTCAAACCGTTTTCGATAAACGCTCGAACAAATTTTACGTGGCGCTTACAAAAACAGTCGTAAGGCTGTATCTCCGCAACGGTTTATCGTATTCAGACCAAACTTGGTACATGTCATCACAAGCATGACCTGAGGCTACATGCTGCGTTTCGCCGCAGCGCCACCTACTGGTGCGGAGATATGAAAAATGGCTATTTTTGCTTATAACTTCTGAACAGTTTGTCCAAAAATCATAAAATTGGTCTTGATAGATTCAGGGCGTCATGCCGAGTCGACTGATATCCAATTTTGCCATATCGGCCAATTTGACTGTCGGCCATTTTGAATTTTGTGCTAAAATGCTGTATTTTAACAACGCATGAACGGATTATTACGAAACTTGGTATGGGTCATCAGCACGATGTCCTGAAGGAGTGTGAGAAGTTTCGAAACAGCGCCACCTAGTGGTGAATTTTTTTTTTCAAATGCTTATAACTTTGGGTGTGATCGACTTATTTTCACGAAACTCATCTCATTGGACTCCTGAATTGTTGCCGAGTCCAACGATACCAAACATGTTAGGTTTCGCCTAACGGTTTGTGTAGCATTGTGATTTAGCGCTTAAAAAACATTAGGCTATATCTTCGAAACCGTTTGTCCGATTGAGACGAAACCACCGTCAGAAGTTTGGAATCATAGCTTGTTAACTATATTCAAATGCCCAAATGTGAAAATATTGATGTTTAGGGGTAGTAATATTCAATCAAAGTCATGTGTCAGTCATTTTTTACGTGTTTTTTCATATAAATGTCTATAACTCCGAAGCAAATTGAGATTATTGCACCAAAATCGACACATATATGTATGGGCTCACTCTGATGACACATAAAAAAAATGGTGGGACTGAGCCTCTTGGTGGCGCTATAATAGAACAAAACATGAAATTCCCATTGATTTCAATAGAGTTTTGTGAAATAAAATGCTATACTAAACAAATGCATTGGTGTAATATTACGAAACTCAGAATGTGCCTTCAGCACCATCCTCTGAAGGTACTCAAAATATTTCGAAACAGCGCCACCTAGTGGTCAAAAGTTATAACAAAATTTCCAAAAAGGCTAATAACTTTTGAATAAATCTGTCTATTGAAATGCCACTGGTCTTAATAGATTCCTTGGGTCAAGCCGAGAACATAGATACCAAGTTTTCCTTATTTGGCCGAACTTCCTGTCCGCCATCTTGATGTTCAGTCAAAACCTACTTTTTCGAACTCCTCCTAGACCGTTTGTCCGATTTTCACCAAAATCGAATCGTATCATCTCCAGACCGTGCCGACTAAAAGTTATGGATTTCGTGTCGATAGACAAAACCGTTTTCGTATAGCGCAGCAGCAAAGTTGAGGCATGATGCTAATAGCACTATTCAGGCTTTATCTCTGCAATGCCTTGACATATTGACACCAAACTTTGTATGTGTCATTGTCACTTCACTCTGACCACATCACATCAGTTTTGTAACTGCGCCACCTATTGGTCGAAAGTGATAATCCATAAAATCATATTTTTAATTATTGTTTCTATGATTTTTCAGGCATTTTGCATAAAATCCTCTTTAAAGTCTATAATTGCTCATTGTTGCAGTTGGTCTGACACTTTCAGACATGTTGGCATGTCTTGTCGTCTTATTCTGCTTGGCCCCGGTAATTGCTGCTTGCAGCTATATTTATTATTATTAGGGGCCAAGCACCGAAGGTGCGGAGGCACCTATTGTATCTGTTCCGTTTCTTATTATTATTATTATTATTATTATTAGGGGCCAAGCACCGAAGGTGCGGAGGCACCTATTGTATCTGTTCCGTTTCTTATTATTATTATTATTATTATTATTATTATTATTCTTCCGCCATGGGAGTCTATGGCAGCCCATAGAACCGATTGCGGGAAAGTTGTTTTGGTTTGACATTCTGATAGAGGACCGTCTCAACATTAAATACACCAATTTTGGTGTTTCTAAGTCATTCCCTCTAGCGCCACCACCTGTCCAAAGTTTCACTTTTATTTTGCTAATAACTTTTGAACCGTAAGGCCAATTAGCGAAATTCTTTTTTCCTCTGATTCCTGAGCTCATGGCGATTCGATTGCACCCTATGACGTCATTTGCCGTCATAAAAATATGGCCGCCATCTTGAATTTTCAAAAAAAGCTACTTTTTCGAACTCGTCCTAGACGGTTTGTCCGATTTGCACGAAAATTGAACCAGATCATCTTCAGGTAGTGCTGACCAAAAGTTATGGAATTCAAATGGATTCGTCAAACCGTTTTCAATAAACGCACAAATACATTTTACGTAGCGCTAGCAAAAACAGTCGTAAGGCCGTATCTCCGCAACGGTTTATCGTATTCAGACCAAACTTGGTACTTGTACTCACAAGCATGACCTGAGGCTACATGCTGCGTTTCGGCGCAGCGCCACCTACTGGTCCGGAGATATGAAAAATGGCTATTTTTGCTTATAACTTCTGAACAGTTTGTCCAAAAATCATACAATTGGTCTCGTTAGATTCAGGGCAACATGCCGAGTCGACTGATATCCAATTTGACCATATCGGTCATTTTGGCTGTCGGCCATTTTGAATTTTGTGCTAAAATTCTGTATTTTATGAACGCATGAACGGATTGTTACGAAATGTGGTATGGGTCATCAGCACGATGCCCTGAATGAGCCTGAGAAGTTTCGAAACAGCGCCACCTAGTGGTGAATTTTTTTTTTCAAATGCTTATAACTTTGGGTGTGGTCGACTTATTTTCACGAAACTCATCTTTTTAGACTCCTGAATCGTTGCCGAGTCCTACGATACCAAACATGCTAGGTTTCGCCTTACGGTTTGTGTAGCGTTGTGATTTAGCGCTTAAAAAACATTTGGCTATATCTTTGAAACCGCTAGTCCGATCGAGACGAAACCACCGTCAGAAGTTTGGAAACATAGGTCGATAGCTATACGCCAATGCCCAAATGCGAAAATATTGATGTTTAGGGGTAGTAATATTCAATCAAAGTCATGTGTCAGTCATTTTTTTCGTGTTTTTTCATATAAATGTCTATAACTCCGAAGCAAATTGAGATTTTTGCACCAAAATCGACACATATATGTATGGGCTCACTCTGAGGACACATTAAAAAAATGGTGGGACTGAGCCTCTTGGTGGCGCTATAATAGAACAAAACATGAAATTCCCATTGACTTCAATGCAGTTTTGTGAAATAAAATGCTATACTAAACAAATGCATTGGTGTAATATTACGAAACTCAGAATGTGCCATCAGCACCATCCCCTGAAGGTACCCAAAATATTTAGAGACAGCGCCACCTAGTGGTCAAAAGTTATAACAACATTTCCAAAACTGCTAATAACTTTTGAATACATCGGCCTATGTAAATGTCACTGGTCTTAATAGATTCCTTGGGTCAAGCCGAGAACATAGATACCAAATTTTCCTTATTTGGTCAAACTTCTTGTCCGCCATCTTGATTTTCATTCAAAACCTACTTTTTCGAACTCCTCCTAGACCGTTTGTCCGATTTTCACCAAAATCGAATCGTATCATCTCCAGACCGTGCCGACTAAAAGTTATGGATTTCGTGTCGATAGACGAAACCGTTTTCGTATAGCGCAGCAGCAAAGTTGAGGCATGATGCTAATAGCATTAATTAAGGCTTTATCTCTGCAATGCCTTGACATATTGACACCAAACTTTGTATGTGTCATTGTAACTTCACTCTGACCACATCACATCAGTTTTGTAACTGCGCCACCTATTGGTCGAAAGTGATAATCCATCAAATCATATTTTTAATTATTGTTTCTATGATTTTTCAGGCATTTTGCCTAAAATCCTCTTTAAATGTCTTTAATTGCTCATTGTTGCAGTTGGTCTGACACTTTCAGACATGTCGGCATGTCTTGTCGTCTTATTCTGCTTGGCCCCGGTAATGGCTGCTTGCAGCTATATTTATTATTATTATTCTTCCGCCATGGGAGTCTATGGCAGCCCATAGAACCGATTGCGGGAAAGTTGTTTTGGTTTGACATTCTGATAGAGGACCGTCTCAACATTAAATACACCAATTTTGGTGTTTCTAAGTCATTCCCTCTAGCGCCACCACCTGTCCAAAGTTTCACTTTTATTTTGCTAATAACTTTTGAACCGTAAGGCCAATCAGCGAAATTCTTTTTTCCTCTGATTCCTGAGCTCATGGCGATTCGATTGCACCCTATGACGTCATTTTCCGTCATAAAAATATGGCCGCCATCTTGAATTTTCAAAAAAAGCTACTTTTTCGAACTCGTCCTAGACGGTTTGTCCGATTTGCACGAAAATTGAACCAGATCATCTTCAGGTAGTGCTGACAAAAAGTTATGGAATTCAAATGGATTCGTCAAACCGTTTTCGATAAACGCACAAATACATTTTACGTAGCGCTAGCAAAAACAGTCGTAAGGCCGTATCTCCGCAACGGTTTATCGTATTCAGACCAAACTTGGTACTTGTACTCACAAGCATGACCTGAGGCTACATGCTGTGTTTCGGCGCAGCGCCACCTACTGGTCCGGAGATATGAAAAATGGCTATTTTTGCTTATAACTTCTGAACAGTTTGTCCAAAAATCATAAAATTGGTCTCGTTAGATTCAGGGCAACATGCCGAGTCGACTGATATCCAATTTGACCATATCGGTCATTTTGGCTGTCGGCCATTTTGAATTTTGTGCTAAAATTCTGTATTTTATGAACGCATGAACGGATTGTTACGAAACGTGGTATGGGTCATCAGCACAATGCCCTGAATGAGCCTGAGAAGTTTCGAAACAGCGCCACCTAGTGGTGAATTTTTTTTTTCAAATGCTTATAACTTTGGGTGTGGTCGACTTATTTTCACGAAACTCATCTTTTTAGACTCCTGAATCGTTGCCGAGTCCTACGATACCAAACATGCTAGGTTTCGCCTTACGGTTTGTGTAGCGTTGTGATTTAGCGCTTAAAAAACATTTGGCTATATCTTTGAAACCGCTAGTCCGATCGAGACGAAACCACCGTCAGAAGTTTGGAAACATAGGTCGATAGCTATACGCCAATGCCCAAATGCGAAAATATTGATGTTTAGGGGTACTAATTTCCAATCAAAGTCATGTGTCAGTCATTTTTTTCGTGTATTTTCATATAAATGTCTATAACTCCGAAGCGAATTGAGATATTTTCACCAAAATTGACACACATATGTATGGGCTCACTCTGAGGACACGTAAAAAAAATTGTGGGACTGAGCCTCTTGGTGGCGCTATAATTGAACAAAATATGAAATTCCCATTGACTTCAATACAGTTTTGTGAAATAAAATGCTATACTAAACAAATGCATTGGTGTAATATTACGAAACTCAGATTGTGTCATCAGCACCATCCCCTGAAGGCAACCAAAATATTTCAAGACAGCGCCACCTAGTGGTCAAAAGTTATAAAAAAATTTCCAAAAAGGCTAATAACTTTTGAATAAATCTGGCTATTGAAATTCCACGGTTCTTAATAGATTCCTTGGGTCAAGCCGAGAACATAGATACCAAGTTTTCCTTATTTGGCCAAACTTCCTGTCCGCCATCTTGATTTTCATTCAAAACCTACTTTTTCGAACTCCTCCTAGACCGTTTGTCCGATTTTCACCAAAATCGAATCGTATCATCTCCAGACTGTGCCGACAAAAAGTTATGGATTTCGTGTCGATTGATGAAACCGTTTTCGTATAGCGCAGCAGCAAAGTTGAGGCATGATGCCAAAATGACTATTCAGGCTTTATATCTGCAATGCCTCGACATATTGACACAAAACTTTGTATGTGTCACTGTCTACTTACTCTGACCACACCACATCAATTTCGTAACAGCGCCACCTTTTGGTCAAAAGTGACAATCCATTAAATCATATTTTGAATCACTTTTTACATGATTTTTCAGCCATTTCGCCTAAAATCCTCTTTAAATGTCTTTAATTGCTCATTGTTGCAGTTGGTCTGACACTTTCAGACATGTTGGCATGTCTTGTCGTCTTATTCTGCTTGGCCCCGGTAATTGCTGCTTGCAGCTATATTTATTATTATTATTATTATTCTTCCGCCATGGGAGTCTATGGCAGCCCATAGAACCGATTGCGGGAAAGTTGTTTTGGTTTGACATTCTGATAGAGGACCGTCTCAACATTAAATACACCAATTTTGGTGTTTCTAAGTCATTCCCTCTAGCGCCACCACCTGTCCAAAGTTTCACTTTTATTTTGCTAATAACTTTTGAACCGTAAGGCCAATCAGCGAAATTCTTTTTTCCTCTGATTCCTGAGCTCATGGCGATTCGATTGCACCCTATGACGTCATTTGCCGTCATAAAAATATGGCCGCCATCTTGAATTTTCAAAAAAAGCTACTTTTTCGAACTCGTCCTAGACGGTTTGTCCGATTTGCACGAAAATTGAACCAGATCATCTTCAGGTAGTGCTGACAAAAAGTTATGGAATTCAAATGGATTCGTCAAACCGTTTTCAATAAACGCACAAATACATTTTACGTAGCGCTAGCAAAAACAGTCGTAAGGCCGTATCTCCGCAACGGTTTATCGTATTCAGACCAAACTTGGTACTTGTACTCACAAGCATGACCTGAGGCTACATGCTGTGTTTCGGCGCAGCGCCACCTACTGGTCCGGAGATATGAAAAATGGCTATTTTTGCTTATAACTTCTGAACAGTTTGTCCAAAAATCATACAATTGGTCTCGTTAGATTCAGGGCAACATGCCGAGTCGACTGATATCCAATTTGACCATATCGGTCATTTTGGCTGTCGGCCATTTTGAATTTTGTGCTAAAATTCTGTATTTTATGAACGCATGAACGGATTGTTACGAAACGTGGTATGGGTCATCAGCACAATGCCCTGAATGAGCCTGAGAAGTTTCGAAACAGCGCCACCTAGTGGTGAATTTTTTTTTTCAAATGCTTATAACTTTGGGTGTGGTCGACTTATTTTCACGAAACTCATCTTTTTAGACTCCTGAATCGTTGCCGAGTCCTACGATACCAAACATACTAGGTTTCGCCTTACGGTTTGTGTAGCGTTGTGATTTAGCGCTTAAAAAACATTTGGCTATATCTTTGAAACCGCTAGTCCGATCGAGACGAAACCACCGTCAGAAGTTTGGAAACATAGGTCGATAGCTATACGCCAATGCCCAAATGCGAAAATATTGATGTTTAGGGGTACTAATTTCCAATCAAAGTCATGTGTCAGTCATTTTTTTCGTGTTTTTTCATATAAATGTCTATAACTCCGAAGCGAATTGAGATATTTTCACCAAAATTGACACACATATGTATGGGCTCACTCTGAGGACACGTAAAAAAAATTGTGGGACTGAGCCTCTTGGTGGCGCTATAATTGAACAAAATATGAAATTCCCATTGACTTCAATACAGTTTTGTGAAATAAAATGCTATACTAAACAAATGCATTGGTGTAATATTACGAAACTCAGATTGTGTCATCAGCACCATCCCCTGAAGGCAACCAAAATATTTCAAGACAGCGCCACCTAGTGGTCAAAAGTTATAACAAAATTTCCAAAAAGGCTAATAACTTTTGAATACATCTGGCTATTGAAATGCCACTGGTCTTAATAGATTCCTTGGGTCAAGCCGAGAACATAGATACCAAGTTTTCCTTATTTGGCCAAACTTACTGTCCGCCATCTTGATTTTCATTCAAAACCTACTTTTTCGAACTCCTCCTAGACCGTTTGTCCGATTTTCACCAAAATCGAATCGTATCATCTCCAGACTGTGCCGACAAAAAGTTATGGATTTCGTGTCGATTGATGAAACCGTTTTCGTATAGCACAGCAGCAAAGTTGAGGCATGATGCCAAAATGACTATTCAGGCTTTATATCTGCAATGCCTTGACATATTGACACAAAACTTTGTATGTGTCACTGTCTCCTTACTCTGACCACACCACATCAATTTCGTAACAGCGCCACCTTTTGGTCAAAAGTGACAATCCATTAAATCATATTTTGAATCACTTTTTACATGATTTTTCAGCCATTTCGCCTAAAATCCTCTTTAAATGTCTTTAATTGCTCATTGTTGCAGTTGGTCTGACACTTTCAGACATGTTGGCATGTCTTGTCGTCTTATTCTGCTTGGCCCCGGTAATTGCTGCTTGCAGCTATATTTATTATTAGGGGCCAAGCACCGAAGGTGCGGAGGCACCTATTGTATCCGTTCGCGTTCTTATTATTATTATTCTTCTTCTTCTTCTTCTTCTTCCGCTCTTGGAGTCTATGGCAGCCCATAGAACCGATTGCGGGAAAGTTGTTTTGGTTTGACATTCTGATAGAGGACAGTCCCAACATTAAATACACCAATTTTTGTGTTTCTAAGTCATTCCCTCTAGCGCCACCACCTGTCCAAAGTTTCACTTTTATTTTGCTAATAACTTTTGAACCGTAAGGCCAATCAACAAAATTCTTTTTTCCTCTTATTTCTGAGCTCATGCCGATTCGATTGCACCCTATGACGTCATTTTCCGTCATATAAATATGGCCGCCATTTTTAATTTTCTGAAAAAGCTACTTTTTCGAACTCGTCCTAGACGGTTTGTCCGATTTGCACGAAAATTGAACCAGATCATCTTCAGGCAGTGTTGACCAAAAGTTATGGAATTCAAATTGATTCGTCAAACCGTTTTCGATAAACGCACGAATACATTTTACGTAGCGCTAGCAAAAACAGTCGTAAGGCTGTATCTCCGCAAAGGTTTATCGTATTCAGACCAAACTTGGTACATGTACTCACAAGCATGACCTGAGGCTACATGCTGCGTTTCGGCGCAGCGCCACCTACTGGTCCGGAGATATGAAAAATGGCTATTTTTGCTTATAACTTCTGAACAGTTTGTCCAAAAATCATAAAATTGGTATCGTTAGATTCAGGGCAATATGCCGATTCGACTGATATCCAGTTTTACCATATCGGCCCTTTTGACTGTCGGCCATTTTGAATTTTGTGCTAAAATACTGTATTTTGAGAACGCATGAACGAATTGTTACGAAACTTGGTATGGGTCATCAGCACGTTGTCCTGAAGGAGCGTGAGAAGTTGCGAAACAGCGCCACCTAGTGGTGAATTTTTTTTTTCAAATGCTTATAACTTTGGGTGTGGTCAACTTATTTTCACGAGACTCATCTAATTAGACTCCTGAAACCTTGCCGAGTCCTACGATACCAAACATGCTAGGTTTTGCCTTACGGTTTGTGTAGCGTTGTGATTTAGCGCTTAAAAAACATTTGGCTATATCTTCGAAACCGCTAGTCCGATCGAGACGAAACCACCGTCAGAAGTTTGGAAACATAGGTCGATAGCTATATGCCAATGCCCAAATGCGAAAATATTGATGTTTAGGGGTAGTAAATTCCAAACAAAGTCATGTGTCAGTCATTTTTTACGTGTTTTTTCATGTAAATGCCTATAACTCTGAAGCAAATTGAGATTTTTTCACCAAAACTGACACACATATGTATGGGCTCACTCTGAGGACACGTAAAAAAAATTGTGAGACTGAGCCTCTTGGTGGCGCTATAATAGAACAAAACATAAAATTCCCATTGACTTCAATACAGTTTTGTGAAATAAAATGCTATTTTCATTAAAAACCTACTTTTTCGAACTCCTCCTACACCGTTTGTCCGATTTTCACCAAAATCGAATCATATCATCTCCAGACCGTGCCGACTGAAAGTTATGGATTTCGTGTCGATTGACAAAACCGTTTTCGTATAGCGCAGCAGCAAATTTGAGGCATGATGCTAAAAGCATTATTCAGGCTTTATGTCTGCAATGCCTTGACATATTGACACCAAACTTTGCATGTGTCATTGTCACTTCACTCTGACCACATCACATCAGTTTTGTAACTGCGCCACCTATTGGTCGAAAGTGATAATCCATCAAATCATATTTTTATTTATTGTTTCTATGATTTTTCAGGCATTTTGCCTAAAATCCTCTTTAAATGTCTTTAATTGCTCATTGTTGCAGTTGGTCTGACACTTTCAGACATGTCGGCATGTCTTGTCGTCTTATTCAGCTTGGCCCCGGTAATGGCTGCTTGCAGCTATATTTATTATTATTATTATTCTTCCGCCATGGGAGTCTATGGCAGCCCATAGAACCGATTGCGGGAAAGTTGTTTTGGTTTGACATTCTGATAGAGGACCGTCTCAACATTAAATACACCAATTTTGGTGTTTCTAAGTCATTCCCTCTAGCGCCACCACCTGTCCAAAGTTTCACTTTTATTTTGCTAATAACTTTTGAACCGTAAGGCCAATCAGCGAAATTCTTTTTTCCTCTGATTCCTGAGCTCATGGCGATTCGATTGCACCCTATGACGTCATTTGCCGTCATAAAAATATGGCCGCCATCTTGAATTTTCAAAAAAAGCTACTTTTTCGAACTCGTCCTAGACGGTTTGTCCGATTTGCACGAAAATTGAACCAGATCATCTTCAGGTAGTGCTGACAAAAAGTTATGGAATTCAAATGGATTCGTCAAACCGTTTTCGATAAACGCACAAATACATTTTACGTAGCGCTAGCAAAAACAGTCGTAAGGCCGTATCTCCGCAACGGTTTATCGTATTCAGACCAAACTTGGTACTTGTACTCACAAGCATGACCTGAGGCTACATGCTGTGTTTCGGCGCAGCGCCACCTACTGGTCCGGAGATATGAAAAATGGCTATTTTTGCTTATAACTTCTGAACAGTTTGTCCAAAAATCATAAAATTGGTCTCGTTAGATTCAGGGCAACATGCCGAGTCGACTGATATCCAATTTGACCATATCGGTCATTTTGGCTGTCGGCCATTTTGAATTTTGTGCTAAAATTCTGTATTTTATGAACGCATGAACGGATTGTTACGAAACGTGGTATGGGTCATCAGCACAATGCCCTGAATGAGCCTGAGAAGTTTCGAAACAGCGCCACCTAGTGGTGAATTTTTTTTTTCAAATGCTTATAACTTTGGGTGTGGTCGACTTATTTTCACGAAACTCATCTTTTTAGACTCCTGAATCGTTGCCGAGTCCTACGATACCAAACATGCTAGGTTTCGCCTTACGGTTTGTGTAGCGTTGTGATTTAGCGCTTAAAAAACATTTGGCTATATCTTTGAAACCGCTAGTCCGATCGAGACGAAACCACCGTCAGAAGTTTGGAAACATAGGTCGATAGCTATACGCCAATGCCCAAATGCGAAAATATTGATGTTTAGGGGTACTAATTTCCAATCAAAGTCATGTGTCAGTCATTTTTTTCGTGTTTTTTCATATAAATGTCTATAACTCCGAAGCGAATTGAGATATTTTCACCAAAATTGACACACATATGTATGGGCTCACTCTGAGGACACGTAAAAAAAATTGTGGGACTGAGCCTCTTGGTGGCGCTATAATTGAACAAAATATGAAATTCCCATTGACTTCAATACAGTTTTGTGAAATAAAATGCTATACTAAACAAATGCATTGGTGTAATATTACGAAACTCAGATTGTGTCATCAGCACCATCCCCTGAAGGCAACCAAAATATTTCAAGACAGCGCCACCTAGTGGTCAAAAGTTATAAAAAAAATTCCAAAAAGGCTAATAACTTTTGAATAAATCTGGCTATTGAAATTCCACGGTTCTTAATAGATTCCTTGGGTCAAGCCGAGAACATAGATACCAAGTTTTCCTTATTTGGCCAAACTTCCTGTCCGCCATCTTGATTTTCATTCAAAACCTACTTTTTCGAACTCCTCCTAGACCGTTTGTCCGATTTTCACCAAAATCGAATCGTATCATCTCCAGACTGTGCCGACAAAAAGTTATGGATTTCGTGTCGATTGATGAAACCGTTTTCGTATAGCGCAGCAGCAAAGTTGAGGCATGATGCCAAAATGACTATTCAGGCTTTATATCTGCAATGCCTCGACATATTGACACAAAACTTTGTATGTGTCACTGTCTACTTACTCTGACCACACCACATCAATTTCGTAACAGCGCCACCTTTTGGTCAAAAGTGACAATCCATTAAATCATATTTTGAATCACTTTTTACATGATTTTTCAGCCATTTCGCCTAAAATCCTCTTTAAATGTCTTTAATTGCTCATTGTTGCAGTTGGTCTGACACTTTCAGACATGTTGGCATGTCTTGTCGTCTTATTCTGCTTGGCCCCGGTAATTGCTGCTTGCAGCTATATTTATTATTCTTCCTTCTTCCAACTGGGAGTCTATGGCAGCCCATAGAACCGAATGCGGGAAAGTTGTTTTGGTTTGACATTCTGATAGAGGACAGTCCCAACATTAAATACACCAATTTTGGTGTGTCTAAGTCATTCCCTCTAGCGCCACCACCTGTCCAAAGTTTCACTTTTATTTTGCTAATAACTTTTGAACCGTAAGGCCAATCAACAAAATTATTTTTCTCTCTGATTCCTGAGCTTATGCCAATTCGATTGCACCCTATGACATCATTTCTGTCATAACAATATGGCCGCCATTTTGAATTTATCTAAAAAGCTACTTTTTCGAACTCGTCCTAGACGGTTTGTCCGATTTGCACGAAAATTGAACCAGATCATCTACAGACCATGCTGACAAAAAGTTATGGAATTCAAGTTGATTCGCTTAACAGTTTTCGATAAACCCACGAATACATTTTACGTAGCGCTTGCGAAAACAGATGTAAGGCCGTATCTCCGCAACGCTTTATCGGATTCAGACCAAACTTGGTACATGTCATCACAAGCATGACCTGAGGCTACATGCTGTGTTTCGGCGCAGCGCCACCTACTGGTCCGGAGATATGAAAAATGGCTATTTTTGCTTATAACTTCTGAACAGTTTGTCCAAAAATCATAAAATTGGTCTCGTTAGATTCAGGGTAACATGCCGAGTCGACTGATATCCAATATTACCATATCAGCCATTTTGACTGTCGGCCATTTTGAATTTTGTGCTAAAATGCTGTATTTTAAGAATGCATGAACAGATTGTTACGAAACGTGGTATGGGTCATCAGCACAATGCCCTGAATGAGCCTGAGAAGTTTCGAAACAGCGCCACCTAGTGGTGAATTTTTTTTTTCAAATGCTTATAACTTTGGGTGTGGTCGACTTATTTTCACGAGACTAGTCTAATTAGTCTCCTGAAACCTTGCCGAGTCCTACGATACCAAACATGCTAGGTTTCGCCTTACGGTTTGTGTAGCGTTGTGATTTAGCGCTTAAAAAACATTTGGCTATATCTTCGAAACCGATTGTCCGATCGAGACGAAACCTCCGTCAGAAGTTTGGAAACATAGGTCGATAGCTACACGCCAATGCCCAAATGTGAAAATATTGATGTTTAGGGGTAGTAAAATTCAAACAAAGTCATGTGTCAGTCATTTTTTACATGTTTTTTCATATAAATGTCTATAACTCTAAAGCGAATTGAGATATTTTCACCAAAACTGACACACATATGCATGGGCTCACTCTGAGGACACGTAAAAAAAATTGTGGGACTTAGCCTCTTGGTGGCGCTATAACAGAACAAAACATGAAATTCCCATTGACTTCAATACAGTTTTGTGAAATAAAATGCTATTTTCATTCACAATCTACTTTTTCGAACTCCTCCCACACCGTTTGTCCGATTTTCACCAAAATCGAATCATATCATCTCCAGACTGTGCCGACTAAAAGCTATGGATTTCGTGTCGATTGACGAAACCGTTTTCGTATAGCGCAGCAGCAAAGTTGAGGCATGATGCTAAAAGCATTATTCAGGCTTTATCTCTGCAATGCTTTGTCATATTGACACCAAACTTTGTATGTGTCATTGTCACTTCACTCTGACCACATCACATCAGTTTTGTAACTGCGCCACCTATTGGTCAAAAGTGATAATCCATTAAATCATATTTTTATTTACTGTTTCTATGATTTTTCAGGCATTTTGCCTAAAATCCTCTTTAAATGTCTTTAATTGCTCATTGTTGCAGTTGGTCTGACACTTTCAGACATGTCGAAATGTCTTGTCGTCTTATTCTGCTTGGCCCCGGTAATTGCTGCTTGCAGCTATATTTATTATTATTATTATTATTCTTCCGCCATGGGAGTCTATGGCAGCCCATAGAACCGATTGCGGGAAAGTTGTTTTGGTTTGACATTCTGATAGAGGACCGTCTCAACATTAAATACACCAATTTTGGTGTTTCTAAGTCATTCCCTCTAGCGCCACCACCTGTCCAAAGTTTCACTTTTATTTTGCTAATAACTTTTGAACCGTAAGGCCAATCAGCGAAATTCTTTTTTCCTCTGATTCCTGAGCTCATGGCAATTCGATTGCACCCTATGACGTCATTTGCCGTCATAAAAATATGGCCGCCATCTTGAATTTTCAAAAAAAGCTACTTTTTCGAACTCGTCCTAGACGGTTTGTCCGATTTGCACGAAAATTGAACCAGATCATCTTCAGGTAGTGCTGACAAAAAGTTATGGAATTCAAATGGATTCGTCAAACCGTTTTCAATAAACGCACAAATACATTTTACGTAGCGCTAGCAAAAACAGTCGTAAGGCCGTATCTCCGCAACGGTTTATCGTATTCAGACCAAACTTGGTACTTGTACTCACAAGCATGACCTGAGGCTACATGCTGTGTTTCGGCGCAGCGCCACCTACTGGTCCGGAGATATGAAAAATGGCTATTTTTGCTTATAACTTCTGAACAGTTTGTCCAAAAATCATACAATTGGTCTCGTTAGATTCAGGGCAACATGCCGAGTCGACTGATATCCAATTTTGCCATATCGGTCATTTTGGCTGTCGGCCATTTTGAATTTTGTGCTAAAATTCTGTATTTTATGAACGCATGAACGGATTGTTACGAAACGTGGTATGGGTCATCAGCACGATGCCCTGAATGAGCCTGAGAAGTTTCGAAACAGCGCCACCTAGTGGTGAATTTTTTTTTCCAAATGCTTATAACTTTGGGTGTGGTCGACTTATTTTCACGAAACTCATCTTTTTAGACTCCTGAATCGTTGCCGAGTCCTACGATACCAAACATGCTAGGTTTCGCCTTACGGTTTGTGTAGCGTTGTGATTTAGCGCTTAAAAAACATTTGGCTATATCTTTGAAACCGCTAGTCCGATCGAGACGAAACCACCGTCAGAAGTTTGGAAACATAGGTCGATAGCTATACGCCAATGCCCAAATGCGAAAATATTGATGTTTAGGGGTACTAATTTCCAATCAAAGTCATGTGTCAGTCATTTTTTTCGTGTTTTTTCATATAAATGTCTATAACTCCGAAGCGAATTGAGATATTTTCACCAAAATTGACACACATATGTATGGGCTCACTCTGAGGACACGTAAAAAAAATTGTGGGACTGAGCCTCTTGGTGGCGCTATAATTGAACAAAATATGAAATTCCCATTGACTTCAATACAGTTTTGTGAAATAAAATGCTATACTAAACAAATGCATTGGTGTAATATTACGAAACTCAGATTGTGTCATCAGCACCATCCCCTGAAGGCAACCAAAATATTTCAAGACAGCGCCACCTAGTGGTCAAAAGTTATAACAAAATTTCCAAAAAGGCTAATAACTTTTGAATACATCTGGCTATTGAAATGCCACTGGTCTTAATAGATTCCTTGGGTCAAGCCGAGAACATAGATACCAAGTTTTCCTTATTTGGCCAAACTTCCTGTCCGCCATCTTGATTTTCATTCAAAACCTACTTTTTCGAACTCCTCCTAGACCGTTTGTCCGATTTTCACCAAAATCGAATCGTATCATCTCCAGACTGTGCCGACAAAAAGTTATGGATTTCGTGTCGATTGATGAAACCGTTTTCGTATAGCACAGCAGCAAAGTTGAGGCATGATGCCAAAATGACTATTCAGGCTTTATATCTGCAATGCCTCGACATATTGACACAAAACTTTGTATGTGTCACTGTCTCCTTACTCTGACCACACCACATCAATTTCGTAACAGCGCCACCTTTTGGTCAAAAGTGACAATCCATTAAATCATATTTTGAATCACTTTTTACATGATTTTTCAGCCATTTCGCCTAAAATCCTCTTTAAATGTCTTTAATTGCTCATTGTTGCAGTTGGTCTGACACTTTCAGACATGTTGGCATGTCTTGTCGTCTTATTCTGCTTGGCCCCGGTAATTGCTGCTTGCAGCTATATTTATTATTATTCTTCTTCTTCTTCCGCCATGGGAGTCTATGGCAGCCCATAGAACCGATTGCGGGAAAGTTGTTTTGGTTTGACATTCTGATAGAGGACAGTCCCAACATTAAATACACCAATTTTTGTGTTTCTAAGTCATTCCCTCTAGCGCCACCACCTGTCCAAAGTTTCACTTTTATTTTGCTAATAACTTTTGAACCGTAAGGCCAATCAACAAAATTCTTTTTTCCTCTGATTCCTGAGCTCACGCCGATTCGATTGCACCCTATGACGTCATTTTCCGTCATATAAATATGGCCGCCATTTTGAATTTACTGAAAAAGCTACTTTTTCGAACTCGTCCTAGACGGTTTGTCCGATTTGCACGAAAATTGAACCAGATCATCTTCAGGCAGTGCTGACCAAAAGTTATGGAATTCAAATTGATTCGTCAAACCGTTTTCGATAAACGCACGAATACATTTTACGTAGCGCTAGCAAAAACAGTCGTAAGGCTGTATCTCCGCAACGGTTTATCGTATTCAGACCAAACTTGGTACATGTCCTCACAAGCATGACCTGAGGCTACATGCTGCGTTTCGGCGCAGCGCCACCTACTGGTCCGGAGATATGAAAAATGGCTATTTTTGCTTATAACTTCTGAACAGTTTGTCCAAAAATCATAAAATTGGTCTTGATAGATTCAGGGCGACATGCCGAGTCGACTGATATCCAATTTTGCCATATCGGCCATTTTGACTGTCGGCCATTTTGAATTTTGTGCTAAAATGCTGTATTTTAACAATGCATGAACGGATTGTTACGAAACTTGGCATGGGTCATCAACACGATGTCCCGAAGGAGTGTGAGAAGTTTCAAAACAGCGCCACCTAGTGGTCAAAAGTTATAACAAAATTTCCAAAAAGGCTAATAACTTTTGAATAAATCTGTCTATTGAAATGCCACTGGTCTTAATAGATTCCTTGGGTCAAGCCGAGAACATAGATACCAAGTTTTCCTTATTTGGCCGAACTTCCTGTCCGCCATCTTGATTTTCAGTCAAAACCTACTTTTTCGAACTCCTCCTAGACCGTTTGTCCGATTTTCACCAAAATCGAATCGTATCATCTCCAGACCGTGCCGACTAAAAGTTATGGATTTCGTGTCGATAGACGAAAACGTTTTCGTATAGCGCAGCAGCAAAGTTGAGGCATGATGCTAATAGCACTATTCAGGCTTTATCTCTGCGATGCCTTGACATATTAACACCAAACTTTGTATGTGTCATTGTCACTTCACTCTGACCACATCACATCAGTTTTGTAACTGCGCCACCTATTTGTCGAAAGTGATAATCCATTAAATCATATTTTTAATTACTGTTTCTATGATTTTTCAGCCATTTCGTCTAAAATCCTCTTTAAATGTCTTTAATTGCTCATTGTTGCAGTTGGTCTGACACTTTCAGACATGTCGGCATGTCTTGTCGTCTTATTCTGCTTGGCCCCGGTAATTGCTGCTTGCAGCTATATTTATTATTATTCTTCTTCTTCTTCCGCCATGGGAGTCTATGGCAGCCCATAGAACCGATTGCGGGAAAGTTGTTTTGGTTTGACATTCTGATAGAGGACAGTCCCAACATTAAGTACACCAATTTTGGTGTGTCTAAGTCATTCCCTCTAGCGCCACCACCTGTCCAAAGTTTCACTTTTACTTTGCTAATAACTTTTGAACCGTAAGGCCAATCAGCGAAATCCTTTTTTCCTCTGATTTCTGAGCTCATGACGATTCGATTGCACCCTATGACGTCATTTTCCGTCATAAAAACATGGCCGCCATTTTGAATTTTCCTAAAAAGCTACTTTTTCGAACTCGTCCTAGACGGTTTGTCCGATTTGCACGAAAATTGAATCGGATCATCTTCAGGCAGTGGTGACAAAAAGTTATTAAAATCTTTTTGATTCGTCAAACCGTTTTCGATAAACGCTCGAACAAATTTTACGTGGCGCTTACAAAAACAGTCGTAAGGCTGTATCTCCGCAACGGTTTATCGTATTCAGACCAAACTTGGTACATGTCATCACAAGCATGACCTGAGGCTACATGCTGCGTTTCGCCGCAGCGCCACCTACTGGTCCGGAGATATGAAAAATGGCTATTTTTGCTTATAACTTCTGAACAGTTTGTCCAAAAATCATAAAATTGGTCTTGATAGATTCAGGGCGTCATGCCGAGTCGACTGATATCCAATTTTGCCATATCGGCCAATTTGACTGTCGGCCATTTTGAATTTTGTGCTAAAATGCTGTATTTTAACAACGCATGAACGGATTATTACGAAACTTGGTATGGGTCATCAGCACGATGTCCTGAAGGAGTGTGAGAAGTTTCGAAACAGCGCCACCTAGTGGTGAATTTTTTTTTTCAAATGCTTATAACTTTGGGTGTGATCGACTTATTTTCACGAAACTCATCTCATTGGACTCCTGAATTGTTGCCGAGTCCAACGATACCAAACATGTTAGGTTTCGCCTAACGGTTTGTGTAGCATTGTGATTTAGCGCTTAAAAAACATTAGGCTATATCTTCGAAACCGTTTGTCCGATTGAGACGAAACCACCGTCAGAAGTTTGGAATCATAGCTTGTTAACTATATGCAAATGCCCAAATGTGAAAATATTGATGTTTAGGGGTAGTAATATTCAATCAAAGTCATGTGTCAGTCATTTTTTACGTGTTTTTTCATATAAATGTCTATAACTCCGAAGCAAATTGAGATTATTGCACCAAAATCGACACATATATGTATGGGCTCACTCTGATGACACATAAAAAAAATGGTGGGACTGAGCCTCTTGGTGGCGCTATAATAGAACAAAACATGAAATTCCCATTGATTTCAATAGAGTTTTGTGAAATAAAATGCTATACTAAACAAATGCATTGGTGTAATATTACGAAACTCAGAATGTGCCTTCAGCACCATCCCCTGAAGGTACTCAAAATATTTCGAAACAGCGCCACCTAGTGGTCAAAAGTTATAACAAAATTTCCAAAAAGGCTAATAACTTTTGAATAAATCTGTCTATTGAAATGCCACTGGTCTTAATAGATTCCTTGGGTCAAGCCGAGAACATAGATACCAAGTTTTCCTTATTTGGCCGAACTTCCTGTCCGCCATCTTGATGTTCAGTCAAAACCTACTTTTTCGAACTCCTCCTAGACCGTTTGTCCGATTTTCACCAAAATCGAATCGTATCATCTCCAGACCGTGCCGACTAAAAGTTATGGATTTCGTGTCGATAGACAAAACCGTTTTCGTATAGCGCAGCAGCAAAGTTGAGGCATGATGCTAATAGCACTATTCAGGCTTTATCTCTGCAATGCCTTGACATATTGACACCAAACTTTGTATGTGTCATTGTCACTTCACTCTGACCACATCACATCAGTTTTGTAACTGCGCCACCTATTGGTCGAAAGTGATAATCCATAAAATCATATTTTTAATTATTGTTTCTATGATTTTTCAGGCATTTTGCATAAAATCCTCTTTAAAGTCTATAATTGCTCATTGTTGCAGTTGGTCTGACACTTTCAGACATGTTGGCATGTCTTGTCGTCTTATTCTGCTTGGCCCCGGTAATTGCTGCTTGCAGCTATATTTAGGGGCCAAGCACCGAAGGTGCGGAGGCACCTATTGTTTCTGTTCGCGTTCTTATTATTATTATTATTCTTCTTCTTCTTCCGCCATGGGAGTCTATGGCAGCCCATAGAACCGATTGCGGGAAAGTTGTTTTGGTTTGACATTCTGATAGAGGACAGTCCCAACATTAAGTACACCAATTTTGGTGTGTCTAAGTCATTCCCTCTAGCGCCACCACCTGTCCAAAGTTTCACTTTTACTTTGCTAATAACTTTTGAACCGTAAGGCCAATCAGCGAAATCCTTTTTTCCTCTGATTCCTGAGCTCATGACAATTCGATTGCACCCTATGACGTCATTTTCCGTCATAAAAACATGGCCGCCATTTTGAATTTTCCTAAAAAGCTACTTTTTCGAACTCGTCCTAGACGGTTTGTCCGATTTGCACGAAAATTGAATCGGATCATCTTCAGGCAGTGGTGACAAAAAGTTATTAAAATCTTTTTGATTCGTCAAACCGTTTTCGATAAACGCTCGAACAAATTTTACGTGGCGCTTACAAAAACAGTCGTAAGGCTGTATCTCCGCAACGGTTTATCGTATTCAGACCAAACTTGGTACATGTCATCACAAGCATGACCTGAGGCTACATGCTGCGTTTCGCCGCAGCGCCACCTACTGGTCCGGAGATATGAAAAATGGCTATTTTTGCTTATAACTTCTGAACAGTTTGTCCAAAAATCATAAAATTGGTCTTGATAGATTCAGGGCGTCATGCCGAGTCGACTGATATCCAATTTTGCCATATCGGCCAATTTGACTGTCGGCCATTTTGAATTTTGTGCTAAAATGCTGTATTTTAACAACGCATGAACGGATTATTACGAAACTTGGTATGGGTCATCAGCACGATGTCCTGAAGGAGTGTGAGAAGTTTCGAAACAGCGCCACCTAGTGGTGAATTTTTTTTTTCAAATGCTTATAACTTTGGGTGTGATCGACTTATTTTCACGAAACTCATCTCATTGGACTCCTGAATTGTTGCCGAGTCCAACGATACCAAACATGTTAGGTTTCGCCTAACGGTTTGTGTAGCATTGTGATTTAGCGCTTAAAAAACATTAGGCTATATCTTCGAAACCGTTTGTCCGATTGAGACGAAACCACCGTCAGAAGTTTGGAATCATAGCTTGTTAACTACATGCAAATGCCCAAATGTGAAAATATTGATGTTTAGGGGTAGTAATATTCAATCAAAGTCATGTGTCAGTCATTTTTTACGTGTTTTTTCATATAAATGTCTATAACTCCGAAGCAAATTGAGATTATTGCACCAAAATCGACACATATATGTATGGGCTCACTCTGATGACACATAAAAAAAATGGTGGGACTGAGCCTCTTGGTGGCGCTATAATAGAACAAAACATGAAATTCCCATTGATTTCAATAGAGTTTTGTGAAATAAAATGCTATACTAAACAAATGCATTGGTGTAATATTACGAAACTCAGAATGTGCCTTCAGCACCATCCCCTGAAGGTACTCAAAATATTTCGAAACAGCGCCACCTAGTGGTCAAAAGTTATAACAAAATTTCCAAAAAGGCTAATAACTTTTGAATAAATCTGTCTATTGAAATGCCACTGGTCTTAATAGATTCCTTGGGTCAAGCCGAGAACATAGATACCAAGTTTTCCTTATTTGGCCGAACTTCCTGTCCGCCATCTTGATGTTCAGTCAAAACCTACTTTTTCGAACTCCTCCTAGACCGTTTGTCCGATTTTCACCAAAATCGAATCGTATCATCTCCAGACCGTGCCGACTAAAAGTTATGGATTTCGTGTCGATAGACAAAACCGTTTTCGTATAGCGCAGCAGCAAAGTTGAGGCATGATGCTAATAGCACTATTCAGGCTTTATCTCTGCAATGCCTTGACATATTGACACCAAACTTTGTATGTGTCATTGTCACTTCACTCTGACCACATCACATCAGTTTTGTAACTGCGCCACCTATTGGTCGAAAGTGATAATCCATAAAATCATATTTTTAATTATTGTTTCTATGATTTTTCAGGCATTTTGCATAAAATCCTCTTTAAAGTCTATAATTGCTCATTGTTGCAGTTGGTCTGACACTTTCAGACATGTTGGCATGTCTTGTCGTCTTATTCTGCTTGGCCCCGGTAATTGCTGCTTGCAGCTATATTTATTATTATTATTCTTCCCTAAAACGCATCGTGCAGCCAAAACCGTAAGGCCTAGAGATGTGATACTTAGTCAAATGGTAGTAGTATTGCTCGCTACTCAGATACACGGACTTAGCCAAATCGGCCCATAGGTGGCGCTACAGCGACCAAAAGCGCGAAACTGCTCATAACTCCTAGACTTTATGTTGTAGACTCAAGTGTCTTATATCAATGTAATCAAGACCTCATGGCAAACAAAACGTATATCTCCGATTTTATTTCCGGTATGCAAATTTTTCCGCCATTTTGAATTTTGTCAAAAACCTACTTTTGCGAACTAGTCCTAGGTTTTTCGACCGATCGGAACCAAACCAGTGCAGAAATGTTCTCTGGAGTCTGAATATCAATAATTATCGAAAAAAAGTTGAAATTTCGATTCACGGTCGCTAAGGGGCGCCAAATTGTATGTTGTGGGAGGAGCCTATTTCACTAAAACGGCCATAACTCCAGAAGTAAATGAGGTATCTTCACCAAACTCGGTACAATTATTTATGAGGTCAATCTGAGGTCAGAGTAAAAAAATTGCGGCGATTGGCCACATGGTGGCGCTATAACATGAAAAAAACATAAAACTGGCTATAACCACCTGACCATTAGTCCAATTGACTTGAAAATTGGTATGCAGTGTCTTGGTCCAAGGTGTCATGTATGTCTATGAGGACATTGGTGTATCTCAAAAAACATGGCCGCCATCGGCCAATGAAGTTTGAGCACCTATTAGACAAGGTTAACGGAAGCCGATCGGAACGAAACTCGGTGGGCATGTTCGACTCATGGCCCTAGAGGTCTGTAAGAATTTTGAAAGAAAACGGCCACTAGTTGGCGCTAACGAGTTTTATGACTCTGTAATCACGTGGTTTTACACTTATTGTCACAAAATGCATATCATTTGATAGATCTGCTCATGCTGAACAACTTTGCCTCAAGAACCATTGCTGTCAATCAAACCGTTCATTAAATATTCGTAATTATGTTAAAAACCTACTTTTGCGAACTAGTCCTAGGTTTTTCGCCCGATCGGAACCAAACGAGTCTAGGACAATTCTATGGAATCTCAAAATCAATAATTATCAAAAAAAAGTTGAACTTTTGCATTTTTCGCATGGGTATATTGGGTCATAAAGAAAATGGGCGTGGCAAAATGCACTCAAAAGCCTATAAATCCTAAACGAAAACTCAGAACTTCACGAAAATTGGTGAGCATATGTACCATAACATTCTAAAGAAGCATGCAAAATTTCATGTAGATCGGAAGATAGGTGGCGCTATAACTGTTAAAAAGCTTTGAAAACCCTGTATTTCCTATGGTACATTGCCTGTATTGGCTGAAAATGGTCTTTTCCATCTATTATGTCAGTGGTTAGATGCTTGCTAAATAAAACTTAATAGCTTTTGATGCTTTTGTGCTTTAAGGCCTTAAAGGCCTTAATTGCTTGAACCCCGATAAATGCTGCTTGCAGCTTTAATTATTATTATTATTATTATTCCGCCGTAAAACGCATCGTGCAGCCCAAACCGTAAGAGCTGGAACTTTGAAACTTTGACAGATGGTAGTACAAAAATCGAGGAAAGGTTCAGAGATTATGACCCCGATTGGCCCATAGGTGGCGCTATAACAACCAAAAGCGCGAAACTGCTCATAACTCCTAGACCGTATGTCGTAGACTCAAGTGTCTTATATCATTGGAAAGCTGGACGCCTGACGAACAAAACGTATATCTCCGATTTCATTTCCGCCATGATAGATTTTCCGCCATTTTGAATTTTGTCAAAAATCTACTTTTGCGAACTAGTCCCTGGTTTTTTGCCCGATTGGAACCAAACTAGTGCAGAAATGTTCTCTGGAGACTGATTATCAATAATTATCGAAAAAAAGTGGAAATTTCGATTCACGGTCGCTAAGGGGCGCCAAAACGTACGTTGTGGGAGGGGCCTATTTTACTAAAATGGCTATAACTCCCGATGTAAATGAGGTATCTTCACCAAACTTGGTACACATGTGTATGAGCTTACTCTGGGGTCACAGTAAAAAAATCGCGACGATTGGCCTCATGGTGGCGCTATAAAATGAAAAAAACATAAAACAGGCTATAACCACCTGACCGTTAGTCCGATTGACTTGAAAATTGGTATGCAGTGTCTTGGTCCAAGGTGCCATGTATGTCTATGAGGACATTGGCGTATCTCAAAAAACATGGCCGCCATTGGCCAACGAAGTTTGAGCACCTATTAGACAAGGTTAACGGAGGCCGATCGGAACGAAACTCAATGGGCATGTTTGGCTCATGGCCCTAAAGGTCTGTAAGAATTTTGAAAGAAATCGGCCACTAGTTGGCGCTAACGAGTTTTACGGCTCTGTAATCACGTGGTGTTACAAATATCCACACAATATGCATATCATTTGATAGATCTCCTCATCCTGAACAACTTTGCCTCAAGAACCATTGCTGTCAATCAAACTGTTCATTAATTATTCATTAATATGTTAAAAACCTACTTTTGCGAACTAGTCCTAGGTTTTTTGCCCGATCGGAACCAGACCAGTCTAGGACAATTCTCTGGACTCTCTAGATCAATAATTATCAAAAAAAAGTTGAACTTTTGCATTTGGATGGCTGTAATAGGGTAATTTATAAAATGGGCGTGTCAAAATACATTAAAAAGCCTATAAATCCTAAATAAAAACTCAGAACTTCACAAAAATTGGTCAGCATATGTGACATAACATCATTAACAAGCATGAAAAATTCTATGGAGATCGTACGATAGGTGGCGCTATAACTGTTAAAAAGCTTTAAAATCATATATTTCCTATGGTAAACTGCCTGTATTGGCTGTAAATGGTCTTTTCCATCTCTGATCATATAATTTTCATATCATAATGTTCAAAACTAGTGCAATACAATTCTCTGGACTCACTAGATCAATAATTGTCAGAAAAAGTTGAACTACTTCATTTGGATAGCTATAATAGGTTCACTTCAAAATCTGGCCTTTACCAAGTGTCCCCGAAAGCCTATATCTCTTTAATCAATGCTCAGACCTTCTTAAAAACAAGTCAGAACGTGTGAAATATCACCCTGAACAAGCATGAAAATTTTCAGACAGATCGGACAAAATTTGCCTCTATAACAGTTAAAAAGGTGAAAATGATATGAATTAATGGCATGTTAAGCCAATAAGTGGTATTTTACTGCCCCCTGCTGTTTAAAATAGTCATTTTCTCATATTGGTATTGGTATCAGCCATGGTAAATCATGATAAATGATGGTGTGTGTGTGTGTGTGTGTGTGTGTGTGTGTGTGTGTGTGTGTGTGTGTGTGTGTGTGTGTGTGTGTGTGTGTGTGTGTGTGTGTGTGTGTGGTACAAATATAACAAAGGTTTTATTTTCCAACATGAAAACAAACATAACAGAGTGCTAGTGCACAAACAATAACCGACAATGATAATGGATGAGAGGGGAACTTAAATACACAGATCAAGACAAGGACAACAGGTGACGGTTATGATGATGAGGAGCAGGTGATGATGAGGAGGGTGATGAGGAGCAGGTGCAGGTGATGACGACAGATGGTGAATGTGATGAAGACAGAGGCTGCGTTCGAAACCGCATACTCAATGAGTAGGTACTTAATTTCAATGAGTACTTACTTAACGAGCGCTAAAAGAGTAGGTACTTTATAGCCAGATCTCGTTGAGTATGAATGAGAAACGGACATCTGCCATGTTGACGTTATCATGTGACCTACGACGCGTTATCACAAGCGCAACAACTTAAAAGATTTGAACGACACGTTTAATTCATCTGTCTGTAAATATCATGATATTGATTAAACTTGCTCATTTTGTGGTCTTTTTGAAGAAACTGCTGCCCATTTATTGTGTGAGTACATTTAGGGTTGATTTAAGTTCTTATATTTAACCCTACTAATGTGACCCACCGTTTTATCCTGAACGATATTTATTTTTATTACGAAATCCCAAAATTGTCATCTCTTGAATATGTTGTTAATTTCTTTATTTTATATCCAAACATTTTCATCCATAAGCAAAAGTGGCTTACTGCTTTGTTTTCCTTTTTCTTGTTAAATTTAACTCTCGTTTCATCCCTCAGGCCTATAAATAACAGAAAATGCATTTTTTTTAAATGTATTATATAATTAATTATTTAAGAAAATATATATTGATATTCAACCTTATAGGTTTTTTCCTGTGTATAAAACAGGGAACGGCAACTGGCGGCCCGCGGGCCAAAACTGGCCCGTCAGCAATATTTTCTGGCCCGCCGGATTATTTTGGCAGTCCTAAATGCTGTACAAAACTCTTCCACTACTTGAGAAAAGCCGTAGTCGCGCGGCGATTTCACCGCCGCATACTGTGTGAAACGCCCATAGGGAATCATGCGGTGCAGGATTACATTTTAAAGTATAACTGTGCGTTCACAACGGACGCGAATAGCGCGTCAAATTCGCGCCTGCCGCGTCTAGTTATACGCTTGACCACTTTGTGTCCATTCGCGCGTCAAAAGACGGTAGCGGTCAGAACTCTGGTGTACTTTGGACGGAGCGGGCGGTCTGACTGACAATAGCCAACTCCCGACATCTTTTGACAGCGTATCCGCACTTAATTCTGACCGCCTGTACACCTATCTCTGAGGAGCTGTTTGGTACTGAAACCATTGTCAGTCAACAACATTCTTTTTTTGCAAGGATGTTTGAAATAGTTCGACAGAAAATAGCCTACTTCATTTCGTCAGTAGGGCAATATGTTTTTCGTTTATGTTGCTTAGAAACTTGAGTGATAGGCTTTGTCCTATTTAATTCATGTTATTTATATTTCATATTTTTTTTCTGTGACATTTTTTTTCTCTGCTGACAGTACAATGTTCAAATAGCCTAATATTTATACTGACACGAACACAATTTTTGTATAGCATTTATAATTATTATAGGCTACTCCAATCTCCTTCTTTCCATTAGAGACATTTGAATGTGAGATTATGGAAACG
This sequence comes from Scardinius erythrophthalmus, assembly GCF_964197995.2. Taxonomy (NCBI): domain Eukaryota; kingdom Metazoa; phylum Chordata; class Actinopteri; order Cypriniformes; family Leuciscidae; genus Scardinius; species Scardinius erythrophthalmus. Next base: position 16,296,976 of record NC_138231.1, read on the forward strand.
AGATCTAAATTTTGTGGACCCGTCAGGTCGGGAAATAAAGCGGGTGAACACCGAGTGTATTTTAAGCGGTTGCTGAATAGAACCTTGTGGGAGCGGGACGAAAAAAAAACAGTCCCACGCAGACCTCCTTAAACCTTAGGTGTGTATGTGTGTGTCCCCGAATAAATAATAATAATAAAAAAGGAATAAAGTTCAAAAGTCGGACTGTACGGAATGAGGCATGATTGCTATTCACACCTTTATTAAAATGGCTGTAATATGTTACCACAATAGTAGCCTACTTGATCTGTTTAAAATGGTTTCCTTGATATATGCATAAGGTGTTAAATTAAAACTTAAAAATCAAAATTTAAATTTGTCTAATCCAGTAATTCATTTTTTCTATTTTTGATCTGAGCACAATCAGAAAATCAGAAAACCCGTCCTTATTTTTTTTTTTTTTCATTTCAGTTTAGGAAATAAATAATGGAAAAACAAGTCGTTTTTCATCTTTTTATTTTTGGTTTTAATTTGAAAAAAAAAACAAAAAACGATTGAATGAATGATCCACGGACGGTGACGGACCCATCATATTCCGCAATTATAGGCCTATATAAGAGTATTTAATTTGTATCCATAGGCCTACTCTGTGTAGCTGGCCCGCCATCTACTGGCTAAAAAAAATATTGGCCCGCGGCCAAAGTTACTTGCCGACCCCTGGTATAAAATCTCATAATATGTTTGCAAACCCATGATATATATATATATATATATATATATATATATATATATATATATATATATATATATATAAATACATACATACATTTACCTCACATTTACTCGACAGCCCTACCTAGAACGGTTTTCCTCAGCGTTTGTAATGTCTGCACAAAGGGAGATTCACCTTTGGAGAAAACTGTTGATTTTATACTCGAAAAATTTAAGTATCATTATTAAAAATTAATATTACCCCAGAATGAATTGCATTGCTATCCCAGCCCAAAACATACAATAATAACAACGATAAATGCTGATCAATTAATTATATTACTTTTTACTGTAAATTATATAATTCAATTAAACAAACAAAATGTAATGTATGTCATTTGAAATAGCTATGCATGAATACACTCTAGATGTGTATATAGTAAACATCTACATTTTCATTCAAACAATAAATAAAGCATTAATTAATTGTATTTTATTTACTGACAACAATGAGAAATATTAATAAATTAGTAAAAGAATGAATCAAAGTCACCATCACACAATAAACAAACGCATATACAAGTCAACACATGAAACAAAGCTTTATTCAAACTACAATCATGTATGTAGGCTACAGACGCTGAACCCCACATCCTTCTGCCGTTTCAGCACAGCGGTTCCCATTCTGCAGCTTTATTCTGATGAATCAGCTGACCGCCAGAGGTGAGCCGTGCCTTCGTGCCGGAGGTTGTTGCGTGATGTGTTGTGCTTCACAATCTGAGGCAATAAGGACAGGTGGAGTGATGGTGGGTCTCATGAGGGCAGGTGGAGTGATGGAGGGACTCGTCCATGGCACCATCTCCAGGATTCAGCTCTGTGCTCCTCATCCTCAGTGCTCACACCAGCCTGCTGGCATTTCAGATCCTACAAAATACACAAACATAACACAAAAGCAGTCATTTTAACAGCACAATGTCATTTGATTTCAGTATTATTTAGAAGACAAAAAACGCTTTTTTTCACAAATGCCACCATCATCTTCCCTTGCAGGTCCTGCTCCACAAAAGCTGTGCAGCAAATGCATAGAAATCAAGAATCAGAAAAGTGCTGTAATAGCTGTGTTTGAAATTACAATAATTAAAATAAACTACAACTTAATATTTAAATAGTTGTTGTTATTCATTTCTGTAATGTCACAAAGCCTTTGATGGCAGCATTCAGCTTCATGAGCCACTCTCCACCGGATAAACACATCTGTTCATCTGACCCTGTAACATCCAGACATGATTCACATAACCTCTGATTTATGAACTCAACACTACATTTACATGTTGAGGTTGTTTTAACTTTTTATCCTACATAAATGTTCCTTAATTTATCAACAGTACTAATGGACAAATAAAATAGATAACTTATGTTTAGTTACTTTATAGATTTGTTCTACATAATAACACACATACATCACTCAGATGCTTATTTCATATTTAATCTGCAATTCTTATAGAAGAGTTTCTTGCCAGATATTAAATAGACATTTAGTAATTGTATTTAAGATGTATACGGTTTAAAATGTATGCAAATCCACTTTGGAGACATATGTGTCCTTACTGGAGCTTCTCTGTTAGCTATACATAATAAAATGTGATTTACAGCAAAATCACAAATATATAGCGTCTTTACATCTTCAACAATGCAACAGTTTACTGTACAGTAGTTCAACACATGCGATCATTTGATTTGTAATACTCACATTTGAGTCTCGTCCGTCATCCTTTCCGTCACGTTCGAGTATGACCTATCCTTCTTCTTTTTTATGACGTATCCTCTCGCGTGGCCTCCTGGGATAGAAGAGTATCCATCGTTGAACACTCAAAAATCTGGGCGGAAGCGAGTAAGCCATCCGGGAACTTCTCGCCTACTCTTTTATGAATACTGATGTTTCGAACGTACTGCTTCCTTCACGTACTGTTTTCGCCTACTATATAGTAGGAAAGTAGGCATATTCGAACGCACTTAAGTCCGAATCTCGCGATAATTAGTACGTCACCCAGGTAATTCTCGCCTACTCTTTTGGATTCGTACATACTTTTTCGCTCGCCTACTCTTTTTCCCATACTAAATAGTAGGGAAGTATGCGGTTTCGAACGCAGCCAGAAGGTGAATGTGATGAAGGTGAATGTGACACCAATATCACTGAAACATTTGTGTGTGTGTGTGTGTGTGTGTGTGTGTGTGTGTGTGTGTGTGTGTGTGTGTGTGTGTGTGTGACATTTGTGTGTGTGTGTGTGTGTGTGTGTGTGTGTGTGTAGCATTATTGTGTGTAGCATATGTAGCAAGTATGCATTATTGAGTTAACATGGAAACACTGGTTTGCTTTAGTGCAGAAAACTTGTCAAAATCATGAGGTTTAAAGTGAAAGTGAGCCAATAAGTGGTCTTCTACTGCCCTCTGCTGGCCATTCTACTTAATTAAATTTTTCCACATGTGCTTGCATTTATACTTGAATACACACTAAAAATCACTTATATAGCAATAACTATTATAACATAATCATATTTTGTCAGTGTTAATCACTTTATTTGCACTGACACTTCAAATAATTGCTAGTAATGTGGTAAATCATGGTAAATCATGGTTAACTATGCTGTGTGTGTGTGTGTGTGTGTGTGTGTGTGTGTGTGTGTGTGTGTGTGTGTGTGTGTGTGTGTAAGCATGCATTGAGTTAACATGGATAAACTGGTTTGCTTTAGTGCAGAAAACTGGTTTAAAGTGAAAGTGAGCCAATAAGTGGTCTTCTACTGCCCTCTGCTGGCCATTCTACTTATTAATGAAATATTTCAACATGTGCTTGCATTCATACTTGAATACACACTAAAAAAATCACTTATATAGCAATAACTATTATAACACAATCATATTTTGTCAGTGTTAACCACTTTATTTGCACTGACACTTCAAATAATTGCTAGTAATGTGATAAATCAGGCTAGAAACATGGTAAATCAAAGTAAATAATCCTAGATTGTCGTTTATCTCCTGGTAAATAATACTAGAACGTGGTATATCATGGTAAATCATGGTTAACTATGCTGTGTGTGTATGTGTGTGTGTGTGTGTGTGTGTGTGTGTGTGTGTGTGTGTGTGTGTGTGTGTGTGTGTGTGTGTGTGTGTGTGTGTGTGTGTGTTTGTGTGTGTGTGTGTGTGTGTGTGTGTGTAAGCATGCATTGAGTTAACATGGAAAAACTGGTTTGCTTTAGTGCAGAAAACTGGTTTAAAGTGAAAGTGAGCCAATAAGTGGTCTTCTACTGCCCTCTGCTGGCCATTCTACTTAATAATGAAATATTTTACATGTGCTTTTGCATTCATACTTGGACACACACTAAAAATCACGTATATAACTAACTATTATAACACAATAATATTTTCTCAGTGTTCATCACCTCATTTGCACTGACACTTCACATATTTGCTAGTAATGTGGTTAATCATGCTAGAAACATTGTAAATCATAGTAAATAATACTGAAATGAGGTGTATCAAGGTAAATCATGCTAGAATCCTAATAAATCATTCTGGAACATGGTATATGATAGTAAATCATGCTAGAATCATATTAAATAATTCTAGAATGTGGCAAATCGTTGTGGGAGGAGCCTATTTTACTCAAATGGCTATAACTCAAGAAGTAAATGAGATATCTTCACCAAACTCAGTACACATGTGTATGGGTTCAATTTGAGGTCACAGTAAACAATTCTATGGAGATCGGAGCATAGGTGGCGCTATAACTGTTAAAAAGCTTTAAAACCATATATATCCCATGGCAAATTGCCTGTATTGGCTGTAAATGGTCTTTTCCATCTATTATGTCAGTGGTTACATGCTTGCTTAATAAATCTTAATAACTTTTGATGCTTTTGTGCTTAAATGCCTTAAAGGCCTTAACTGCTTGAACCCCGATAAATGCTGCTTGCAGCTTTAATTAGGGGTTCAAGCACGAAGTGCTGAAACCCTATTGTATTTGTGCTGATTTTTATTATTAGGGGTTCAAGCACGAAGTGCTGAAACCCTATTGTAATTGTACTGATTTTTATTATTATTATTATTATTATTATTATTATTATTATTATTTTTCTTCTGCCGTAAAACTCATCGTGCAGCCCAAACCGTAAGAGCTGGAGCTTTGAAACTTTGCCAGATGGTAGTACAAAAATCGAGGAGAGGTTCAGAGAATATGACCCCAATTGGCCCATAGGTGGCGCTATAGCAACCAAAAGCGCGAAACTGCTCATAACTCCTAGACCGTATGACGTAGACTCAAGTGTCTTATATCACTGGAAAGCTGGAAACCTGAAGGTCAAAACGTATATCTCCGATTTCATTTCCTGTATGCAAATTGTCCGCCATTTTGAATTTAGTTAAAAACCTACTTTTGCGAACTAGTCCTAGGTTTTTTGTCCAATTGGATTCAAACCAGTGCAGAAATGTTCTCTGGAGTCTGACGATCAATAATTATCGAAAAAAAGTCGAAATTTCGATTCCTGATCGCCAGGGGGTGATAAATTAATGTTGTGGGAGGAGCCTATTTTACTAAAATGGCTATAACTCGAGAATGAAATTAGATATCTTCACCAAACTTGGTGCACATGTGTATGAGTTCAATCTGGGGTCACAGTAAAAAAATCGCGACGATTGATCACTAGGTGGCGCTTTAACATGAAAAAAACATGAAAACAGCTATGACCACGTGACCGTTAGTCCGATTGACTTGAAAATTGGTATGCAGTGTCTTGGTCCAAGGTGCCATGTATGTCTATGAGGATATTGGCGTATCTCGAAAAACATGGCCGCCATCAACCAATGAAATTTGAGCACCTATTAGACAAGGTTAACGGAGGCCGATCGGAACGAAACTCGATGGGCATGTTCGACTCATGGCCCTAGAGGTCTGTAAGAGTTTTGAAAGAAATCGGCCACTAGTTGGCGCTAACGAGATTTATGGCTCTGTAATCACGTGGTGTTACACTTATCGTCACAAAAGGCATATCATCTGATAGATCTGCTCATGCTGAACAACTTTGCCTCAAGAACTAATGCTGTCAATTAAACCGTTTATTAAATATTTGTAATTATGTTAAAAACCTACTTTTGCAAACTAGTCCTAG